>NW_027514380.1:12665000-12967500 GCF_048772815.1 Callospermophilus lateralis | reverse complement strand
ACATAGCTCAGCTGGTAGAGTATTTGCCTGGCATGCACAAGGCCCTGTGTTCAATCCCCAGCACCACACACACACACACACACACACACACACACACAATAAAGCAATGAAACCCAGTGTCCAAGGTTGGGCTCAAAGATGTGCTTAGCATGTAAAAGGCCCCGAGTTCTCAAACCCTTCCCATGCACGCCCATCGCTGTTAGCAGGTGTAAGATTCCTTTCTTACTGGCATAGGCAGGGGCTCCAGACACAGAGACACAATTCCAGAACTGTGAAATCAGGGGCTCAACTAGTGGCACGTTTTCGATTCTTCTGGACTCTTCTGGAAAACTCAGGATTCTTTGATTCACAGTCCCAACATCCCAGACCTAGAGGAGACTGAGATGCAGCCCCTGTCCCAGAAGAACTTGGTTTGGCAATCCTGAGTGTCCCCAAGCTTCCAAAGCCTTGGAAAAGGAAGCTGAGGCTTCCTTTGGTGGAACATCCCGTTCACTCACTATCAGCAAGTACCTGCTGGAACTGAGCACAGTCAGCATCGTGCCCAACAGATGAGGAGCCATTTTCTTTGGAAAGAAGATGGTGGGGTAGAGAGGGCATGAACTTGGAATTGGGGGCCTCTTGTCTCTGCCCCTTCCTGGAGGCATGCCCCTGGCCCATGTTACCTGGTCTGAGCATCCAGCTCTTCATTTGTAAAACAGGCCCAATGTCGGCTATAAAGATGAACTCAGTCATTCATATACGGTTGGCCCTCCATGTCTGAGGGGTCCCCATCCAAGGACGTGACCTACCTCTCGGATTGGAAATATTTTTTGGGAAAAAATTTTATCTGTAGTGAAAATGTGCAGACCTTTTTTGCCATTATCCCCTAAACATGACAGTTTAACAAAGATTCACTCAGCATGGACAGTGCATTAGGTGTGGCGAGAAACCCAGACATGATTTCCTCTAGGGGAGGGTGCAGGTAGGTTCTCTGCAAATACAACCTCACTTCACACAAGGGCCTTGGGAATCCTGGATTTTAGAATTTGTAAGGATCCCTCAGGGACAGCTGTTTGCAAAACTATTGCCACTAGTGGAGATATAGTTCTTCCCACCATCCTCCGTTCCTTCCTCTTTCACCAGGACCCACAATAGCGGTCATTCAGCATGGACAGGGTGCCCTACAGAGTGGGCCTTGCATCTTCCAGTTATTAGTTAATTCTCAAATTACTGGTCCCATTAGGCAGGTAGCATTGTTCTTGCCCCATTTTTTGGGGGGAGGTACTGGGGATTGAACTCAGGGGCACTCGACCCCTGAGCTGCATCCCCAGCTCTATTCTGTATTTTATTTAGAGACAGAGTCTCCCTGAGTTGCTTAGAGCCTCGCTTTTGCTGAGGATGACTTTGAACTCTTGATCCTCCTGCCTCAGCCTCCTGAGCTGCTGGGATGACAGGAGTGTGCCATCGAGCCCGGCTCTCACCACATTTTGATATCCCATGTCAAGAACCAGAGGGAGCTGCTCACTCCAATGCAAAACTTTAGGGAGAATCTTTTTGGTTTTTTTGAATGGTGCTGGGGATGGACACCAGGCCTTGCACATGCTACATACTCACTTTACCACTGAGCTACGTCCCCAGCTCGGAGAACTGGACT
This sequence comes from Callospermophilus lateralis, assembly GCF_048772815.1. Lineage (NCBI taxonomy): Eukaryota > Metazoa > Chordata > Mammalia > Rodentia > Sciuridae > Callospermophilus > Callospermophilus lateralis. Next base: position 12,965,867 of record NW_027514380.1, on the reverse strand, counting down.
CTTAGTGTCAGATGCCAGCACATCCTTTCCCAGATTGAGAGGCTGCTAATGTGTGTGTTGATCTTGTATTTGCTGGAACAGTTTACAAAAAAAAAAGAATTTGAAGCTGGAATTGGACTCTTTACAAGTACACTTCAGGATGCACGAGCGGTTTCCCTTTAAAGGCAAAGCATGGTGAATAGGATTTAGGAGCAGGAGACCCGCTGTGTGTGGCCCCAACAGCTTCTGGAGCATGCAGTGGGTCTGATTTATTCGGGGCTTGAGGCTTCAGCTCTAACCCCTCTGCTCTGTTGCTGGGACCTAAAGCGGGGACAGGATGCATCTTCTGTTTGCTTATTTCTACTCCTGGGCCAGGAGACTCCGCTCTAGGGAAGGTTCCAGATGGGAGTCAGTAGAATCTATCTGGTTTATCACTCTCTGGATGTAACCAAAGGCTAATTCGTTGTGCTCTGCAGGCCAGTTTCCTTATCCATAAACCGAGGACGAGGCTGTGTGGAGGATTCAGAGGGATTCCTCAGGTCAGGCACATGGAAGATGCATAAGTGCAGCTGAGTCTGCATTTGGGGATTCAAAAGCCATTAGAAAATATCAGGGAAAAAAACCCTGCATCACTGTGAGCAGAAGTCCTCTGTGAAGTCGCCCACGCCTGTCATCCCAGTGGCTCGGGAGGCTGAGGCAGGAGGGTCGCATGTTCAAAGCCAGCTTCAGCAAAAGTGAGGCACTAAGCAACTGAGACCCTGTCTTTAAATAAAATACAAAACAGGAAACAGGGCTGGGGGTGGGGCTCAGTGCCCCTCAGTTTAATCCCTGGTACCCCCCCCAAAAAAAACCCACCTAAATCTGCATGAGTATACAGAGACTTCTTGTCACCATTCCCTAAGCAATAAACAATTATATATGTGGCATTTACATTGTATTCAATGTCATAAGCAATTTGGAGATGAATTAAAGTGTGTGTGGGGGGTGTGTACAAAGACTATTTGCTATTACTAGCCATCTTACTTAGGGAACTGACATCTGTGAACTGTGCTCTCCATGGGGAGAAGGTTCTGGACCATGTCCTTTTGGTTCTTGGCTTTAAGGTGCAAGGACGAGTGGCGTTTCTGGGCAGGGATCACTCTGTGCGCCCTGAGTGGACATCTCTTTGGAAAGGGGATTCCTGACAACGCAGGAGCCCTCTCTGCCTTCTGGAAGGTTTTCCAAGCATCTTGCCCTGAGGGGCTTCCCCAGACATAAACAGGCACGTGGACTCTCCCCTACACGCCCTCCATCCTGTAGGCGCCCGCCATCCTGTAGGCGTGATCTGGGACCACACCCAACCTGGATGTCTACTCTGAGATGAAAGCTGGGTAACACCAGCCAGTTGTGGAACATTCTGAGAACCCCCAATAAGCAAGGATCTGGGAGGCTTGGGAACACCCATGTTCTCTGTTAGGCGACATGGTGCTGTCTACTGAGAGCCCCTGTGGAACGTGATCGGAACGGTGAAGTGTGAGCCTGCTCAATTGCATCAGTCTTGTTTTGGTAGTTTCTAAACTTGGCCATCAGGATTCCCAGGGAATTGACATACAGATAGCTGGGCCCTGTCCCCAGAATCGGAATCACATTTAGGAACCCAAGAGACCGCAAGTTGGTACCTGCAGGTTGCCAGAAGGCATTCCTAAGCCAGGGCCCTCCCCCTCCCTCGGTCTCTCCCCCTCCCTCCCTCCCTTGGCAGCACTGGGGACTGAACCCAGGGCCTGGGCGGGCTGGGCAGGTGCTCTACCACTGAGCTACACCTCCAGTCCTGGGAGTGTCCTCCAAACACCTTATAGACAGGACTGCATTCTAGCGTGACAACACTAACCTCTGCTTTGAATTTCATACCTGATAAGCAGTTTCCAGCCATGATTTGGCCTCACATGTATACTCTCTGGGGGGTTTATTTGCTTGTTTGTGCAGCTTTAGCAACAGTTTGGATTTTAAAGGTTCCCCGAAGGCCATGCCTTGAGGGCTTAGTCCCCAGCTGATGGAGCCTTCAGGAGCTTGGGGAGGGGGAAGCAGCTTTCTCCTCCACGTTTTGGGCTGAGCAAACAGACAGATGGACCAGGACTGAAGCCTCTGAGGCCCTGAGCCAAAACACGACCTGCTGGGGATGGAGACCCAGCTTGGTGGCAGGGCGCTGGCCCAGGATGCCCCAAACCCTGGGCTCTATCTTCAGCAGCGTGGACAGGGTGGTGAGGGGACAACCGACCTTCCCCTCCTTCTGTTTATCTCAGGTACTTTGTCACAGTGACAGAAAGGTGGCACACCCAGGGAGAGAGAGAGCCACCAAAACTGCCTGGTGTGACGTGAGCATGAGCGAGCCTATGCCATGCGCAGTGACCATCTCCTGCCATGGCAATGAGCAGTCACCGGCCCCACCAGCCTTTGGTCCCTGCCATGTGGGGGGACCACTCCCACCTGGTGATCCTCTGGGGTGCACTTCTGGCTCTCTGATTTCTACTGTAATGGGGAGACCACCCCAAATCCCAGTCCCATCCTGGTGAGGAGCATTTTTTCTGGTGTACAAATGGCCACCCGGCAGAGGGCCTGTTCCTTCCTGACAGAATCAGGGAACGGGGTGAGTCCTGCAAAGACCTGACACTTCTCTTTGGTTCTCCCTGGTCTAACTTGTCCAGGGTTTTGGGCATAGAGCATAGTACACAGTAGGTGCTCAGTAAAGACTGCCCAGGATGATGATGATGATTATGATGATGATGATGATGAATCAGACTGTCTTGGCAAAGGCTGAGGAGGTAGTTTTCTGTTGAACAAATGCACAGTCATCAGGCATTTATAAAGAAAAAGTTTATTTCCATCACAAGAAGCACACAGACTATATGATGCACACCAACGGAAGTAAAACAAGTGCATTATGCATATTCTACTGCAAATTCACAGTACAAAAGATACTGCCTTTAAATATATAATATAAAAAAACAAGAAGAAAACAATTTAAAAATCATTGATATAACACAACACACAGGAACCCACCAGCAGCTTCTGAAAAACCAAGGACTAACTCTTCCGGTGGCGTCCCAGTGGGGGATCTGTACCTACATTTTGTTGCAAAAGATTTTAGAACACTAAGAGAGGAAAGCCAGGGTGGCCAGGCAGTAGTCACACCTCTATGAGACAAGGGCACAGCCATGATAGGGATGGCCGAGGGACTGGGGTCAGGAGCTTGGCTGTGCCACTCCCCAGCTGGCCACAAACCAAACTCCATACTTTCGTAGGCTCCCGAGGGACGCAACTGGCCTGGCCCCCGGAACCACGGGTGCTGTTTCTAGCAAGGTCTCTGGAGTAGCTGTGAACACACTACGTCCAACTGCACAGCGGAGTCAACACGAGAATGGCCTAGGACAGCTCGTGTCCCACACCAACCACCACCGACGAGACAAATACCCAGTCACCAAAGATGAGAGCGCAACAGTTTCCATAAATACACAGTATTTGTAAACTAGGATTAAGGCACTCGATTGTAGAACAATGACCACTGACCATGGCGTAGGGAGGGGAGGGAGCAGCCATCTTCTCATGCAGCAGGACCCTGGCCAGGGCAGCAGCCCATGGGGAGTCTGTTAGACACCTGTGTCTGAGGGAGGGGCTGTGGCACCTATTGCAAGACAAGCACAAGGCAGGGACATGTGCATAAGGCCCAGGGCAGCACTAGGCAGCATCACGTCACAATGGTCCAGATGATTCCTCTGTAGCTCGGGTGACATGGCAGATGTGTGGATGAGATATGACGCACATGGTTGGATTCAGCTGTATGTGCTCAGGTATGTATGTACGCACACGCCACACACCATGCAAGTACAGACACCGCAGAGGGGACCCCTTCCCCAGGCACTCAGTGCAGAGCAGGCAAGAGCAGAGCCAGTGGCTAGGTGTGGAGTGAAGCAGCCACCTACACGTGGCCTGTGTCCTCGGCAGCTAACCAGGAAGTAGGACCAGACAGACCAGGCTGCCCTGAGCTGCCCAGGCATCCTTCCTGATCTACTTAGCACTTCTGCCAGAGTGGAGCCCCGTTAAGTAGCCATTCATCCAGCAGGGTTGGGTGAACTGAAATCTGGGCCCAAGAATTCCTGAACAACAGAAAGCAATGCCTGGGGCTGGGGTTCAGTTGGTAGAGTGTTTGCCTCCCATGCACCAGGCCGTGGGTTCAATCCCCAGCACCACCAAAAGCAATGCTTTTCTTTTAGGGTACCTTGGGGAAGTTGTTACCATGATGTTAACTAAGTCATGTAGCATTTGTGCTCACTAGGGAGGAAGGGTCCCCAAAAACCTTCCAGGATGGGCCTGGGGACAGAGTGCAGGGCAGGGTTGCTCTGAAGGTCTCTCCAACCTCAGCTCTCTCCTGAGGCATCCTCTGGGCTTGTAGGGTGGGACAGGACTTCAGAAATCACTGGAATGTTCTTGAGCTGGAGAAAGCAGGTGTGGGGGGGAAGGGGCTTGCACAGGGAAGCCACCTGTGTGCTTCTGGGGAGTGTCACCTGCATGAAGAGGCAAGGTGGGGGCAGAGGAAAGGGCCTGCCAGCAGCAGTGAGCTGTCCACAGTCCAAAGTTGGCAGGTCCCCAGCTGAGAACAAGGAGGCAAGGAACGCAGAGAGTGAAACCTTTCTCGTGGGAAGTTCAACCAGCCAGGGCTTGTTGTGGAAGACCCTGCAGTGGCTGGAAGAGACAGAAATGGATCTCGGCCGGATCCCAGTCAGAGGAGGGAAGAACTGGAGCTTCCTCTCCACCAGCACCACCTCTGGCCTCCTGAAACCTGATGATCCAGGCACACCTGCACAACGCAGGACAGGCTGCAGCAGGGTCACCCCGACTCTGGCACGGTGTGCATGAAGGCCATGTGGTGGGGAATGTGGCCCCATGGGATATTTCCCTTAGTTCAACACAGGCATTCAAGGAAAATGACCATCACCAAAATCACTTGCCCAGCGCCGATCTCTGCATCCCTCTCTGCTTCTCTCCTGTCCCTTATGCTGGGAATCTCCCAAAGACTATGGCCACGCTCTGGACAAGCTCATGGAGCACACTTTCTTTGCTGAGACCAGTGTAAATGTCATTGTCAAGGTGCCTCTGATCTGGCAGAATGCTTTTGTTGCACCACAAAACAAACCAACAACGACGACAACTAAAAACAAACAAACAACAACAACAACAACAAAAAAAACAGTGGTCTTGGCCTCTAAGATAACTCTTCATCCTTCTCTTCAGGATGGATGTGAACCAAGAAATCAAGAATGCTTCCCCCCCGTTGCCCTGATGACCTAATATGCTGGCTGTGGTTCCACAACCAATGGGCAAGTTTGCCAGAAGCCAAAGACCCCCTTGTATCTGTAATCTTCCCCACCCCCCACTCTTTAGCTCGTCAAAAGAAAAATCATAGCTTTCAAAACTTAAGTTTTCAAAAATATATCACTGTCCTCTTCGGAGGTGATAAAAAACCAACAAAAGCCAAATTTCATTGCCAAATCTAAAGAATTATGTTGACACAAAACTTGATGTACTGCGTGAAATTGGATGTGGCAAAACATATTGAACTTTTTTTTTATGTTTTTATTGGCTGAGGATGAGGGGAAACCACACACGGTTTTAAGTGTAAGTGGATAATCACCTTTTTAAGTGAGTAACTGACAGTAGTTGGACGGGGGGGTGGGGGGAACCCTACAAAGTAAAACAGCTGACTGCAAAAAAATCACTCTGCGGGAACAGAGTCCCTGGAGAGGGTGTCTGCAGAACCCTGTGCCCCAGGGGAGTAAGCCTGGCCTGGACTCTGAAGCTGCCAGGTCTCCTCCAGCACAGCCGCTCTGGGCCCAGTTCCCACCAGCAGGAGATGGCGACTCACACATCTGCTTTTGGGGCTGCCATCCCTGAAGGCTTTGGGTCTCACTGAGCATATCCAGATGATCCTGCCGAGGGCAAGATGGAACTGCAGGAAGCTTCTGTGATCCCCCCACCACACACTCCTCTATCCTCCACGGAAGACCCTGGTGGGGGTGGGCTGTGAGGCCTGAACAGATGGGGGGGAGGAGAGTTTGGCTTGAGGTGTCCAAGAGCCAGAGGAGGACTTCAAATTTGTCCCACTTTTTCCTACAGGGTCATGGGCTGCCCTATGTCATCATATAAAACCAGGGTGGTTTATACAAAGGGTCTGGCAGTACCCACCCAGGGCTTCAGGGGCCACAGGTGCCTGCTACCATTAGTTTCTTGTCTCACAACCTTAGAGAATGTGAAAGCCCTTCTCAGCTGAGGGGGGGCTGCACACCAGCCCCTGCCTCGCTCCCAGGCTGCTTCTGTCTCTTCAGGATGTCCCCGCATTTTCCTCGCTCGCTCGGGACCCAGCCCAGACCGGGTCACACGCGCTGCTGAACTCACCTGATTCCTCGAGCCACTGCCCAGAGCGGAGCCCAAGGAGACTTGGGCTGTCACTGCCTCTGTCACAGCGCTGGAGAACTGGAAAGACAGGAAGCAGTTCTCCCCACGGGAAGTGGCGACTGGAGACACCGAGGACGAGGACGCTCTTCCTGTCCTTCCCAGTGGCATTCCTCTCAGAGAAGCTGCAGCGAGTAGCTCCTGGAGCAAGACCTAGGAGAGGTCTCTGCCCCTGAAATCCCTTCCCTTTCCAAACACTGGAAAATGGGACCCAACAACCCTGAGGGCTGGGCTCCTGGGAGGATCTACCTCCTAGAACCGCAGCCCCCCAACCTGACCACGCCCAGTTCAGCAGCAGGAACAGAGAAGCAGCGGTCTGGGGTCCTCGTCCCTGAAATAGGGGCACTGAGGGTATTGCACACGTTTTCCCCAACTGACCCCAGTGCCAACCCAATGCTCGTCAGCCACACCAGAGCCAGGGCGGTGGCGCTCCTGGGGTCCCCACAAAATGAAAAGCCAGTCTCCCTGGAAACCCCCTTCTGACAGCAGCATTCCCTGGGATGAGCCCTGGGAATCATCATATTTAAAAAAACAAAAAGCACAGCGAGAACAGAGGTAGCACTAGGCTGCCATGGCGAGTGTCTTTGAGGGTGGGATGAGCTGGGAATGTGGGCAAAGGGACGGTGGCGTCACCATGACTCCTCTTTTGCAAGTTGCAATAAAACATTTTGGATGTGTGCATATCTGAACGTGGTCTTCTTGGTTCAGTACTCTTCTCAGAGCCGGGACTTGGGGACAGAGTTCTGCGTCTCTGACAAATCCCCGTACCTGGCACCTCCCCTTCCTTCCTGTGCTGCCGTGTCTCCTCCTCTCCGTGGCAAGAGCGGGAGACTCAGGTGACTTGGGTTCTTTAAGACAAATCAAGATGTAAGAGGCGGGTCAAACCCCACGAGGGACAAGGGAGGGATCGCATGACGAGTCTGTCATGGGTCAGCTTTTGCTCACCCAGGAGGGGCTGTTCAAGTTTCCTGCGGTGCATTTCCCTGATGGCTTGGAGGCCGGGTTCCTGGGGACGGCCTGGGGGTCGAACAGGCAGTAGGGTTCACTCCACTTGGCATCTTGGGAGTCGGCGATGGTGGTGGCGTCCGCCTCACTGGATAGATCCTCTGTGGAGAAGTTGAGGCTCCAAAGCTTGGCAAGAGAGTGGGAGCGCTTGAGGGGGGAAGATACAGTGAGGCCGACCAGCCGCACCCGCACCTCGATCTCCTGTGTCCACTGCTTCACCAGCCCTGGCTTCCCACGGACACTGTGGATGCTGTCACTGCTGGAGCTGCGGGTAATGTTGGAGCTGAGGGACTAGGAGGTGAGGGTGTGGCAGATGGTCCTCAGAAAGTCTCTGGAGAAGGTGCTGGAGTGGTCCAGGCAGTAGGGAAGGGGCGGGGGGCTCTTCAGTGAGGCTCCTTCCACGGGTTGGGGAGTAGCTTCTGGCTTCTTGTCACCCCCCACGTGGCCGGGCAGAGCTGGGGGCCCAGGGTCCTGTGGGGCTGTGGGCTCCTGGCTCTCCTCAGGTATGCTGGCCTCCACCCGGCTGGGGGCACTGTCTGCAGGCAAGCTCTTCAGCCTCTCCAGCTCCTTGATGTGCTTGCGGACCAGGCCGGCCTTCTGCAGCTGGATGATGGATTCCTGGTGCTGCATCAAGTAGCTGTTGGTCATGGGCTTCTCGGATTCACTACTGAACAGAAGCCTCAGGTCCTTCACAGGCTTGGGATCTTTCTTGGGTGACAGTTCTTCCTTCACCACTTCCATGGTGGGAGGGTTCTTATCACAGTGAGAATTCTTCAACAGGAGGGACTTTGGCAGGACTCTGGGGGTCTCTCTAGAAGGTTCCAAAATGCTACCTGTTAGCTCCGGAGCAGCTGCGGCTCCAGAGCTGCTGGCATCAGGTCTTCTTGAACCTGCTGGCGGTAGAAAGGAGGGTGCATCAGCCACGCCAGAGGCAGGCTTCTCCAGACCTCGGGACCTGCTGGACATGTGGGCTGCAGGGGAGGATGTGAGGTGGAGCAGGAAGGCCAGCTGGGTGCAGATGGTGGGAGCACCTGGGTCCTCACACCACTCCCTGAAGGCCTCGGGAGCTCCGCTGGCTGCAGGGTACATGCAATCGGCACAGGATTTATAGGATGGCTTCACTTTGTTCAGGATCCCAAACATAGCATCGTGCTGCAAGGGGACAAGAACATTGTGAGACGGAGCACCGTGAACCAGGGACCAGACACAGGAGGAGGGCAGGCGATGTGCAGGGGCAGACCCTGGAGGGGCACCCCTTCACTGCAGTCAGTGGGAAACGAGAACTCCTGGAATCCACCTGACTGTGACGACGCAGGTCAGAGAAGCCTCAGTAACACAGAACCAAGACCCAGAAGCTGAGGCCCAATACCTGAGCTTGGGTCGCATGGCCAGGAGGGTTGAGGCAGGGCCTCTGGAACCTCCCTTCTCACCTGCACAGGGTGCCTCTTAGACAGGCTGCAGTGTCCTGGGGAAGTAGGACACCTACCCTGCTCAGTGCCAGCTCATGGCACTGAGAACGAAGTGAAATAGCGAGTTGGCTGCAGAAGCAGAGCCAGGGGTCTTCCCCTTGCAGAAATAATTTGCATTTGGGGAGCATGCAGCCCCTGGATGGAGCCCTTCCTGTCCAGCCCAGCTAAAGGAATGGCACTAGTAAGGTCTCTACAAGAGAGGGAGCAAAGGGCAAAGACAGCGTTTGGAGACCCCAACCCAGACCTAGACACAGGTGCCTTCAGGCCTGACCAGACCCACAGAAGATGCCATTTACACTGTTTCCCAGGGAAACCCTCTGCTATCCGGAGTCTTCTGTCAGGTGGGACCACCCTTCACCCCCTCAAGTGCCAAAGGACTGACTAGTCGGGAGTTGTTCTTCTGGGCTGAGGTGGAGGCAGGGAGATGGAGGGCAGGTGAGGGGACCAGCACTCTGTCCCGTGAGGTTCTGAAATGGTCTCAAATGAAGCCTTCCAGGCCTAGGGCTGGAGGAGGTGCTCACAGGAGGAGGGCTTCTCCCTGAACCTCCAGAGCTGTGCAGACTCAGTTTCCCAAGACAGGAAGTCCTGGTGGCCCAGCACTGGAGGAGACCCGGCCCTGCCCTGGAGACTGCAGGGGATGTGCAGTGGGCATGGGAGCGGGCCCTCTTAGAGGATGTCTCTCTGCCGGGAACCCTGGGTCGGCTTCTGGGACCACCAGTTGACCCTCAGTCTGACAATCTCAGGGATCCCGACCATAACGAGGCCTGATTCTTGAACCAGAATTTTCTCTCAAGCTCTAACCAAAGTGCTCCCACGTTCTTTCTTCTCACATCTGCAAGGAAATCCACTGTGGAGGGCTGGGAGCAGGTGTGAGGGCACCTTTCAGAGTCAATGGGGCACAGGGTGGGCTCAGCAGGTGTGCAGGGGCCATGATTGCCACGTGAAGTCCCTCCCCTGGCTCCCTGCATAGCTGCTCCCCTCCATCAGGCCACAGCCCATCTGTCGGCATGCTGACCGCCTGCGGCACGCCTCGCCACATCCCTATGTGTTCACTCTCCACTCGCCCCGGTGAGCTGCAGGTGCGCGGGGGCCATCTGAGTGCGCCCTACCCCCGGCTGGCCAGGCACCATGGTAAGTGGGGGTCAGACACGGGAATGGATGCTCGTCTCGGGGTTCTGGAGGTCCTGTTTCCTAGATGATGTCACATTCACAATCTACCCACCCAGCTAAGCCCCTCCCCTTCTTGGGCCAGTGACTTAGCACCATGTGAGCTGACTGGTGGCACCACTGTCCTGCAGAGTGGTCCCATGTCGCCTGTCTTGATGGGTGTTTCCTCTCAGAGGGGAGTCGTGAGTGTGGGGGGACCTGGAATCCTACCTGGTTGGGGGTAAGTTTTTTGATTTGGAGTTTGCCAACTGCACACCTCCACTAAGCCAGTCCCCACTCCTGGGCTGCTGCCCGCTTAGGGTGCAGGTAGATGGGGGCGGAATCAGGGGTGACCTGATTGAGAGATGGGCAGAGGTCAGCCGTGTTCCACATGATCCACCAAGTACCACAGCCATGGAGACAGTGGCGCTGGTGTCACGCACTGGGACGTGAACTGAATATCAGACGCCTGAAGACATCAGGCACATTTAAAGGGGGTGACAGTGTTGTGGCTCTGCTACACATAGAGCACTTAGCAATGTTGACACCCGGGAACTTGTTTTAAAACAGTCCCGAGGGAGGAGGTGTGGGAGGGTGAGGCGACAGGAGAAGAGCTCTGCCTCAGCTCATGTGAAGTGGGCGACAGGTTGTTTTACATTTTACATAAGGAAAAAGAACCTGAGTTGGCGGCCCTGCTCCAGGTGCCAATAAGGTGCCTGGGGCAAAGACGGCTGCAGGGGTGCAGATTGTTCCCCAAGGACCCCGAGTCACACGGCCGATCATGCTGCCTCCCCCGCAGCCCAGAGTCACTCCGCCTACCTCCAAGTCCTGGGGGCAGCTCTTCTTGCTGGTTGTTGTTGTTGAGGTTGCACTGCTCCAGGAAGCCCCGCTCAGGCCAGGCGGGCCGTGGGCCGCCCCCACCTCCCTGCGCCCGGGCCCTCTTCCCTCTCCATCACCTGGGACAAGGGGCCACTCTGGGCTTTGGGGCTCCCAAACTCTAGTTTCTTCTTCACATCCTTCTCGAAGAGTCCAGTGCCATCCTGGGGGTGTCTGGCGGGCTTGTGGGCCTCTTCCTCCAACAGGGCGTCCCTCTTGAGATCCTCCAGGTGCACCACGCTGCCAGCGTCCTCAGGAGGGGGAGGCAGGAGGGGGTCTGACAGCCTCTGGAAACAGTAGGGGAGAGCAGGCCCTCCTGGGGCCCAGCTTCCTTGGAGCCCGATCTGGGCAGCGTTGTGCAAGCAGGGCAATGGGACATTGGGAGTGCCATCCAGGGTCTTTGTCAGGAAGTCGCCAGGCTCTGGAGGGTCTTCAGGAGGTGGCTGGAGGCTGCTATCCACCTGCTGGCCCCATAGCTTGTTGTGCCACTGTTTGCTGCGAGGAGAGAGGGCAGAGCAAGTTGAGTGCAGGGGACAGCCCCAGAGGTCCCGACAGGGGACAGTGGGCACAGTCCAAGGTCAGCGGGGTGCCGGGATGGCTCTGCCTTGCTTAGGTCATGCCTCTTGCCATCACTGTCAAGGTGTGCGAGGACCCCGAGTCACCACGGCTGCACCGGAAGCTGCACACGTATGTGCCTGTACCAAGGGATGGCAGACATGCCAAGGTTGCCTGAATGGTAACCGACCTGGTGTTTGGTCCCTGCTCACCGTGTGAGCGTAATCGTGCCACTTAGGTTTCTCTGTGGCAGGAGAACACTCTCCCTCCCACCCACACTGCAAGGACATCAAGGGGGTCAGGGAAGAAAGTACTAGAGCTTGACTGACCCGACAGAACTACGTCCACAGGAAACACATAAAAATGATTGGAAAGGTCCCAGAAAATCGTGGATATCTGTGCAGGTCAGAGATCATGGGACGATTTCTAATGCTTTAAGAGAACCGTAAACCCTGCCACCTGACCATCTGAAGTGTCCCACTCAGCTGTGTAATAGCCATGTCCCTGGCCCTGCAGTCACCACCCCCATCTGTTCCCGAAGTTCCTGTCACCTTACAAAACTCAAATGCCACACCCAGTAAACACGGCGCTGTCCTTCCTAGCCCCTGCCACCAGGATCCCAGCTTTTCTCTTCAAATCTGACCACTCTGGGCCACTTACAAATGGGGTTCTGCAGAATAGAATGCCTTCTTGTGACTGGCCTGTCTCACTCAGCATGATGCCCCAAGGTCCACCCAGACTGTAGTAGGTGCCAGAATTTCTTTCTTTCTTTTCTTTTTGAGACAGCTCTTGTGGCTTTGTGCAGTGGCAGCTTCATAGCCAAAGAGGTTTCTCTGAGGTGTGGTCATTGCTAACTGAGTGAGGCCTTGCTATGGTATCCAGGCTGCCCTTGAACTCTTGGGCTCCAAGGACCTGCCCGCTCGGCCTCTAGTACTGGGATCACAGAAAGCCCTTTCCTGGTGGCATCTGCCACCTCACCCAGCTACCCTTGCCTTCCACTGTAAGACAGAGAGATGGTCCACGTACTTATACGCTCTCAAGCTGAAGACCCCCGGTCTGCCCCCACCTTTTGGCCACCATGGATAATGCTGCTGCCCTGAGGGTAGAAATCTCTGAGTCTTTCAGTCCTTCTGTGATCTGCTAGACCTATAGTGACTCCACTTTTCATTTTCTAAGGGATGACCACAGCCTGTGGCAGTGACATTCAGGTGGGATTAGCTCTTAGCTCAGACGAGGGTGCTGAGGCCCAGGGAAATTGACCAGCATCCCTGATCACCCAGCTGGCTGGTGGTGGAACCTGGCCAATCACTCGGGCTGTCCTGGGGTTGCCTTGCTGGGAGACTGGCTCGCAGGCCTTGGCACAAAGCAGGTGCTCAGGAAACAGGACAGGCACATGCCCACCACACAGCAGGCTGGGCCCTAGATGGGAAGTTAGGCCCCATTCCCTCCAGCAGCAAAACAAGATTTGTGTGCGTGCCAACAAAGCCAAAACAGACCCCTCCTGGAAACTACTCATCAAAGCCCAAACAATGCAAACAATGGCATTTGTGACAGCTAAAGAAGCCGCTGGCCAACGGGAGAACTCTGGGACACAGAGCAGGCTGGCCAGTGTGGCCACAGGGCGCTGTGCTCAGTCTGCCCCGCCCCAACTCTCCAGGAGGCACCTACCTTGCGTCCAGGATGCCTTCATACTCAGAAAGCTGCCTCATGAAGCCTGCGTTGGGCCATGTGATGCTTCGCTTTTGCTTCACGTAGTTGTAGGTTTTCTCCAGGGGCCAGCCGAACTCCTTCATGGCATAGGCGATGACGGTGGATGCCAAGCGGCTAACCCCCATTTTGCAATGGACCAGGCACTTGGAGTGGTTCCACCTGCAGGGGAGGGAGTGGTGTGAACAAAGTACTGGAGTCTTCAGCAACTGAATTTATAAGCCCCAAAGTTGTCTCGAAGTTGTCTCGTGGTGCAAATCCTATTGGAATGTCAGGGAGCAGATTCCATATGCCCTCTAAGGAAAATAACTCAGCTGAGAAACCGACTAGCACACAGGAGGAAGTCAGGGTCAATTGGCCCTGGCCTGCTGCGGGACAGCTCCAAAGGCAGCTGCTTTCAGACATAAAGTGGACCCTTTAGTCACTGGGACAGGCTGGCCACCAAAAGCCCTTTCCTGGGAAGGACCGGGCAGCTAAGCAGACAGCCACACAAGCCACTCAGCCGCTCATGCAAATGCAGACAGTGAATGAGCTGCTGTACAAAACGGGGTCAGCCAAGCGGAACTGCATGGGGAGAGTGAGATGCTCGCCAGACACAGGCCCAGGGGCAAGAAGAGCAGGGCTCAGCCAAGACAGAGATGGGCCGACCTGCCCCGGGTCAGGAGGCAGCTCAGGCCCAGGTGCAGCTGAGTGACAGCTACAAAAGGGCCAGGAACTGGGACGCTCTACACATCACCTTGGAGAACACCTGGGGACACCAGGCTGTAGGGGCCAAACTCATCAGTCCAGAAGACGACCCCGGGGGGAGCAGGTGCTGTTTTCTGCACCCCAGGCTTAAAGAGAGTGAGGATTTGATAAGGACGGACATGCAGCTCTGGCTGGAGGGGTACGAAGGAAGGGGGAGCTTCCCTGAGAGCACCTCCAAGGGAGAGCCCTCTCTGTTGTTGACTTCAGTAAGACAGCCGTTCTGCAAGGGAATAAGGTGGGGACAGAAGGAGGGTGGGAACATGGTGGGAACCCTGTCTAGGGGCATCAGGCCAGCCCCCCTGTTGCCTGTGCTAAGCATACAGAAACACTTTACTTGGGGAGTCGCGCAGAGCCCTGAGGTCACCCTCCCCAGCTCTTCCCACCCAGGAAAAGCTTCCACATGCACTTGGTGCTGAGTCCTTGCCTAGAATAACACAGATGACAACGGGGTCATGCCACCAGGACAGAAGGAGTTTGCCAGGGAGCCACCCAGAGGAGACCAGCACCCGCTGTCCCCTCTGGTGCCTGGGGTTCTGCAGCCAACACCAAAAGTCCCCGGACAAGAAGGTGTCCTCAGCCAGCAGCCTCCGGCCCGCCCAGCCCCACTCTGCGGAGCCATGCCCCTGCCCCCCCCACAGGCCCCGCCCACTTACTTGGCTTTGTTTATAAAGTGATATGCTTCGTTCCAGTGGGCAAGGAAGTCCGTGGTCTCCTCGTCGTACACTCGGATGTTATGATATGCAAACAAGCCAGGGAAAAAATTGTCTATTTCTCGAGTGACATTTAAACTGTAGTCAACCCTGCAGTGAGACAGATATACAAAAAGTGGAGGATGAAAAGGAGGGACCACGAAAATAAAGCAACACAACACCAGCAGAGAAAAAGAAATACACATGAGGCACATGCTCCTGGTGGGACGTCTGCTTTTCCTTGATATTGAATTTCTGTCAGGTGCACTGGCGCTTGCCTGCAATCCCCAAGATTCAGGAGGCTGAGGCAGAAGGATGGCAAGTTCCAGGCCAGCCTGAGCAACTCAGTGAGACCCTGTCTCAAAATTGAAAAGGGTCGGGTATAGCTCAGTGGTAGGGTGCCTTGTGTTCAATCATCAGCACTGGGAATTTTTTTTTTTTTTTTGTATTTCCTGTACAAAATGAGAATGTATTATACATATACACACAAAACCAAAAAGTGCCTTGATTAGAAAGGTCTTATAAAAAAGAAAACTCAGTTTGAAGCATTGTTTAGCAATCTTAACTATGGAAAGTAAACATGTCTCTTAAATACATTTCTAAATTCCTTAAAGTTTCAAAATTTATAACTATCAGTAGTATACAGTGGCATTAAAAAATCAATCTCCCAACAATCTACACTCTTAAATAGTTAAAAAGCAGAATAAAACCATCCATTATTTAAGTTCTTGGGAACAGTCTTAAAGCCTTTTGAAACAAGGCAAGATATAAATAAATAAGAATTTGAGGAGTCTGCTGACCCAGATTCTGTAGTTCTCTAACCTAATCAGTATTTTCATTTCTAGAAGACCAAAATAATTTCGGGAGTTAGGAAACATCTCAAATCAGTTTCTTAAGTGAATACTTATCATGCAGTCCAAGAGCTTTAAGTGTCATCTATTGATTCCCAGCAAGACAGAAGCATACAAGGTCCCAGACCACATGTGAAGAACACTCCGTTGAAAGAACCCATCTTAACCAGCAGTTCTAAAGATATATTTTAAGATTTGTTTAGTCTTGGTTTTCAAATGTGGTAATTTAAGAATGCCATCATGTCAGACCCAGAGAATGGTGATTTTGTGGCTGTTTTTTTTTTTTTTTTTTAAGTGCAGACATCTGTTCTTGAAGGTCTAGGTTTAAACATTTTTCACTCTTATAGCTGAGCATTCTCAGAGACCCTGGCTACTGAGCTGCAAGATTCCCACCAGGCCCAGAGGTGTAACTCCAACAGAACCAGGAATGGGCCAGGTGTCAGGGCTGCTGAGTGGCCCAACAGCCCACAGAGATGTGCGGCCATGCAAGGAGCAGCAGCAGCTAGCTCTGCAGGGCAGTGGGGCGGGGTGAGCCCAGGGCCTGTTGGGTCTAGGCTCTCGGATGTGCCACGGGAGTGTGATTTAGGAGGCTGCTCGTGACCCACACAATCACAGACTTCACAAGATCTCAGATACATGAATTATTCAGAACATGGCATTTTGAAGCACATCTGTTTAGCTATTCAAATTAGCCCCTCCAGCCACTTCAGAGACCAGGGTGCAGGCAATCAGAGTGGAGCCCGGGCCACCTCTGCAATAGAGGTGGGCGTTCCCAAGCTGCCTGGAAGGACAGGGGAAGACAAGAGGAACAGACTCACCCTGAGCCCTGCAGCTCCTCCAGATAGGACACATTCCATTCAGAGCCCTGGGGGACAGATCACACAAACCCCGTGAGTGTCACAGTTAGCCCTGGAGCTGCTTGTGGAGGCACAGGTGCCCAACACTGGACGGTGGGTCTGCCGGCTCATAAACCCCCATGGGTGCCCAAGGCCCTCACAGATCAAGAGGCGACAGTGAGGGGGAGTGTGGTCCTTGGCCTTGGGGAGAGAGCGAGTCCAGGAAACTGCTTCCTTCCCAGGGACCATGGTGGGGTCCTGTCATGGAGGCTGGGACCGTGACCTCCTCACCACTAAGGACAGTGGGCATCATGTCCCTTATCTGGGAAGCATTCTGGCAATAGTTCAGATGTTCCTATCCTGTGACCCAGTAATTCCACCTACAAAAAGCTCCCTGAGGAAACGGTCAGAACTCAGAGACGGACGAGGATGAAACAGTGGAAACAGCCCACAGGTCCAACAGGAAGAGGCCGACAGATCTATGATCTCCTTACAACAGGGCCGTCAAGATGAGCGGCCTTTTGGAGGCTGTTCAGTGGCCCAGGGAAATACCACGTGAGGAAAACAAAAAATAAAAAAAACAAAGGAAAGCAGAGCACAGGGGCACATCGACCGCGTGACCATCTCCCTCTCGTGTTTGAAACGCTGGGAGGCTGAGTTCAAGGCCCAGCCCTGAAAAATCCCAGACAGATGCCCCAAACACAGAGGACAGGAAGTGGATACAGACTGCTCAGAGACCAGCTCTGGTGTAGGAGTGCTTGTTTCTTCTTTAGATGGATTTATTTTTCCAACTTTCTACAACATGTGTTCATTTAATTCTTTTTAATACTTTAAAAATGCCATCGTTCAAAAATGAACCCCGTGACACACAAACAACATGAAAGGGAATAAAAGCAAAAATGACCACTTTGTTCTTAGGTGACTTGGAGGATGCAGAGTCACAGAGGGCAGAGGCACCCAGGGCTCAGTCTCCTTGATGCCCCTCTCCTAAGCTCCTGGTCGGGCCCTCCAGTGTGGGGCCTGGCTGGCCATGTGCGGGCGGCTGCACTCTGGTATTTGATATTTCTCATGGAAAAATATTCCTTTAATATTTCTCACGGAAAAAGTGACATAAAGTACCAAACCACACCGAAAAAATAACCACGGCTCTGAGAAGGCCATGAGCACCCCCTAGCTGTGACCATCACCTGTGGAGAGACAGGGGGAGTGGCCCATGTCAGTTTCACCAGGACAGGGTCAGGGCCCAGCATTACCTTGGACCTTCCCAGGCAGAGCCCCATTGTCACCCATCAGTTGTCAAAACACACAAATAGGAAGCCCACCAGCACAGGAGGGTTAGTCTTGTGAGCACCGCACCTTCCCCATCTGTGTAGCTATCCCGACAGACACCAGAGCTCAGGCCACTCCTGCAGGCGGGGAGCAGCCACTGCATCTGCAGCAGGAACCCCCTCCCCTGGCTTCCTGGGAGCACTTTTCCTCAACTCATGGCTGCTGTGTACAACAGTGTCCAAGGAGACGGCACTCAGTGCCTTCAACAGGCATCATACTGAATCCTCACAATCATGAAGGAGCCAGAAAAAGAGGGGAAAGAGACTTGCTCCAGGTCACAGAGCAGGTGAGGCAGGAGGGGACTTGCATTCCACCGCAGCCTCCCATCTAATTTTAGCAAGGCCATCCTCCAGAGTCTCCGACGTTGAGCACTGGCCAACTGCCTTGTGTGGAGACTCACGGTGTGGGGACCCGGGAGCAGGAGCCGGAGGGGCGAGGAGTCTGCACACCCTGTGCAGAGCCTCTGTGACCAGGTGACTCTCCTGACGGGCTGTGGGCAGGGCAGCGGAGGAGCCGTCAGCACCATCCTGCCTGGGCATGATGCTGGGGCTCAGTGGGCACGTGCCCACCACCAGCTGGGTTTTCATGGCCCATGAACCATTTGAGGGTATCTGGGTGGGCCCTGTGTGTTAGTGACTGAAGACAAAGGGCACTGAAGGTCTGGAGACACTCGCCAGGTGACTGCCAGGTGTGCCTAGACCAGTCCCCGCAGCTCAGCTGGAGCCATTTCTCAGATACCCCACAGAGCAGACCACGGGCTGCAGCTGGGCAAGGGGGTTCGAGCCAGGGCGGGGCTGCCTGAGCTGGCACCCTGCCTGCCTCCTCCCTCCGACCTGCTGCGAGCGCCAGACCAGGAGATCTGCCTTATGACCTCAGACCGGGTACTGCCATGGCTGTGCCTCTTATAAGATAAAGATGGTCGAAGATGAGGGAGGGCTTGTCCATCTGCCTCAGGATGAACAGCATCTCGTTGTCTATGACCTCCTTGAACTCTTTCAGGTTGCAGTTCATCTGTTTCTCCAACTCATTATGGATCTGTGGCATGAGAAAGTCAGGAAAAGTGATTTGTTAAAAAAAAAAAGGAAAAAACAAATAAAAAACGTTGCCCACCTCCAAACAATTAAGTCATAATTAGCTTTAAATGTGATTAATTTAAACAAATTGAAGCAGTTTTCAAAAAGTGTGCAGTTTTCTTTTTTGTGTCCAGAGGAAGGCATCCACAGCACCCAGGTGTTGTGGGAGGGATGTGGATGACCCAGGCTCCAGGTAAACCCTACTGGGGGGCGTTTATTATTTTGAACAAGGAATGTCATTTCCAAGGGATCTTTTCTGAGTTTGAAGCACTTGTTTGTTTGTTTGTTTGTTTTTGTACCAGAAATTGAACCCAGGGTGCTTAAACACTAAACCACACCCCCAGCCCTTTTTTATATTTTATTTAGAGACAGGGTCTTGCTGAATTGCTTAGAGCCTTGCTAAGTTGCTGAGGCTGGCTTTGAACTCTCGATCCTCCTGCCTCAGCCTCCTGAGCCACTGGGATTACAGGCGTGCAACACCATGCCTGGCCAACCACTTATACTTTAACAATTAAATAACAAAACACACCTTAATGAGAATCTAAAGTCAGTTTCTTCTTGCTTTGGAAAGCATCACCACGTGATTTTTGAAAACGTATTAACTAAGCCAGGTACAATGGTGCACACCTGTAATCCCAGTTACTTGGGAGGCTGAGGCAGTAGGATTGCAAGTTTGAGGCCAGGCTGGGCAACTCAGAAAGATTCCATGTCAAAATTGAAAATTTTAAAAAGGGGGCTACGGATGTAGCTCAGTGGTAGAGTGCTTGCCTAACACATGGGATTCAATCCCTAGTACTAAAAAAAGAAGACAGAAAACACCTAGTTTAAGCTGCTGTCATAATTCATTGCATTCCTGGAACAACAGATAAAAAGCAACAAACAAAATTTTAAAAGTGATCCAGGAAAACATTAAAAGGTGGACAGAAGACACCTTGCTGGTCGGCTGCGGTCCCAAGCAAGAAGAAGTCAGCTGGACTCACGTCCAGCACAGGGCAGCGGGGGAGGAGAGGGAGAGGGCCTGAGCTACCCGCTCCGGGTGCAAACCAAGCACCTCATGGAAATCGTGACCAAAGGTGACACAGGCGAGGCTCCGAGGACTCCAGAAACACATCCACGCCACACAGCCAGTAAATGGTGATCCTGCCCTCACATTAGTTTGACCCAGGCCTGTGACCTCCCGCTGAGCCCGGCTGCCAGGGCAGAAGGAGGCCGAGAGGAGTGTGTCTGGGGACAGGTCTTGGCCTGCTGCCGCTGCCCGCCCCCCGCCAGGGAAGGAGCTCTGGGAAGAGGGCTCTTACTTCCTTGGAGGTGACGTTTTCGAGATCCTGGCTCATCATGATGCTCCACAGCTTGGCTTTGATGAGGCGCTCGGTCCTCTCCCCTTCAGTTGGCCTGGAGAAAAATGCTGTTTAGGAAGGTGTGCGGCTACGGACGCTCAGGTCCCAGGTCGCAGGAACTGGGCAGAGACTAGTGAGGTCGGCTCTCGGTGTGCATGTTCTCCGGTCACAGAGGCACTGGCGCCCGCCTGAACAGCACGTCGGGAGGTTTGGAAACCCACTCACTCATTCCCCATGTCGGTGTCACAGACTCTTAGAGCAGGACTCTGCACCTGCCAGGGGAGCAGTCCCACACCACTGGGTCTCTGCCTCTGCCTGGCCACATGGGGTGGGCAGCCTCGACCGGCTGTGCTTCTCACCTCCTCCTCACAGTGAAGGTCCAGGCCTCCCAGCCCAGCCCAGCATGAACAGCTCTTGGGCCACATGGGTCAGGGTGAGCCTTCTTCCCAGGAGGCCCCATCAAATCCCTAAGCTTCGATACTTCTCCTCGTCCGTTCCATTTCCTTGGACCTCCAGTCATCTGGGCCACTCTGCTCTGTACAGTCCTCAGAATGCAGCGTCCCAGGGACACAACACGCAGGGGAGTGGGCCCTGACCCAGGAGGGAACAGCTCCCCTCTCAAATCAGACTCAGGCCCAGTGGTGTGCCAGCGGACACACAAAGGCCACGTGCTTCACTGTCCCTGCTGCCAACGGGTGCTGCCCTCGGGACAGAAGGACCCAAGGAAGCAGGAGTCACATGCATGACTCTCCTAGAGCAGAGGAAGTGACTTTCGGGACTTAAGGAACTGCAACTGACAGAGGAAAGGCCCAGACGCAGAGCATCATCAGGAGGGGGTGAGCGGGGCAGCTCATTCCCTTGGGGGTTTGATGGAAGCGAGGACTCGTTCCCCAGAAGTGCACTCCCCAAATTCATCTATTATTTTTAAGGTGTGTCACAAACTCTCCCCACAGCCAGGCTTCCCAGGGTCCCAGGTTAGAAGCTGTTTTGTTTTTTTGGTACCGGGGATTGAACTTAGGGGCCCTCAACAGCTGAGCCACACCCCAGCCCTATTTTGTACTTTATTTAGCGACAGAGTCTCACTGAGTTGCTTAGGGCCTCACTTTTGCTGAGGCTGGCTTCGAACTCGCCATCCTCCTGCTTCAACCTCCCGAGCTGCTGGGATGACAGGCTGCACTAAAATGCGCGGCTCCTAGAAGCCCCATTTTAGAAGCTGGTTCTGGGAAGAAAATGCTTGGCCCAGGGCTGCAGGGAGGTGTTTGGGCAGGTGACGCACATACTTGTCCACAAACAGGGCTGGGGAATAAGGCCGCGTGGACTCCAGGTCCTGCATGGCGTTCCACTCATTGATGCAGCTCTCCTCGGAGCTGATGCAGCTCTCGTAGTAGGTGGCCCAGATGAGCACCACACCCCCTGGGAAGTAGTTGTGTCTTCGGGCCACCTCGCAGGCCTTGTGGAGCACATGCAGGGCTGACCTGGGTGGGGAGAAGGCCAGGTCAGGAAACCAGGAGAAGCACGGCCTCCCTTCCCAGGAGGGCTCACCGGGGCAGGCGGGGGCCAGTTCACGAGGACTTAGCTCCCGGAGTCCTGCTTACATATGAGGGCAAGTGGGTGACACGTGGCAGCCAGAGACAGACAGCTGCCAGGTCCCAGAGCTAGCCTCTGCACATTCACCTCTGCTGAGCCCACAGTGGGGGAATGTCCATCACTGTCCAGAAACAGAGAAAGACAGACCAGAACAGAAACCCAGGGGCGGGAGGTACCTCAGCGGAGCACGCGCAGGTCCCTGGCTCCACCAGCACCACAGGACAAAAGTCAAGCCCAAACTTCCCGACTCCCAAACACACAGGCTCACACGTTGCTTTACGTTCCACTGATTAACCACAGAATCACGGGTGACCTCGCAAGTCACAGTGACCCTGAGTGTGGGGACCGCAGGAAGGAAATCTGGCTGCATCCCACATGGTCGCCCTCCATGTGACCATCACTCAGAGGGAGACTCCTTGAGGATAGGCGCGGAGCAGCCCGTTTGGATGTGGAAGCCAGAGGAAAGGAGGTGTGAGGGGCGGAGGGGACAGAAACAGGGACACTGACAATGTAGTTCACCTCGTCCACCAGAAGCCCAGGCTGAAGGTCCTCCGCAGTGGGGCGAGTTAGGAACCAGCAAAGGGTGGCAGAGGCCCTGAAGGGGAACTGCCAGAGTGACCCTGTCTTGGGTGTAAGACACCCAATCTGGCCCACTGTCCCCAGGCTGGCTGAGGAGATTAACCTGAGCTGAATGTTACTAAATTTAGTTCTGGTCCCAGAGTTTTTGAAAAATCGCGTGGGCCTATTTTTCATTTGCCTGAAGAGTAAATTATTTAGGGCCAGACCTGGGCCCTGCAGTGACTCGACACCTGGGAGAACCTGCCCAGCGCTCCAGGTATCAGGTAACTTGTCCATGTGCTGTGGCCCCGAACCCAACAAGTCAGTCTTGTGACCACTCCCACCAGATGAGTCTTGTGACCACTCCCAACAGATGCTCCATGTCCAGCAAAGTGCTGCTCCTCGACTGCACATGCTGAGCAGCTACTACGTGCCAGGCACGGGGATTAAGTGGACTAATGCCAGGTGACATTTTATTGCCAAGAGCCCATAGAGAGAGGCAAGATGACAATATAGAAAAACCTAGGCCAAGGACTGGGATAGGCAGTCCTCCGATAAAGACATACAATGGGAAATAAGTGCATGAAAAATGCTCAAGAATCCTCAGGAAGAGACGACCAAAAGCACAGTGAGGTACCACCTCACAGCTGCTAAGACGGTGAGTATGAGATGTAAAAACTGGTGAGATGGGCCTGGTGGAACACGCTTATAACCCAAGCTCCATGGAGAATGTGGCAGGAGGGTTTTAAGCTCAAGGCCAGCAAGACCCTAGCTCAAAAATAAAATAGAAAGCATTAGGGTTTAGCCCTGTGGTAAAGCACCTGCCTAGCATGTAAGGCCCTGGGTTTAATTCCCACACACACAGACATGCGTCCATACAACCAATTAAAAGAATAAAATAAGATAAATGACTGATAACCCCAGTTCCCCAGGAGGCTGAGACAGGAAGATCAGGAGTTCAAGACCAGGCTAGGCAACATCCGAAGACCCTGACTCAATAAACAGGTAAATAAATGACAGGAGGTGATAAAGAAATGCAGAAATGGGAACTCTGCGCTCTACTGATGGGAACATGAGCGGCTCAGGCACGGTGGGAAGAACTGGTGCTTTCCCAGAAAGTCCACGCAACCCGTGACCTAGCAATTCCACTTCTGGGTAAAAACCAAAAAGAACAGAAGAAGGGCCTCATGGGAACCATCACACAGCTGAACTGACCCTCTGTGGGCAGGAGCTGGTCACGTGAACACCACCAGTGCCTTCACACAGGGAACAGTACTCAGCTTATAAAAAGAATGGAATTCTGCAGACGTGGTAACATGAATGACCCTAAAAACTGCATGCTAAGTGCAAGTGGGACACAGAGGGACATTGATGATTCTGCTTATGAATTTCCTAGAAAGGACGAATCCACTGGGGCAACAAGAATGGGGGTTGCCAGGCCTGGGGAAGGAGAAGCGAGCACAGAGCTCCCTCTGTGATGGGGACGGCCACGAAGCTCTGAGAAGGGGCTTTACGCCACCGAATTATACGCTTAAAACACAGTTCCAATGGCACGGCCCTCTTGAGCCTATTTGCTGGGCATGCCCCAGCTCTGGCCTGGGAGAGCAGGGCTTCTCTCTCATTGCTTTACTAGTGATGTCTGTCATACAGGCTGTGATCCCAACAACAGGTCACTGTGGCGATTCTCACAGGCACATCACATACCATGACGCCGCCCACCCTTGCTATTCCTCCTCCCCAACAGGTTCCTCAGAAAGAGTTTTTCATTCTTCCTTTCTTTTCTTTATTTTTTTTGGTACCAAGGGGCACTTAACCACTGAACCTCATGACCAACCCTTTTAATTTTTTGAGACAGGGTCTTGCTAAGTTCCTTAGTGAGTTCCTTAGTGAGGCCTTAGGGCCTCACTAAGTTGCTGAGGCTGGCTTTGAACTTTGAACTCAGCCTCCCGGGATCACCAGTGTGTGCTGAATGGGGGTCTTGCTGTTCATGGTGTCGCTAGAAGCACCCTGCCTAGGGGATGGGGTCCTTGAAGACACACTTACCACATGGCCTGGACAGACACGGGCTTGAATATGTGCATCCTCCCTGCCGTGCTCACGCTGAACCCACTGAGGATGAGAACAAGAAGAAGGGCAACTGTGGGGAGGGTCGGACCCTGTGGTCAGATCCCCCCCAGCGGCAGAGCAGTCCTGCCAGGGACTGGGGAAGAGCACGCTCCACCGTCAGGCATGGTGTGAGGTGAGCCAAAGGCAAGCCAGGAGGGGGTGCTCCCCACCCAGCAGGATGACACTCCCAAAACTCAAAGTGCATCACCATGCAGGGCCAGGACAGCGCCTGGTGTCATCTGTCTCCATAACTGACCCTGCCCACCTGCTCCCTCTGGCACCACACACTCATCGATACTTTTTTTTAATTACATGAAAACATATTAATGGAAAACAAAATTTTAAAAAGGAAAAGTGTCCTATGATCCCACTACTTCAACCAAATGAATGTCTGTCCTTTCCAGTCCTCTCCAGGGAGCCACTTCCACAGCCTAGAATCCATGTGCAGGAGTGACCGCCTGCCTCCCTCCTGCCCGCACATCCTGAGCCCTCGCTGCCCCAGGAGAAAAGGTGCCTGGAGCCTCCAGCCCTGTTTACCTGCCCAGGCCCCTGGCGTCCTCCTCTGAAGTCCCAAACTGGCAGGTGTCTTCCCGCACCCCAAGACGGGAGCTCCAGCTGCATCACACCCCTCTGGGAGCTTCAGGGTGGCCCCGCGTTGAGCCCAAGGGGAGTGGCTGCGGGGCAGCACATGGCTGCTCCTGAGCGTCACCCAGCCGACCTGCAGCAGGCTTCCGCTGCTGCCTGACCCAAGCTCCCTCAGAGAACCTCCAGAACGCATGCTCCCCTGGGGCTCCCTGGACCCCAGCACTACCCTCCTAATAAAGTCGACCCCAGGCTGCCGGCCGGCTGGGCCTCAGTGCCGACACAGAGAGGGTCTTTCTGAGCGGTCCTTACCCATCTCCAAACAGGTGGATCTTCGTGTCCCTCCACAGCCGCAGGACCATCCCGATGGTACAGCTTTTGCTAGATCATGGGATAGAAGACACCTGGAGTCAGTGTCCACCCAGGCACTGGCCCAGTGTTCCCTCAGTCCCACTACCCAGCCTGTCTGGCTCCCAGACAGCCATCACCCGATTGGGATGGGCTGCTGGCCTGTATTTGGAAGAAGTCTTCGGTGCCCGGGAAGAGTCCTCTACAACTGAATTCTAGAAGACAGGGGTCTGGGTGGCCCTGCTAGGGGAGCACCAATGGCCGCACCATTTTTGTGTGGGGTATGGGCAGCAGACGACTGGTCTGCACCCACACTGCAGCGGAGAAGCCACCAACGCTGGCATGGTGCTGGCAGAGGGCCACGTCCAACCAGGGCCCCTGGACAGGTGGCAGAGCCAGCCCCAGCCTCCTCTGTCCTGGGGGGCAGGAGTGGGCGCCCAGCCTCCTCTGTCCTGCGGGGCAGGAGTGGACGAGTGCCCACCTTACTATTAATGTACTTTCAGACTTCTGTTTACCGCCCTTTGTGCAGCTGCCACCTTACAAACTGGCTGAATCTGGTTTTGTCTTGCCCATCCCAACAGGGAAATGATACTTGTCAAATTTAGCGACTGGCACCACCGAAAAGCAGACCAAAGATGCTTATCAGAGGGGTTCCTCAGATCACCAGAAACACTCTCGGGGCATTTAAAACAGCTGTGTGAAACGGCAGCGACCGTGCCAGGGGCCAGCCCTGCCAGCCACCAGGATCCTGGACTTATGCACCTGCCACTCAACAGCCCCCTCGGGGAGTAACCTGATTCCGCCGGACCAGGGGCTCTGGGACTCGAGGCCAGTTCCCCCTCCAGAGCATCCCCACCACACAGGCCCCTCCTCCTGACCACTTGCTTCCACATCTGAAGAATCCATGTGCAGGAGTGACAAGGCCTTCAAGTGTCTTCAGGCCGAGACGATTCTCCAACTCTCCCCCAGAGGCCCTGCTCAATCTTGATGGGCTCACCATATGTCCTTAATACTCAGCTGTACCAAGGCCAGGAAGGGCCAATACACAGCCATTCTGGATGGTGCCCTGGGGTGGGCAGGCCTGAAAGGGCAGGCCTTGGCACTGAGCACACAAGCCAGGGACTAGCAAAGAACAGAGGTCACAGCACAGACAGCCACACACAGCCCAGGCTGGGTGGGGCTCCAGGGCAGGCAGAAACCCTCACAGCCTGCATGGGACAAGGGGCACCTCAACCGTCCTCCCTGGGCCCAGATAGGGTAAGAAGCTGGCAGCAGTCAGAGTCCATAGAGGACTTGTGTTTTTTTTTGGGGGGGGCAGGTAACTGGGGATTGAACTCAGGGCCCCCAACCACTGAGCCGAATCCCCATCCCTATTTTGTATTTTATTTAGAGACGGCCTCCCTGAGCTGCTTAGGGCCTTGTTTTTGCTGAGGCTGGCTTTGAACTCACCATCCTCCTGCCTCAGCCTCCAAGCCACTGTGCCGGCTCCACAGAGGACTTCTGTTCACAGCCTTGAACTAGAGCCCAGAGCACAGACAGGGGACCACAAGACTGTACCACCCCACAACTCCTCTAACACCCTGTAGGTGCCACTGTGCCTCCACTGGTCCCACAGTGACCAACACCAAGTCTTTGTAGCAGAGGTGGGTCTATGGATTGGATAACATGGGAGCTGGGGAGGGGTCTCCCTAGAGGAAGAATGCGCTGAAGTGTCAAGTGGGGTGTGGCAACTCTACCAGAAAGCAGGTTCCCAGACCCTGGGGCCCAGGCGGTGGAAACGGAGAAGCCAGCTGGGCCTGCACAGGATGGAGGCACCGGCAGGAGAAGGGCCTGCCCCAGACCTTTACAGGTGGCAGACACTAATGCACGAGGACAGCAGTGTGGCTCTCAAGAAGTTCCTGAATCTCAAATGACAATTAACCAGACATGGATCCCTGGGATGGCTACCTGTCCACCCAAGGAGGCATGAGCAGATCTAGAACTCCGGGGACAATGCCAGCTGCACCAGCTATCATTTCCACACGATTTTTTCTAACACCACTCGCCTGGACACCCTGTCACCAGGGACCAAGGACGGTCCCTGGGAGGCGATGCTCTGCTTTTCCTCTTTTGGGCTAAGGCAACAAAATCTCGCAGCAAGAATTTAGGAAATCCAGAGAATTGTGACCTCAGCAGGGGAAGCCATCTGGGTTAATCACCTAGTTCCTGTGGAGGTGAACTTTCTAAAAGCAAGGGGTTTATTTAGCTCACAGTTCTGGCAGCTAGGCTGGCTGAGTGCATCTGGTAAGGGCCTCTGCTGTGTCACAGTGTGGCAGATGGCATCACATAGTGGAATATGTGCAAGTGATAGAGTGAAGAGAGAGGAAGCAAGACTGAGAAGGGACCACAGTTACTGCTTTATAATAATCCATTCTCCTGGGAACTAGTCCACTTCCTCCAGAAGGCATTAATCTCTTCCAAGGGTGATACCTCCAAACCTAATCACCTTCCACTAAAGAAGATCTGCCACCTCTCAATACCATTTCATCAGGGACCAAACTTCCAGCACATGAACCTTTAAGGGGACAAACCATATCCAATCATAGCACCTACACTTCCAGACCTTCCCTCTCAACCCTATAAAACAAGGAGTTGTAAGCTCCCATCTAGCTTGAACATTTATATTCTGCTTTTGTAAGCTCCACTTGCAGCTGGTGTTACCTGAAAACTCTGGGTCTATGGGTGTGATCCAGACTCTCAGATACCAGCACAGGAAACCTCACAAACCTGGCCCGAAGGTACACTATCCCACCCACTATAGTGGGCTATGGGGAACAAGGCCTTTCTCACTGCGTGCTCAGAAAATGATGTGGCCTTTTCCCTGCTTTTATTTAGCAAGAAAAACAGTTCTTTCATGAATCATGCTGTCTGCTTTCCAGGCCGCAAGCCCATTTCCAGGGAAAGCAGACAAGAAACATGCCAAAAAAAAAGTGTAGAAATAAATGGGAATTAGTATGCTTGGCAGCTTTGGGTCCTCAGGTCCTCCGAGGGACAAACGTGTGCTCTGTTTTATTGAATGTTTTCCATCTTAATAAGCAGTGGGAAATGCCAGAACCATCTGCAGCTGCTGCTGATCCTGGGGACTGAAGAGGGTGCAGCACAGGGCTTCTGAGCATTGCCATTTTCCCATTGCTCAGGAGTGCTAGGAAAGTCCTCACAATTAGGGTACTGGAGTTGCCCCAGGAGACAGGCTCTGCTTTGTAGGACTGGCAGCCCCTTCCTTGGCAACATTCTTTGTATTTCTAAGCCTCAGATGTCACTCTAAGGCCATTTAACCATGCTCCACAGAATGAAAATATAGGGGAAATGATGTTTGTGCACGTGTATTATTCAGTTCAAATATATTATGCATGAAGTGACTATGAAGTTGCTGCACAAGTACTGGGATGGAAGAAATGTCACTGTACTGAAATCAAATTAAATCTAGTCCTAATCCCTCCCTCACTAGGAAGATGAGCTGTCCAATTTCAGGTATTCCCTAGGATGGAGTGGGAGTTCCTGAGAGATGACACACATCAGAGCCACTTGAGAGAAGGCCTCCCTTCTTCAGCCCATTGAGCTATCACTGCTTTCTGAATCCTGATGACCTGTTCGAGATCTCGCGGAGCCAG
Organism: Callospermophilus lateralis; assembly: GCF_048772815.1. Lineage (NCBI taxonomy): Eukaryota > Metazoa > Chordata > Mammalia > Rodentia > Sciuridae > Callospermophilus > Callospermophilus lateralis. The sequence continues at coordinate 12,936,954 of NW_027514380.1, read as the reverse complement.
GGGTGGGTGGTGGCGCGCCAGAAGCACTGGTAGTAATGTAATTTACACTTGTCTAGAGATGCAGAGAGATGGTGCCCCTGGAGGCGGCACTGGGCACTGCAATTGACTAACGCCCTCGTGTGGCTCTATTTCGGAACTGCTTCCTCAGCCGGAGCCATCTCTGTTTTTAAACCTGATCCTAAACTTCAATATGGCCTCTGATGCACCTGGAAGACAGGACATTGCTATGTATCTTTTTTATTTAGATTTCCCCAACAAACAGATTAATTTAAAATCATGAATTTCTACTGTTTTTTTAAGTCATATATATTATTTCAAGGTAGGAGGTGAGTAGAGATGGAGAGGTAGAGAGAAAGAATGAAAGGAGGAGGGAATGGGGATAAAGGGAGGAGTGAGAGAGGGAAAAGAAAGAAGTTGCTAAGAAGGTTCGTGTCCTGTAAAGAAAGGGCGGGGAACCAGGAGTGAGGGAAAGAAAGAACAGGCAGAGAGCTTTGGCCAGCATGTTCAAGGCACTGTCCACATCCACCAAACTCCCCTGTACCCTCCAGTGCCTCTGTATCCCCATTCTGCATAGATTGCCTTCAAAAGATCCAGTCTCCCACTAGAGAGAGCTGATGGTCTTAAATAAATGGCCAGATTTCCCCAGACAAGTGGCCAATCTAAAAGAAAATGACACTTTTTTTAGGTTTATTGTAAACCAGTGATTTAAACTCCTTACCTGAACACTCATGAAAGCAGAGATGGCTGACTATGACGTGCTCTCTGAAATACATACCTGGACACCCTGCCTTCTGCTGGGGTGCTTCCAAAGGCTTGCTTAACTTTGTTTGACTAGCTAAATAGGGAGACTTCTGGGTTCTCTTGTTCTCTGATATTTACAGAAACTCAAGAGGGCTCATTTCTCTCCTCTACATTGTTTGTTCATCTTTATATCATGTTCCCGCAACTCTCTGTAATAAATGGTTTCATTTATGGTTCATTGCTGAAACCGGATGAGGCCTCTTCTGTTGAAGACCAGGAAGGTAAGTCTGGAACAGGAGAGAGCTCTGTCATCTTTCCCACTGGCAACATCTCATCAAGGGTCAATACCCCCACTGCCCCAAAGGCTAAATGAGAGGTCTCCAAGTCTCCCACTGTCCCCTCATGCATCAAAGGCTTGGCCAACAGTCTGTGATGCTGTTGGGAGGAGGTGAAAGCTTTATGAGGCAGAGCCTTGCAAAAGGTCATTGGGAGTCTGTCCTTGAAGGAGATATTGGGATCCAGGCCCCATCCTCTGTCTTTTTGCCTCCTTACCAATGAGGCAAACAGCTTTGCTCTGCCCCAAATTTCAGCCATGATGGACTACCTTGCTATGGGTCCAAAAGCAACAGGGCTAACCAACCATGGACCCAAACTTCTGAAATTCTGAGCCCAAATTCTTTGATTCTTTCAGGTATTTTGTCATAGGGATGGAAACTTGGCTAACACATCTGTCTCTTCTCCACATGTTCCCTCTCTCCTTTGCCTTAATTCACTCATTCATTGAGTCAGTCAACAAACATCAGTTGAACAATTTCCAGGACTGCTGTTTTAGTTCTCGGGGTACAGCAGTGAACAAAGTGGACACATTCCTGCCTTGTATCCTAGTAGTGAGTGAATGAACACAGCTGTCCCCTGTGCTTAGTGCTCTCAAGACAAAAAGAGCAGGGTAAAAGGACAGAAGAGGTTGGTGAGGGGCCGTGTGAGGCCAATTTTATACAAGAGTGAAGAAAGGCCTTTCTGATAAAGTGAAGACAGCAGAAATGAGGAGATGGGGAAGAAGTGTGTGTGTGAGAGTGTGTGTGTGTGTGTGTGTGTGTGTGTGTGTGTGTGTGTGTATGTGAGAGAGAGAGAGAGAGAGAGAGAGAGAGAGAGAGCTCTCCAGGCAGAGGGAAAGGCAAGAACTGTTGAGGAAGAGAATGGAAGCAGCTAGGCAGTGAGCACAGGGAGGTCGAGGGTGGGGCAAGGGCAAGGGTTTGAGACGAGATCATGCAGGCCTTACAGCCTGTCATAATGTGTCTGAGCTCTTCTCCAAGCACAAGGAGAAGCAAATGATATTGATCAAAGGAGTGCCAAGGTCTCGGTCATGGTATTCAAAAGAGCCAAGCAGCTGCCCTGTAGAGAAAAGACAGAAAAAGCCATTATAAGGCTCCTACAATGCAGCAGGTGAGACCACAGTGCAGGGAGTGGTCATGGCAGAGCTGGGTACATTATATGAAGCCAAAGTCAGCAGATTTGCTGATAGAGCAGACATGGGTATGAAGGAAAGAGACTCAATGCTGACTCCAGGGTGTTTGGCCTGAGTAACTAGACGAAGAAAGTTGCCACCCATAAGCATGGGGAAGAGTGAGGGAAGAGCAGGCTTTGAGGAGAGAATCAAGAGATCTATTTCAAATGAATGGCACAACAGTCATGCCAGCATTCATATCATGATCTTGCAGTACTCTTTCCCACGTTTGCTGACCAGAAGTGTGGGACAGGAAATGGATCATAAGATCCTGGGGTATTTGGAAATACTAGCTAGCAAGAAAGCTTTCAAAAATGATTAGGGTCTGGTCCCAAGGACTAATGCCAATTAGAAGGGGCCCTCACTTGCTAAGGATGGGATAATGATCTGGGAATGCAGCTCAGTGGTGGAGCACTTGCTTAGCATGCAGAAGGCCCTGGGTCCAGTAAAAAAGGAAAAGAAAGAAAGAGAGAAGAAAGAAAGAAGAGTATGTGAGCATTAATAAGGATAAAACTGCAATGAATTGCAATGTCTTCAAATGTGTTTAAATCCATGTGTTTATGATGATGCTAAAATAGATCTTTTAATTGGTGCTTGTTGGAGAATGATGGCGAACCAACTCATTATTGAGAAAAGTGATTGATAGTAAAGGGAAAAAATAAGTATTTATTCTGCCTATTCTGTGCAAAATATACCTAGGATAATCAAATAGTACTTGCGGGGGCATTTTTCTTTAATAATCTTCCAGCTAATGAATGAAGAAGAAGAATAGAATTTGAATATCACACCATTTGGCCATCTTAATAAGGTAATGGGTCCAGCCAATGAGCATAAACTGCTCTAAATATGATAAAAAAGAGAGACAGGGGAACATTATTTGCCTCCCAATAGAAGGATCTGAAACTACCTCTATAATCCAAATACCAATTTGCAGATAATTCAGAGGAGGTTGTGACATGCCAAACAATACTGTGGGGTGCATTCAGCAAGATCCAAAGAGAGGATAACACCATAAGACAAATTACCTAGTTTCAACAAATAAATTGTGAAGAAAAGGGAATGGGAGGTAGAATCTAGAGATTAAAAGACTTACTGATATATGAATCACACTGTTCAGACCTTATTTGAATTCTGATTCAAGCTTCCAAAAAATTATGAGGCAGATGGATAATGGAACATTGACTGGCTCTTAGATGATGTTAAGAAATCGTCTTTTTTTTTTTATGAGGACAATGAGGGCATGATGATGGTTAAAAATGAGGACTTGTCTTTTAGAGATGCAAACTGAATAAAAGATATATATGGAATGATGCAACATGTATGTCTGGGAAAGATAATATGGGTTGTAGAATGGAAACAAGATTGGTCCTGAGTGAATAGTCACCGAGCCTATGGGATGGGTGGGGGAGTTGGTACACCAGTCTGTCTATGGACTTTTGTGGATGTTTGAAATCCCTTATTATAAAGAGTAAGTCAAAGATAAAATATAGGAAAGAAAAGGAGGAAGGAAGGAAAGAAGAAAAGGAAGCAAGGAGAAAGGCAGGGAGGGAGAAAGGGAAGGAAGGGGAATTTTGTTCGGGGCACCTTACAGTGAGGAGGTAGTTTGCTATCCAGGTAGAGGTGTTGCATAGGTAGTTGAGTCTGTGGGAAGGAGGTTCAGGAGTGTTAAGGCTAGAGACAAAAATTAAGAAATCTTAAATTTTTACAAATTTATAAATGAAGAGCCAGGGGTGGCCCATGTCTATAAACTCAGTGATTCAGGAGGCCAAGGCAGAAAGATCACTAGTTCAGGGTCAGCCAACTTGGCAAGACCGTGGCTACCTAGCAACACCCTGTATGGTTCTCTCTAATCCTCAGTAACTTTAATTTTATTGATTTTATTTTGAAACAGGATTCTACTATATTGCTTAGGTCCTCGCTATGTTACAGAGGCTGGCTTTGAACTGGTAAGCCTCTTGTCTCGGTCTTCTGAGTCTCTGGGATTATAGGCATGCACCACCAAAATTGAGAGGTCATAAAAGGAGCTATGCAGATGTGACCAAGAAGGGAGGGAGAGAAGCAGGAGGGTCACCCTGGGGACCAACCAAGTGTGAGAGCATGCTATGAAGGATGGGCATGCTCAAGTGCCAAGTGTTACACACAGTCAAGTGCATGCTGGATGAAGAGGGGCTGTTACCTTTGGCAGCCATCATTTACTTGGGTTAAAAAAAAGTTTGTGGTGGTTGGGCTGGGGATGTGGCTCAAGCGGTAGCGCACTCGCCTGGCATGCATGCAGCCCAGGTTTGATCCTCAGCACCACATACAAATAAAGATGTTGTGTCCACCAAATACTAAAAAATAAATATTAAAAAATTCTCCCTCTCTCCTTAAAAAAAAAGTTTGTGGTGTGGGTGGGAAAAAAAACCCAGTGGCATGGATTCTAGAAGACAGGAGACGAGAGGCAGTTGAGTGTTTAGGGGAGATTTGTAATACAGAGCAGAAATGAGACAGAGGCAGCGTGTGAGAGCTATGTGAGGTCAATGGAGTCGTTTTATTTTAAGTGGGAGAAATTATTCTTATGGGAATGGTGGACTGTGGATCAGAGAGAAATAATGTGGGAGAGAGGGCAACTACTGACTGGATTTCCCTGTTCATCCAGAACATCCTGAAACAGGTCACAATGCGGTCAACTCCATTGCATTTGGTGTCATGACACACATATTTCACTGTCAGAAGCCTGAATATTGCCCCCATGGTCTCCCCAGGGAGATGCAGATTTGATGGCCATGTGTTCATTCTGGAAGTTGCATTCACAATGAGGCAATGGGATTGAGGCCCCATGGGTTCAGGGCTCACAGATCAGCACAGGGTGCTCTGTGAAAGCCCATGCTAGCCCAGGCTGGGGTCATCTGGAGACACTTTCTTGGGCCCCTTGCACACGTTCTTGGCAAATTCCTCACCTCCACTCACTGGTGGCACTGAGAAGCAATTGATGACTTCTGGTGCCAACAGGAGTGTGTGCCCACTGTTCTAGCAGCATCCTCATGGCTCAGGCCATGCTCTTTCTATGCTCCTCCATAGCTGTCCACACTGAGAATAGAGTGAAAAGTTGAGGTCATTCCACTCAGACCACACACTGGTTTCAGTGTCTAGGTGAGATGTGGAGTGGTCAGTTGAACAGATGGGCCTGAAGTTCAGAGGGAAGATCAGACTGGAAACAGGCAGTGGGGAATCGTCAGGCTGCGGCCAGGTAGTGAGCACAGGTAGGAGGGGAGGGCAGGTAGAGAAGAGGGTAAGCAGCTGCAATGCACTTGAGTGTGGAGACTCACCTGTTTGAAATACTGCTGGCAGGTCACCTCAGAGGAGGACTCTCAATGGCCCCTGAGATTTGCAATGTGGAGTCTTTTAATGAACTCCATAGAAGCAGTTGTGGCAGAGTCATGAGAATGAAACTGATTGAAGTGGGTTTGAGAAAGAATGAGAGGAAAAGAAGTGAAGTCTGAGTATAAATAAGTGCTTTGAAGAGGATAGATATAATATGGTGGTGAGAGGAGGCTTGAGGTTTTGGGTCAAGAAGGTTTTTATTTTTTTTATGGGGGAGATTTTAGTACACATATATGATGATTATGGGGATGATTCAGTGAAAAGACAAAAAATTGTTCCTGAAGGAGAGACAGAGACAAATTGATGAAGTAATGTGGTTGAGTAGGTACAGGACAGGATCCAGGGTGTGTGATGGGGGCTACACCTAGGAGCACACCCCACTCATCCTTCCTACTAGGAGGATCAGGGGCTATGATACAGTTGCACATAGTTGCAGTGATCCTTGAAGGCTTTTTTTTTTTTTTTACTTTGTATCAGGAATTGAACTCCAAAGCCCTTAACCACTGAGCCAGATTTCCAGCCTTTTTAATATTTTATTTAGAAGCTGGGTCTCTCTGAGTTGCTTAGGGTCTCACTAAGTTGCTGAGGCTGACTTTGAGCTCCTGATCTTCCTGCCTCAGCCACTGGGCTTACAGGCGTGTGCCAGTGAACCTGGCTGAAAGTGTGGTTTTAAAACTGGGAGTTTTGTTCTCAAAGGCCCAGAAGATTTTTCTCAGGTCTGAAAATGTATTATCTCAAAAACAAATGTCATTATAATTGTATCTTTGACTCTTCCCTATTCTTCATCTTTCACATCCAGATAAGTCATTAGGTGATGTGATTCCACCTGCCCCAGGGGTCTTGTCTGTAGTGCCCCTGGTTTTCCTTAGCTCAGTAGCATGGAAGGGCTCCTGCTCAGCACCTGGATGACCTGATCTAGCAGATACTTGATGCCAGTTTGGGGAGTTTGTGAGCAAGTGATGTAATCTGTTTCCCTCCTAAACTCGGGTAAACTCAGGATAATAATGGTACTTACCCTCTCAGTCCATTAAAAAGATTAAAATAAGGAACGGTGCCCAGTGCTCTGCACTTGGTGGGCATCAAGTGGTTTGAGCGGTCTATATTTTTATAGACCCTCACTCTGCATTTCAGGTTGAATTTGCATAGTGTGAATTTCTGTTCTAGAATCTCTGATGTGTCCTGTGGGTCCCCCAACTCTCCTGCGTGGCATCCTTGCCCTTCCTTGTATTTCAGATGCAGAACAAACCCACCATTCACCAACCCATATATTTCCATTTGCTTTTACAAATTTACCGAAGATACTGCTTCTCACATCTTAACCTGGAGAAATTGTGCACATTCTCTAGGCTTCATTGAAAAATACTGCAATATTTCCCCTGACCTTTCTTCCCATGCCTGGCTGGTCCCTTCTTGCCTTGCTCCTTATTTCTGAGTTTGCCCCTTACTTCTAAGTTTGCCTGTCTGTACTCCCATGGGACTATATGCTCCTCGGGAGCAGGATGACTGTTTAGTTCCCGTCTTTATTTTTTTGGTGCCTTGAACTAGTACCAGGACAAATCAAAGCTCGGAGGAATGAAGGGGTTAGTTATTTCCTCCTTGATATCCATCTCTTTCCCAGGTCTTTGTGATGCACATTGAATTACCTGTTGATGATCTATCTTCTCCATCATGCCATGACTGCACCGAGAGATGAGATGTTCGTTTTATTTCCCCGCCAGAAATAACGATCCTAACACACAGCAGTGTCTATAAATGTTTATGCATAAAATAGAATGAATGGACCCTCCTCCCGGGCCACAATCTCCCTCACCCCGCCACCACTCCAAATGCAGGTGGGCATCCCCGCAGATATAGCGGTGGCCTCCAGGAGGCGCCCGCCTCTCGGAGGTGCTAGGAATAGCAGGTGCCCCTTCCTGGCAGGCGAGCGGGTTAGTTACAGCCACACCAGCCCTGAGCAAAGAGATGGGGACCACACGATTGACGCGCCGCTTCCCCCATGGAGGCGCAACTTGTGTCAGGGATGCATCTCCTTTCTGTTCTTCTAGGCCATGGTGCCAACATTTAAGGAAAGTTAATTGCAGCGGCCGCGGCGCGGAGGAGGCCGGAGAGGAGTCGGCGTCAGTGGCGGCGGAATCATCAGCAGCAGCAGCTGCCACGAGCTTTCTGTCCCGCAGAAACCCTAGGAGCCTCTCACCCCGTCGTCCTCAACGCTGCCTGACCCTGCCGACTCGTCCTCCCTCTGCCAGCCCCGGCAGCGCCCCTAGTTGTCCTCCGACTCGCCCTCGGCCTTCCGCGCCAGCCGCAGCCACAGCCGCAACACCAGCCGCAGCAACAGCTCCAGCCACCCGCACAGCCCCAGCCCCAGCGCCTGCTGCAGGTTCTCCAGGCACGGTCCCTGCGCTGACACCCTGGAGGTTGGGATGCTCTTGTCCAAAATCAACTCGCTTGCCCACCTGCGGGCCGCGCCCTGCAATGACCTGCACACCACCAAGCTGGCGCCGGGCAAAGAGAAGGAGCCCCTGGAGTCGCAGTACCAGGTGGGCCCGCTACTGGGCAGCGGCGGCTTCGGCTCCGTCTACTCAGGCATCCGTGTCGCCAAAAACTTGCCGGTGGCCATCAAACACGTGGAGAAGGACCGGATTTCCGACTGGGGAGAGCTGCCCAATGGCACCCGCGTGCCCATGGAAGTGGTCCTGCTGAAGAAGGTGAGCTCGGGCTTCTCCGGCGTCATTAGGCTCCTGGACTGGTTCGAGAGGACCGACAGTTTCGTCCTGATCCTGAAGAGGCCCGAGCCGGTGCAAGACCTCTTCGACTTTATCACGGAAAGGGGGGCCCTACAAGAGGAGCTGGCCCGCAGCTTCTACTGGCAGGTGCTGGAGGACGTGCAGCACTGCCACAACTGCGGGGTGCTTCACCGCGACATCAAGGACGAGAACATCCTCATCGACCTCAATCGCGGCGAGTTCAAGCTCATCGACTTCGGGTCGGGGGCGCTGCTCAAGGACACCGTATATACAGATTTCGATGGGACCCGAGTGTATAGTCCTCCAGAGTGGATCCGCTACCATCGCTACCATGGCAGGTCCGCAGCTGTCTGGTCCCTTGGGATCCTGCTGTATGATATGGTGTGTGGAGATATTCCTTTTGAGCACGATGAAGAGATCATCAGGGGCCAAGTTTTTTTCAGACAGAGGGTCTCTTCAGAGTGTCAGCATCTAATTAGATGGTGCTTGGCTCTGAGACCATCAGATCCGCCATCCTTTGAAGACATCCAGAATCATCCTTGGATGCAAGATGTCCTCCTTCACCAAGAGACTGCTGAGATCCATCTCCACAGCCTGTCACCAGGGCCTAGCAAATAGCAGCCTTTCTGGCAGGTCCTCCACTCCCTATCAGATGCTCAAGGAGGGGAAGCTTCTGTCTTCAGCTTCCCGATTAACGGTTACACTTATCGCCAAGCAGGACAGCAGGACAGTGCTTGATAAAGGAACAACATTTACAACTCATTCCAGACCCCAGGCCCCTGGAGGCTGCCTTCCCAATAGGGCGAAAGAGACTCCACTCCAGGTGTCCTAGGCCTCAACTCCTCCCATAGACACTCTCTCCTTCTCATGGGTGTCCAGCATTGCTGGACTCCCGCAAAATCCTGGGGTGGGGGGTGGGGATGGGAGAACCCTGCCAAGAAACTGTTCCCTTCATCACTGAGTTCTGCTGAATGCCGCGATGGGTCAGGTACGGGGAAAACAGGTCGGGATGGGATAGGACTAGCACCATTTTAAGTCCCTGTCACCTCTTCCGACTCTTCTGAGTGCCTTCTGTGGGGACTCCGGCTGTGCTGGGAGAAATACTTGAACTTGCCTCTTTTACCTGCTGCTTCTCCAAAAATCTGCCTGGGTTTGGTTCCCTGTTTTCCTCCCCCCTCCCCCCCTCCTCCATATGAAAGGTGCCATGGAAGAGGCTACAGGGCCAATTGCCGAGCCACCTGCCCTTTTTCTGCCTCCTTTAGTAAAACTCCCAGTGAACTGGTCTTCCTTTTTGGTTTTTACTTAACTGTTTCAAAGCCAAGACCTCTCACACACAAAATGCACAAACAATGCAAATCAACAGAAAAGCTGTAAATGTGTGTACAGTTGGCATGGTAGTATACAAAAGGATTGTAGTTGATCTAATTTTTAAAAAATTTTTGCCTTTAAGTAATTTTTTTTTGAAAGATGTGCATTCTAACCTGGAGGTCAATGTTATGTATTTATTTATTTATTTATTTGGTTCCCTTCCTGCTCTTAAGCTTCCCCAGCTGCTGCCTTAGGTTGTTGTTGGTTTTTTCTTTTTCTTTCTTTGTTTCTTCCTTTCCTCTGACTTTGGGACCTTTTGGGGAGGGCTGCGATGCTTGCTCTGTTTGTGGGGTGACGGGACTCAGGCGGGACAGCTGCTACAGCTCCCTGACTTCCGTGGGGGCCCTGAGCCTACTCATGTCAGTGGGTTTGGGCTCCCTGGGTGGTGGGGGAGGGGCATTGCTGACTAATGTATATAGGATAGATATATGAGACGCAGTTCTGGGTGGTGTGCCTTCCGGATCCTCTCTGGGGCTGTTCTGAGCAGCATGTAGCCTCCTGGTTTTATCTGAGTGAAATACTGTACAGGGGAATAAAAGAGATCTTATTTTTTTTATACTTGGTGTTTTTTGAATAAAAACTTTTTGTCTTACTTTGTGGTTTCTGATCCTTGTCCATGCAGAGGCAGACTAACTTGGTGTGCATTTATTGAGCCCTTTAGTGAGGGACTAAAGGCCTGTTGTATTGGTTTGCTTCAGCGGGAGTCCTGGGGTAGTCATTTTTACTAAGCGAATGTGGACATGATTTGTCATGAGGGGGCCCTAATGAAATAGGACATCCTCTGATTTTTGTATAAAGTAGTTTTGATTTTCTTTTTTGGTGGTGCTGGGGATTGAACCCAGGGCCTCGTGCATTCAAGGCAAGCGCTCTACCAACTGAGCTACATCCTTAGCCCTCCAAGTATTTAATAGCCACTTGATGCTACTGGCTACCTTGTTGGCTGTACAGGACATTTTTATCATTGTAGGACGTCCTCTCCAACAATGCTGACGTGCGAACATGTATCTCTTGCATCAGTAAACTTTTTTTTTTAAACCTCTGAACCACATCCCTAACCCTTTATATTTTTTATTTTGATACAGGATCTGGCAAGGTTGCTTAAGGCCTTGCTAAAATTGCTTCAGCTGACCTCAAACTTGCAATCCCGCCTCAGCCTCCCCAGTTGCTGGAATTAAAAGATTTGTGACACGGCACCCAGTCCACTAGTAAATATTCAAAAAAAATTTTTTTTAGTTGTAGTTGGACACAATACCTTTATTTCGTTTACTCATTTTTATGTGGTGCTGAGAATTGAACCCAGTGCCTCATACATGCTAGGCAAGCACTCTACCACCAATCCATATCCCCAGCTCTACCACTGATAATTTTGCAGTCAGGTATGGTGAGGTGCCTAGAGTTCTAGGTACTAGGGAGATTGAAGCAGGAGGATTGCTTGAGCCCAGGATTTAAACAACCTTGACTTTGTAGTGAGACTCATCTAGGAATACAAACTGTTTTGAGCATATATCCTTGATCAATGTAGAGTCTAATGGAAAGCTCTATACCTGTGTTTTTTTTTTTTTTTTCAGGTTCCCTTCACCTTTAATGTGAGGTTTAGTCATTAACAATGGTGGGTGAAAATGCTTGTGTTTATTTTACTTTTCCCTCCAATGTGCTCAATAAAGGGTTTATACTGGAAAAAAAAAGAAAGTTAATTGAGGGTGGAATGTGGGAGGCTGCCATCTTCCCGTGCTCCTTGGGAGATGTTAAGCCTATGCTGCTGGATGTGACAGCTACAATATGTGCACATACAAAATGTTCTTTATCTGTCATCAGATGATAACAACAAGTGCGTGGCATGTCTAGCACTATCCTAAATTCTTTATACATCAACTGAAAGGCACATAGTAAGATAAAAAAGTATAAATTCCCATCTTGTTAGAAAAATTAGATGCAGTGGGATTGAATTCCTCACAAGATGGCCCGATTAGCAATAGCTGAGGCAAGGTTAGAACCCCGGCAGTTTGTACCTGAGTGTGCAGCAGGCTCCCAGCTATCCACAGCCACCTGCTGTCTAGCCGAGGGACCACTGAGCTGTCTTGCCAGCTAGGACCCAGATAGCCAGATAACAATTTTAAAGGCCTACTATGTTCCAAGTGGCTTGCTTTGCATTGAGTATCAGCAGGTAAACAAGTGACCCTTCCTGGAACATTCAGACTTATAGGGGAGACCAAAATGTTGGGAGAGTGATGTGGCCAGTGGGAATGATGGGCAGAGCAGTAAGTGCCTGGGAAGGAGCCAGAAAAGGAGGTACCAGCCTTTTCACTGCCTTCCCAGGCAGCCCATCTGGGTTCCTCCCACCACTAGTGGATTATAGTTATACATAATATTGGGCATCATTTGACATGATTATACAAGCATGAAATATAGTTGGCGCTGATTCCATCTCTAGGCTTTTCCTCTGCCTGTCCCTTTCCTGTTTCCTTTCCTCTGTTCTACTGGTCTTCTACTTATTTATAGTTATTTGATTAGCACTTTAGCGCTTTATGGATATACATAAAGGTGAAATTCACTGTGGTATATTAATATATGTACATAGGATAGTTTGGTCAATTTCATTCTGGTGTTCCTCCCTTTTCCCATTCATTCTCCCCCCACCCAATCCCTTTCTTCTATTTCACTGATCTCACTTCTATTTTTATGGGGTCCCCTCACTATTTCCTTTATTTTTCTCTTTTTGGGGAGCTTGTGAGCAAGTGATATAATCTGCCCCCACCCCTTTTGGTAAAATCAGGATGATAATAATAGCTTCTATATTTGAGAGATAACATTTGACCCTTGATTTTCTGAGTCTGGCTTATTTCGCTGAGTATGATGACCTAGTTTTATCCATTAACCAGAAAATTCTATAATTTTATTCCTTTTTTTTTTAATGGCTGAGTAAAACTCCATTGTGCACATATAATACATTTTCTCTATCCAGCCATCTGTTGACAGGCATCTGGGCTGGTTTCATAAGTTGGCTATTGTGATCTGTGTTTCTTTAAACATTGATGAGGCTATACCACTATCATATGCTGATTTTAATTCTTTTGGTTAGATACTAAGGAATGGGACAACTGGGCCATATGGTGGTTCCACTCCTAGTTTTCTGAGGAATCTCCATACTGTTTTCTAAAGTGATTGTACTAATTTGCAGTCCCACCAACCATGTATGAATGTAACTTTCTCCCTATATCCTTACCAGAATTTATTATTATTTGTATTCTTGATAATGGCCATTGTGACTTGAGTAAGAAGAAATCTCAGTGTAATATTGATTTGTATTTTCATGATTGATAGAGTCGTTGAACATTTTTTCCATGTGTTTTTTGGTAATTTGTCCTTCTTTTGAGAAGTGTCTGTTTAGTTCTTTTCCCCATTTATGAATTTTTTGTGTTATTAAGCTTTTTGAGTTCTTTATGCATTCTGAATATTAATCTTCTGATTGAGACATTAGTGGCAAAGGTCTTCTCCCATTCTGTAGTCTTTCTCATTGTGCTGGCTTTTTTGCTGGGCAGTACCTTTTTAATTTGATGTCATCCCACTTATTGAGGTGGTTTTAGTTCTTGTGCATTAGGCACCTTGTTAAGAAAGTTGGTGTCTGTACTAAGATGTTGGAGTGTTGAGCCTACATTTTCTTCTAGGAGTTGCAGAGTTTCTGGTCTAATTCCTAAGTGTTTGATTTACTTCAAGTGGAATTTTGTGCAGGGTGGGAGATAAAATTTTTACCCCAGTCTTGTTATTGACCTTCTTTTTGGCAGCTGGTTCTCTGGTCTTTGTGCTGGAAACCTGTCTGTGCCCTAGTCCCTCTAGGGCTTGGGTAAACCCCCAGTCTCTACCAGTCCACTCTTTTTTTAATATTTATTTTTTAGTTATTGGCAGACACAACATCTTTATTTGTATGTGGTGCTGAGGATCGAACCCAGGCCGCACGCATGCCAGGCTAGCGTGCTACAACTTGAGCCATATCCCCAGCCCTACCAGTCCAGTCTTGTCCCCAAATCCTTGCATGGTGCCTAGGATTCTTGTCCTTGGTGATCAAGTTATTTTGTGCTTCCTTCCTGCTTAGATTTCTGAATAACAGGAACTGTGCTTTGCTTGCTTATTGGACTGTTACCAATTAGACCCCTCACCCCCGTCTTCCCATGCTTTCCCATCCCCATGTTGGCCCCATCATCAACAGTATGAGCTTGCCTGAGCCTCCACTAGGCTCTGCATTTCTAGGCCTTGGCCCAGCTTTCCCATCTATTCTACCTCTGAAACCCTCCTTACCTGCTGGCTTAATCACACCTCTGCCTCCCCTCCAACAGACCAACAGACTCTAGACTCTCCTTTTCCTATGACAGTTTCTCAGGCACAAGAAGTCAAGTGTTCCCAGGGTCACTCAGGACTTAAAATAAGAGTCCACAGCTGCCCAGGGTCCCTGGGGACATCTCAGCCCCAGGGCAGGCTAGCAGCTTTTCTTTACCTCTCACAGACTGGGTAGTTGAGGCTTGTTATTGGCTTTTCTAGATGTGAGCTTTTCAGTCACAGAACTGATGTTACGATGGACTGGGTGATGCTTGCCTCTGGGCTCTACCCTCTAGATGCCAGAGGTACCCTTCCCTCAGTTGTGGTGGTGAAACCATCTCACCATTGCCAGTCACCCCATTACCACTTACACAGAACATAGGGCTGGGGGATCAAGTGGCACTAGAGAAAGGATCATGCCACAGTGACATCCCAGCAAAACTCCATGAAAGGGACATCCTCCCTGTAGCAGGGGTTGAAATGACCCAAGGAAGAGGAAATGCTGACTGAGAGGGTCTCCTTGCAAGTGGAGCTCCATCTTTGAGGACCTGAAGCCCTCTGTGTCACAGTCATTTCCCTATTTCTAATTCCGTTCATCTTGTCCCACGTGGGTTTCACCTCCTCGACTTCTGAGAAATCACAGCATTCATGTCAAGGAGTCTCAAGGTTTTTCTAGTCACAGAGACACAAAAATTGTTGTGGGTAAAGATTTCAATAGAAGGTGGCTGAGAACCAAACAGAAAGTTCTGAACCCCCTTGAGTCCTCCTTTCCTTTCTACCCATGATTAGGAGTAGATGAGCACATACAGATGCTTCCAGACCTGTGCAGATCAACCCATCTTAAATTTATTTACTTATTTTTAATTTTTTTATTAGTTGTTGATGGATCTTTATTTTATTTACTTATCTATTTATATATGGTGCTGAGAATCAAACTCAGTGCCTCACACATGCTAGGTAAGAGTGCTACCACTGACCCAGCCCCGGCGCCCCCATCTTGAATTTAAAATACCCTAAGTTGAAAATGCATGTCATGCACCTGACTTACTGACCATCACAGTTTGGCAACACAGTCCACTGCAGGTTGGGGTCTGTTCCCCCATGATGGCTTGGTTACTGGGAGCTGGGTCTCACTGCCACGGCCCAAATTGCAAGTCTGTTGTAATGCATATCGCTGGACCAAGAAAAGATCAAATTAAAAAATTGCAGTACCTTTTCTGCTGAATACACATTACTTTAATATCATTGTAAAGTAATATGTATAAATACACACACACACACACACACACACACACACACACACATATATATATATATTTATATATTGTGTCCTATGGACTGGGAGGTCACAGTCCTCTCTCTGCCTCTTCAAGGGGCCTTGGGCAAGTAACTCATCTCCATACTAAAATCGTACAGTCCCCTTGAGCTCTTGTCCCATTGGGCCCCCTTTGGTTGTTGGAAGAACATACAGATGTTAAGGTGACACATCATGAGATGCTATCTTAGCACCAGGCTAGTGATTGACAGAACTGGGTTGCAAAACTAATGTTCCACCCAGGGGAGCTGGGAGGGGAAGTGTCACCAGGTGCCATGCCCTGTGAGTACACATGCCCTTTGCTGGCCTTTGACAGGAAGGAGCCTCAAGATTTCTGTAGTGGCCTCTGCCTTTCCAGGTATTGTATAACATTGTTTTCCTCTATGCCAAGAAGGAGGAATGGAAGAAGGCTGAAGAACAACTCGCACTGGCCACCAACATGAAGTCTGAGCCCAGACACTCCAAAACTGACAAGGCTATGGAAAGCTTCTGGGTAGGTGTGTTGGGGAGGGGAAGTTTCCACAGTTCTCACTGTGTCAGCGCTGTCTGTGTCTGGGCAGCCCTGCTCCACGCTCAGCATGAGGCCATTTAAGTTCTTGAATCTGGGCCGAGAAGCCAAGGGCAAGAGCACAGGGTTGCAGAGCCCTTGAATCCCTTGTAGTGAGGATCCTTGGCAGCCTGGCACCCCTGGGTGGTAGGATGTTAGAGGCTGAGCAGTGCTGTGAGGGCATAGGCTGCTTGATTTTGAGTCTTAGCATCCTGGCATAAAGCCAGGTACAAAATGGCCCTCCACAAAACATCTTGATTACAGGAATAAAAAGGAAAAGTAAATGATAATCTGAGCACTTTGGGAATGAAGTTTTAAATAGGATTTTTTGGTGTGACAGGTACTGTGGATTTAATCCAGGAGCACTTTACCATTGAGCTACATCCCCCAGCCCTTTCTTTCCATTCTTTTTTTTTCTTGTTTTTTTTTTTTTTTTAATTTTGAGACAGGGTCTCCCAAAGTTGATTAGGGACTCTCCTTTTCCTCTGATACACCAGTCTGCTGCTGGCTTCGCTTTCTTTCCCATCCCAGATACAATATAGTTTGATCTCTTGAACCCTTTACTTGCTGGTTCCTCAACTTTTCTGTCTCCATGTAAACAGCTGTGCGGGATGACATCCCTGGCTGGATCAGCTTTCTGTCCTTCACCTGGGATGCTCAGGGGTGCTGCAGTTTACACAGTTGATGGGTAATTGCCAGGCTGGAGTAGCTACCTGACTTGTGGGGTCCAGTGTGAAATGAACATCTAGGGCTCTTGTTTAAAAACTTCAAGAATTTCAAAATGGTGACAGCAGGTTATTAAACCAAGTGAGGAACGCTTTTAAGCATGGGTTCTTGTGCTTGATCATAAGTGTGGCCCCCACCTTCACACAGCATCCAGGACTATGCATGTGATCATCCTGGAGTCTCAGAACAGCCAACTCCTCTGTCCTCCCCATGGGCCTGCCACCACTTCTGTCCTTAGTTATCCCTCTCCACGCCCACCTCACGTGCATGCTGGCAGGCCCTCTCATGTGGAAGGGAAAGATTGGGGTTCCCACCATGTGAAAGCCACCAGGAGCAATGTGGCATTGAAGCCAGATTTAAAGATAGGTAGTTAGTGTAATTAGGTTAAATCAGGTCTAATATCGAGTAAAATCAAAAATGAAGGCCAGAATGAAGGCCATATTGAGAATGGAGCCCAGGAAAGCAGAGCAGCACTTGGGGAAATTGAAATATTAATGTTCCCAAGGCCCAGAGCCCATTCTAAGGAAATGTTAATGAAGCAGCTCCCAGCAAACAGGGAGGTGCTAATAGAAAGCCTCCCAGGCCCTTCTTGCCCAGATTACTCCTCTGGCCCATCTGTCCCTCACCTTTGGGCTTTCCTGCCTACATTCTAACACTGCAAGATAACAGAACAAAGGACAGGAATGCTGACAGGAATGCGGGAAAGCTGAATGAAGACCTTAGCTATAAAAAGAGGGAAGACCTCCCCCTTCCACGGATTTTACCTCTTAGGTCCCCTTCTTCCTCCAAGGAGAAGTCTTTTCTGATGTCCTTTAATAAAGCTTCTACTTTCTACTCTAAAGTGGCCTCTGTGTGCTTCTCTGGTTTTATATTATTGCATGTGGGAAGTCAGGACTCATCACCGGTAAACAGCGGTAACAGCATGGTAGACAAGGACCCAGAATCTCTGTTTTCAGTGGTCCCTTTTGTGGCTGGGTCTTCAGCTGCACATAGTATGATAAAACTACCCAGCTTTTGAGAAACAAAAGTCGCTCGGCTAATCTCTGACAATCCCCTTTTACTTGAACTTCATCATTCTCTTTCTGTGGGCAGGAGTGGGAGAGGATTTTGTTACTCTTGCTCAGTGCTAGCCCCATGCTCCCTGGGCATGCCCCACTATTTCTTTGCCCAGTGGAACCTTTAACACCCTTTGGGTCCTGGTCTCAAAGGTAAGGTTACTGAGGCACTGAGTTGAGACACACAGTTAAAAAGCTAGTCAGATCCTTGCATTTGAATCCAAGGATCTGACCCTTCAAAACCTGAAGTAGGACAGTCCCCAAACTTCTCCTATTGACAGGATCCCCTACCTAGACTTCAAACTGGCCAAAGTGGTGATAGTGGTACATTAAGAGGTGAAAACATCACTCAGAACCCCTTAAAGAAAGGCCTCCTCCAAAAAAGAGTTACTTCCAAGCATCTCTCCCTGAAAAAAGAAGGCCAGAAGCCCCTGGACCCAAGGTGGGACTCCCTACATGGCTTAAAGGGTTGTGCATTGATATCAATATCCACAGGTTCAGGAAGGGAGCTGGAAATAATGAGGACAACCACTTCTCCACAACTGCCCCCCACAATGCCCTTTCCAGTATCAGGTCTGTAGCATCCAACTTTCAAAATATCCCCCATACCTTACGCAGATCCCCTTGGTGGTGGTAGTATGGCATACTTTTTAAAAATAATAATTGTTAGAGTTATACTCTGAAATATTAATGGGGGAATCAAAATGGCACTTGAGGATTTTTCTTCAATTAATATGGTGGATCGTGGCGGTGTTAGATAAAATAAGACTGAATGTGAATGATTGTTCTGTCTTGCTGATAGGTGTATGTGAGTTTGCTGTATTATTTTACCTATGTTTGCATTTATGTGAGTTTCTCTGTAGTAAAAGATTTTTAGCAGACTGTGGTGGTGTGTGCCTCTAATCTCAGTGATTTGGGAGGCTGAGGCAGGAATTTGAGTTCAAAGACAGGTTCAGCTAGATCCTGTCTCAAAGTAAAATATAAAAATGGCTTGGGATGTGGCTCAGTGGTTAAGCACACCTGGGTTCAATCCCAAGTACCAAAAAAAAAAAGATTTTTAGAAATAGGCATGAAAATGGAGGACGGTAAACTCAAGAGCTCTATGTATATTAGAGTGGGGGTGGGTAACATCTCTGCTTTTCTAAACCTTTCAGTGACAGTTTATTCCAAAAACAATGGGTTTCTGTTTCTAGTTTTTCTGCCCTAAGCTCCAGCTACAGAAGTATTAGGCAGTCACCACTCATGAAGGTGTGGGTCCCAGCTTTGCTGGGCCCTTAATCCAAGCTTCTAAGTAATTAAAACTCCAATCTCATCCCTATGTTCTCCAGCTCCAGAAGCAGGGCTGCTTCCTACAGTGTGTTGATTTTCTTGATATTCCCCTTTTGCCTTTTCAATTTCCAGTACCTGCCTAACCAATTGCCTAGATTAAATTCATTGTTGAAATAACTGGTGTGGTTCCTTTATTCCTAGCTTGATCTGCCTGATGCATGCCCTCAGAAGCACCGCTACACATTAGGGTGTAGCCATACCTTGTTGGCCTGCTCCAAAGATCCCAATCTCAGAAACCTGCCAGAAGCTCTACCAAGTCAACTTCTATGGTAGAAAACTTGCTGGTCATAGGAGAATCCCCTAATCTAAATCAATGTTTATAAACAGAAGAGGAGGGTTTAATTTGCAAAAATCAGTAGGGACTCTAAATATTTCCATGCCAATCAAAGCTGTCAGAAACAGTTATCATCAGAACCAGTCAGATATCCCCCAAATTGCTGTCTCTCCAGCAGCTTTCCTGTCACCAAGGAAATCACACATTGGTGCACAGGGTCCCCAGGAACCAGACTGTAACTGAGTTGCCTGGTGTGTTTGTCATTATCAACTCTGCCAAAGCTCAGTATCTTTTGCAAGAATGATTCTCCTGCCCCAAACCCCTGCTGTCTTCTGTTTCCCAAAGTGAAAATACTTCCACCTTCAAGAAAGACATGTGCTGGCAGGCATGACAGGCAATGGCAAGAGTCACTTGTTTACTCAACAATAAATAAGGCAGATTATTTTCTGCATTGGCTTTGGGACTGCCCCACACAAATTGGATGGCTTGAACAATAGGAATGGGTTGTCTCATAGTTCTAAAGGCTAGACATCTGAAATTGTCATGTTGGTCAGGCTGATTTCTTTTGAGGGTTCTGAGGGAAGGATTTTCCTGAGTTTGTAGATGGCTGTCTTCTTAGTCCTGTGGGATTCTTCCTGTCTGTGTGTCTGTCTCCATTTTTCCCCTTGTTGTAGGGACACCAGTCATATTGGATTAAGGTTCATATCAGTTTTGTTTGTTTGTTTACTTTTACTCTTCATTTTACTTAATCATCTCTCTAAAGACCTTCCATGCAAATAAGGTCACATTCTGAGAAACTGGGGTTAGGACCTCAATGTGAAATTTTGGTGAACATAATTCAGGGAGGGATTAATATTTCTGAGAATTGAGGGTAGAGGATTCTCCAACCCCTCAGATAGGAAAAGTCTTCTGGATAGACAATAAAATCCTTCTCAGTAGAAAAGTGTTGGATTTCTTTGAGTCAAGTCCTGAGTAAATTTAACCTAAGGTCTCCAAAACAGGAAGATAAAATAAAAACAAAAAGAAGTTATCATTGAAGGAGATTTACTTTGCTAGCTTCTAGTGGCAGCAAGAACAGTGTAGTTCCAGTGGCCAAGGTCATCCTGGCTGTCTTCTTCAGGGGGCATCAGGGCTAGCGGCAGAGGCAGAGTGGGTTCTGAAACCAGAAATACACAAGCATCTTCGAATGATGTTCATGCTGCAGATTTTTTTTTTCAATCCTGGCAACTATGAAAATTTTTTTTAGGGAGTTTTGCTTGCAAATTCTGCTGACAATGAAGTTCTGTAGGAAAGAAAGTTTAATGGAAGTTATTAGGTAAGTTAGTGGGGAACTGTTTTGTACATTTCCTTGTCTTGGACAACGGACTACCCAAAGAAATGGAGTGGGCAAAGAACCAGGTAGGTGATATCATTTAAATCTCCCCAAAGGGTTTTTCTTAGCTTTTTCTTTTCAATCCTGACCACCTTAATAATTTTCCAGCAGTGATGTTTGTGTACCCTCTCCCTCAAACTCGTTTGTTGAAGCCTTAATCTCTAATGTGGCTATATTTGGTGAAAATTTCTTGACAGAAGTAATTAAGGTTAAATGGGTCATGAAGGTAAGGCCCTGATCCTAGGACACTGGTACCCTTATAAAAAGAGATAATGGAGAGTTCTTTTTGCCTTTCTCTCTCTTTTTGTCTGAGCATGCACAAGAAAAAGGACATGTGAAGCCACGGCAAGAAGGCAGTCCTCTACAAACCAGGAAAAGTCCTCCCCAGAAACCAAATTTGTTAACACTTCAAGTTTGGACTTCCCAGCCCCCAAAATTGTGAGCAATAAATTTCTGTTGTTTAAGCCACCCAGTGTGTAGTATTTTGGGGTTTGTGGGAATGCAGATTTTGCAGGAAGTTCGAACAGGGAAAGGTGGTGGAAAAATTCATCTGTTTCCTGACCTAAAGGTAGTACAGGCATCCTCAATTCAAATTCTCTGTTACAGCAGTGGAATTTCATGTCAGGAGCAGAGTTATTAGGAAGTATACCAACTTGAATTATTGCTCATTAGCGAGAAAGGAACAAGAAAGTAATTTCTGTTCAATAGTATTTATAATCTTAATCTTTAGTTTTGTTTTTCATCATTATGCACTTGCTACATGGATGTGGTTTGTGTGTGTATCCCAAAAGGTCATGTGTTGAAGGCTTGATCTCCAGGGTGCTGGTCAAAGGAAATGGTATGAACTTTTAAGAGCTGGAGCCTGGAGGAAAGTCAGTGGAGGTATGCTCTTAGAAGGGATTGAGGTATTTCATGTGGGGATCTGGTTATTTCCCTCTAGAGGGTTGTGATGAAAGCTGAGCCTGGCCCAATTAGCCTCTCTGGCTTCCTGTTTGACACTGTGATTTCTCCATCTTGCACATAGTTCCACCATTGCCATCTGCCATGAGGTGATAGGACCAAGGGGGTTCCCTCACCAGAGCCTGCTCTATCCTGTTTGGACTTTCAATATACTAAAACAGTGAGACTCAATAAACCTCTTTTTATTTAAAAAAATAAAGTTTACTCATCTCGGTATTTTGTTATAGTAATGATTAATATAGTACTTATTGGAAATTTTTTATTTTATTTTATTAAGAAAGCCAATTATTTCCTTAGATCTTATAGAATATCTGGGTTCTAAGAAATTCAGCAGAGAGTTTTAAGTGTCAAAGAACTGAATAAAAAAATAGTCATATAAGTGCATAAAACTAGAAATTTGGGTTTATGGAGATGAAATGAAACTTGCATGTGTCTGGAACAAATCTTTGTGTGTGAAGGGTGGTGAGGAGATTAAGAAATTTGCCTACTCTTGTTTGTGAGCTGGTGATAGGGTGTCTGCTGAGTAGCATCACCCATTCCCCAGACATCTTTCTCGAGAGAGCTTGGCTTGGATTTTTCCCGGTTGTCTCAGGTATAAATCTAGGTATATATTGAGTTTTTATATTGGAGGTTGGGGAAAAGTTCCCATGAATGCACTTTAGAACAGTTACTTTCCATTATAATCAAGTGTTGGAGTGACCACAGTGCTAGTGGGAGGCCACTCTCCTTCCATCACATTTCACCATTTATTTCAATTCTATGTCTTGATTGTTAAGGCATGTACACATGGCATGGAGAACTGGGCCTTGGTCAGAGCTAGGGAAGTAGTAAAGACAAGGTGAATACATATAGAGAGATATTATAGGAGAGAGAACATCAGGATTAATGGTACTTGTGACCTTATGGGGCCTTGGATAGTCACTTTCTAATTTTCTGAATGGGTAGAATGCTACATTCAAGTATAAAAGAACACCTGCTCTCTCCAGTGCTTGACACTGATAAATATTAGTCTTGGTGAGCCAGAGCATGACTGGCTGATACTATGAATTTCCTAAAATTTCTCCTTGTACTGGTGAGCTGTTGGTGGGTAGCTCCCTCATAATGACACAAACTACAAATTCTATGGTGTGAACTCTTCTGAATGCAGTCTCAGAGTGGTAGTGCAGGTCTGTTATCTGCTCAATGGGCAGCATCAGTAGACCTGGTCTAGGACCTATTCAAAGCATTCACTCTGACCCTGATGGGTAGATGACAGGTGAATTGGAAAATGAGTAATCTTTGAATACTCCCTTCCAGAATAATAATATAAATTGGGATTTGGGGTTTGCCCATTCTATCTTCTTATGACAACCTGCGGTTTTCTTTCGTCATATATAGCAGTTTGTAATGACACACTTCTGTACTTATTTGATTAATATCTACCATATGTGTTATATTTTAAGCTATACAAAGGCAGGGATTGTATCTACTTTTACTTACTGATGGATCCTCAATGGCTAGCATAGTGCCTGAAAGAGTGGGTTTCTTGGTTTTGTGTTAATTATCTATTGCTGCATGACAATTTTCCCCAGGCTTAGTAGTTTAAAACAATCAACATGTATGTATCACCTTACAGTTTCTATGAGTTCACAATTTAGGAGTGGCTTAACTGGGTAGTTCTGGCTCAGGGTAAAGATCTTAGTCCTTCCTAATACAGTCGTCTTAGTCAGCGAGGGTTTGAGGATACATTTCTAAGACAGCTCATTCTCATGGTTGTTATCTAAAAGGTTCAGTTCTCTTGCTGCTTACCTATGGGAGGCTTCAATTTTTCACACATATGTCAAATAGTGCCATTTGAGTGTCCTTAATATGACAGTTAATTTCTCCTACAGTGATTGATAGAAGAGTAAGGGAGGAAAGGAAGGAGGAAGGACAGGGGGAAGGCGAGGAGAGAAAGGAATCAGTAGTGCCTTTTAAAAAATTAGTTTTTAAAATTTTGAAATAGAATTTACATATCACAACATTCATGCTTTTAAAGTGTAAACTCAGTGGCCTTTAGTATATTTACAAGGTTGTGCAATAATTACCACTAATTTTTGCATATTTTCATTATCCCTCAAAGAAACTCCATATCCACTGACAGTCACTTCTCATTTTTCCCTCCCCACAGCACCTGGCAACCATCAATCTACTTTTTATTTTAATGAGTTTGCCTATGATATGTGGTCTTCTGTGTCTGGTTTCTTTCACTTAGCATGTTCTCAAGATTCATCTATTTCACAACTTGTATCAGTGCTTCATTTCTTTTTATGGCCTAACAATATTATGTTGTATGAATAGATCACACTTGGTTTATCTGTTCATAAGTTCATGGGCATTTGGGTTGTTTCTACTTTTGTACATTATAAAGAATGTTACTAAGAATATCTTTGTACAAGTTTTTACTCAGACATATGTTTTCAGTTTTCTTGGGCATATACCTAGGGATGAAATTAATGGGTCATATGGTAACTGTTAAACTTTTAAAGAAACTGCCCATCTATTTTCCAAAGTAGCTGCACTGTTTACATTTTGACCAGAAATATGTGAGGGTTCCAATTTCTCAATATACTCACCAATACTTTTTGTCTTTCTCTCTCTCTCTCTCTCTCTCTCTCTCTCTCTCTCTCTCTCTCTCTCTCTCTTTTATTGTTGTTATAGCCATCTTAGTGAGAAGTGATATTTCATTGTGGTTTTGACTTGTATTTTCCTTTTCTAATTAATAATGATATTCAGCAGTTTTAATTGTATGTCTTCTTTGGAGAAATGTTTATACAAATCCTGTGCCCATTCTTAAACTGGGTTTTTTTTTTAAATCTATTATTGTATTAGCTGTTTATTTTTCACCAATATCCTATTCTAGGTACAAGTCCTTTATTAAATATATGATTTTTTCAAATATTTTGCCTTTTCATCTTTTTAATAGTGTCATTGAAGCACAAAGTTAAAAATTTTAATGAAGTCCAATTTATCTGGTTTTTCTTGTTTCTCATGCTTTTCATGCTTTTGTCTAAGGGTTCTTTGCTAAACACAAAGAAATAAAATTTATATCCATGTTTTCTTCTGAGAGTTTTATAGTTGTGGTCTTCTCTTCAATTCTTTGATTCATTTTGAGTTAATTTTTTGTATATGATGTAGGATAAGGACCCAATTTCATTCTTTTGTATTGGTTATTCAGCTGCCCTAGCACAGTTTGTTGAAAAGATTATGCATTGCTCTTCGAATTGTCTTGGTGCCCTTGTTGAAAGTCAGTTTATCATAAATGTATAAGTTATTTCTGGGTTTTCATTTTCATTCCATTCATCTATATGCTTGTCCTTAAGCCAATACTGCCCAGTCTTTATGACTATAGCTTTGTAGTGAGTTTTGAAATTGACATGTGTGAATCCTCTAACTTTGTTCTTCCTCTTCAAAATTGTTTTGGCTTTTCTAGTTTCCTTGCATTTACATATGGATTTTAGGATCAGATTGTCAATTTCTGTGAAAACAGCAAGAAGGGATTTTGATAGAGATTGTACTGAATCTTAGCTCAATTTATACAGTATTGCCTTCCAATTTATGAACACAGGGTATCTTCCAAGTTATTTGATGTTCTTTAAATTCCTAACTCTAAAAGATTAGTATGCAGATTTTGCACTTGATTGGTTAAATTCAATTTTAAGATTTTTTTCATTTGATGTGATTATACATAGAATTTATTTTCTTAAATTTTGGACTGTTCATTTCTGTTGTTTAAAAATACAATTGATTTTTCATATTGATCCTGAATCTTGTAACCTTGCTGAACTCATATATTAGCTCTTGTAGTCTTCTTGTGCACTATGTCTTTTATGATCTAATCTTGAAGGGCCTACAGGTCACTTCTCCATATTATCTATTGTTAAAAGTTAGTCATGGAGTCCAGCATACACTTGAGGAGAGGTATTTCAGTCTCCACTTTTTGAAATAGGAGTGTCAAAAAATTTATGTACATAATTTGAAGCTATCACAATAGTGTACAAATGATTGACTGCCTGATACAAAATTGCTACCCAGTCCTTACTCCTAATGTCTGCTTGAGTTCCATTTGGTCCTAGTCCTCTACTCTAGAGGGCAGGAACTAGTAAAGGGATGAATTTTAAAGTTCTCTTTGAGAATGCTGCATTTGTGTATAATAGAGATGGATGGCTTCTTACTACAGACTGAATCAGAAGAAAGATTTTGAACAAGATTTTGAAAGATTTGAACCAGGTGTCATGCCCTTATAGAAAATTATTGAATTATATCAGCATGACCAATAAATCCAACTTCTAAAAATAATGTTAGTGGGAAGTCAGGCCTGATTCACAGTAGGAATAAATTTACTGCTTATTTATAGTTTTTCTCCTTTCTCTCTCCTTTCCTGGAAACTTTCTCCTTCTCTCCTTTTTCTCTTTCTGAAAAGAACTTATAATGTTTAATGAATCCTACCTCTATTTGATCACTAGCACAGAGGTTGTCCCATATCCTTGAACTCCTCCTTAGGTTTTCTGTTTAAGAACCTTCACAATTACTGGATACTTCATGAGATTTTTTTCTCCCCAAAACTTTGTGGTAGACTGGCTGCATCCATCAAAGATGGCAACTATTGTTTCAGCAGCATTGACTCTTGCCTGCTTCATCAAGGATCTATAGTATGTTGACAGAGAAATTCTGGTTCTTTTTCAGGAGATAAAACTTCATACTGCTCTTCTAAGTGACCAGATTGTTATTTGTGAACTTGTATTAATGCATGCCACCAACATTCTCTCAGCCTCTTAGGAGCTTCCAGTGCTGGGCAAAGTGATCATAGCTGTCATTCACAAGTCCCTGAATGTCATGGCCTTAGTCTAGATGTCAAGCCCATGATGGGGTGAAAGAGCTTGGATAGATATTCTGCAAGAACAATTTCAAAGTTAAATTTGTTCAAAAATAATCATAACAAGCCTCTTGGAATTAAGCTTAACATAAAAGTGCTTCTAATTATAAGCACTGGTGGGATAATAAATGATACTTAACAGTGTTTATATGGTAAATATTTCTACATATCAGTTTAATTCATAACTGAAATGTCACACAACTCGACATTTACTACTTCCTTAATTCTTATACTCTCTTTTGAACATTTCTTAGATACTACATATACTTCACAATAATTCTATTATTTCTCGAGAATAAGAAAATCCAATATTCTTGAATACTGAACTGAAAAGGAATTTTTTGTAAGTTATTTAAGATAGTGTTTGGCTCTTCATGATTGGTACTCCTGGTTGCTCATAAACTTTTCCAAAACCCACCAGATTCCACAGATGAGAGTGTGGGCCAAATTCAACTTCTGACTGTGTCTGTTGTTCATGTAAAGAAGGAGACTAAACAAACAAAGGAAATGACCCCAAAAGTGTCATTACAAGTATCTATCTTATTTTCTGTTTTTTTAAGTTATAAAAGATATTTTTCTTTTTTTCATGCTTTTACCTTTCCCCTCCATCAAAGTGAACAAAATAAGTAAGAAAATGCTAAATTAATTGTTCAAGGGCGTGATTCTAAGGATTGAGGGAAGGACAGAACCCATTATAGGAATTACTAGAGGCTCTTGGTAGGCATTTTCAAATAACAATTATAATAGGCTTTTTTTTTTTTTGAGACATCAATTGCAAGTGAGTCACTGTTAATGACTCATTCATCCAGTAAATATGTATTGAGCACCTACTAAGTGCCAGATATGATACCACACTGAAGACTCAATGAGCAAAATCAGACGGGAACACCTTCTTTCTTTATAATTTTTTAGTTGTAGTTGGACACAAAAGTATTGTACCTTCATTTTTAAATTTATTTTTATGTGGTGCTGAGGATCGAACCCAGGGCATCACATGTGCTAGGCTAGTGCTCTACCAGTGAGCCCAACCCCAGCCCCCAGGAACTTCTTCTTTATGGAGGTTTTGATTTGGAGGTGAAGGAGGAGGAGACAAACATTGTTCTAATAATCACACAGGGAAATGCAGGATTATAACTGTGATCAGTTCTAAGAAGGGCAGGAGCCTAGTAGTATGAGGAATGTAACCTTAACTGTGGAAGGGTAGGTTGGTGGGGGAAAGCCTCCACAAAGAGACAGGATGAATTTGCAGGAAAGTGAGAAAAACTTTCCTGGAAAAATAGGATGTGGTTCAGGTGGAGAGGATGGGGAAGTTGTATGATAGAGCTGGAGAGGTTGGAAGGAGCCCATTGTGGAAAGCCTTCTAGACTATTTATTATTTCAGTCAAAGGTGGGGTGAAAAGGTCAGAAACCATTGCCTAAGCAATTTAAAATGCTGAATTAAAAGTAAACTTTTCCTTTGTATGTTTATTTTCTCCCTTTTCTTTTTCTTAAATGTGAACTGAAGAGAACTCGGAACTTTTTTTTTTTTTTTTTTTTTGTATCGGGGATTGAATTTAGGGGCACTTGACCACTGGGCCACATCCCCAGCCCTATTTTGTATTTCATTTAGAGACAGGGTCTCACTTAGTTGCTCAGCACCTCGCTTTTGCTGAGGCTGGCTTTGAACTTTTGATCCTCCTGCCTCAGCCTCCTTCAGATTTGAGGTTCTAAAAGAAGTTTGGTTAAATGTTGGTGACTCATACCTTACTAAAGATTTTAATTCTGGGTGAAGACTAACATTCTGCTCTAGTGTAGCCTGTGTTAACCCAGCAAAGTTTACCACATAATCTGGAACTGATTTCAGATGTTATCTTGACTTCATTACTTCTTCCTCACTTCTTGGCTTCACATCTTTCTGTAGGTGAATTATTTTTTATTTTAATAATTCTTTTATTTGTTCTAATTAGTTATACATGAAAGTAGAATGCATTTTGACACATCATACTTAAATGGAGTATAACTTCTTATTCATCTGGTTGTACATATAATCATATGTGCACATAGGGTAATGTGTGATTCATTCTACTATCATTCCTACCCCAATTCCCACTCCCCTTCTTTCACGTCCTTCTGTCTAGTTCAAAATACCTTTATTTTCACCACCCCCACCCATTGTAAATTAGCATCTGCATATCAGAAAAAACATTCAGCCTTTGGTTCTTTGGGAGTGGCTTATTTCTTTTAGCATGGTATTCTCCATATGCCATAATTTTATTTTTCTTTAAGGATGAGTAATATTCCATTGTGTATATATACCACATTTTCTTTACCCACTCATCCTCTGAAGGGCATCTAGGTTGGTTCCATAGTTTAGTTATTGTGAATTGAGCTGCTATAAATATTGATGTGGCTGTGTCACTGTAGTATGCTGATTTTTAGTCCTTTGGGTATAAACCAAGGAGTCGTATAGCTGGATCAAATGGTGGCTTCATTCCAGGTTTTCTGAGGAATCTCCATAATGCTTTCCAGATTGGTAGCACCAATTTGCAGTTTCTGTGGGTGAATTATTAAGCATTCTGTGCCTCAATTTCCTGAACTACAAAACAAAATTAAAATAATATATCAATAGGATACCATGAACATTATATTATGTGATTTACATAAATGTTAAGCACTTTGAACTACACACAGTGCTCCAAAAAATGAGCTTTATTTATTATAAAACATAGAACTTTTATTGCAAATATTAAATATTCCTGTGTTACCAGATCTCGAAGTATGGTATGGGAACCTGCAGTGGGAAGAGAGGGGATTTCTTGGACATCCTTTTCAGAGGTGAAGCCAAAAACTATTTTCTTAATACTAAGAGGTTATTTGCCTTTTTCTATCTCTCTTAAGGAGATGCAGTAGTTTCTCAGAGCTACACAAAAATGGATAATATTAATATATACAAGCAGCTAGATGACCCGGTTTTCTTCTATTTAGCTGGACATCAGAAACTTCCCACTGAATTTTTCATTTTCAAAGTTACTTTTAATAAAAACGTTATTTATGTCATTGTGTAATGTACTAAAATATTATGAAACTAATTGTAATACAATACATATTGGCATAACGTACAGGAACAAAAGCTTTTCCGATTATTTATTGATTTATTTATTTTGAGTACAAGGGGACCCAGTGATCTGATGCAATCTCTAAACAAACGTGGGTGCCTGTGACTGCCTCAACATCATGCTTTCCGGCCTCCAGACCTTCTTGTGGTTTCCTCTGCCTGGACTGCACTTCTTCCACTTCTGCCTGCCAAAGTCCTACCTCTCCTTCAAGAACGACTAAGGCTGGATCTCTCCTGGAAGTTGGTCTAGGTTTTGCACCCTCCTAGGCCACTTGGGCATGTCCAGGCCTCCAGGATGGGGCTGGGTTCCTCCACATCAGGGCGCTCCTCCCAGCACCAGCCCGGCACAGCCACCAAGTTAACTCTATTAAAAGGTAGGTTCCTGGGCGCTTTTAAGCTTGAGGTGGTCGGAGGGTCACCGGGAACAGCTGGTGAAATACAGCCATCACGTGGGTGGAAAGGAACTGCACAAGTACCAGTTTTACAATCTTGCCTGCTGAACTTCCGGGCACGCCTCGCCCCGTATGGGCGGAGCCACGCATCCAAAGAGGGCGTGGCCCCCAGACAGCGCGGGGGGGGGGGCGGGGGGGGTGGGGCGGGGTTGGGGGAAAGGAGGGCTGTGCTGCATGCTCACTCACAGTCGGCGGCCTCGCGCAGCAAGCTCAGTGCTTGGCTGGAGGCAGCGTCTGGAAGCGGGGCGCCCTAGAGGGGAGGCGGAGGGGCCTGGAGGGGAGGCAGCGGCCTCACAGGCTCAAGCTCCCACGAGTATGTGTGTGTGTGGGGGGGGGTGGGGGGCTGGACTCTCGAGGCTGTCTTTGGAGCGAGTGAAGGCTTTGGTGAAAGCAAACCCCGACGTGAGGACGTGATGCTACCGGCAGAGGAAGCAATCTTCATTCTGGCACGAGCTGCCAGCGGGAAGACACTAGGGGTGGCGGCGCGTGGTTCTGGGGGCGTGGCTTCCTGGGGGTGGGACTTGGGGCTGTTTGACGGAATTTGGGGAGGAGGAAGAAGAGGGTCTGAGCGGGATGTGCTGAGCTGTAAAGTGAAAGGGGTGTTTGCAGTCTGAGGCGTGTGTAATCAGGGAAGGTTGGAGAAGAGTGCCATGCACCTTCATGTGTTGTATTGCTTTGTTAACCACTTTACGAGGGCGCAGAGATCAACTTTAATTTGCACCTCTCCTGGCTCACATACAACTTGCAGCAGTCTAGTAAAGGAACACGGTGGATTTATGAGTAGGGGGAAGGGACGCAGTGGCCTTCTGGGGGAAGAGGTACTGGAATGACCTTAGTGAAGTCCTGTACTGTCTTAAGTTTCAGAACCTCCCCACCTGCTTGAGCCCTTCACCTTCTTTTCTTTAAAAAACAGGAGTCCATTGATTTTTTTAATTTGTTCATTTGTTTGACAGGAACTGTTTTTGGAGACCATTGCAAAAGATGCCTACTGTTGTGCTCAACAAGGAAACAGGAGAACCCTTCAGAGGAGAGATTTGGGTAGAGTGTCTCTATAGTATCTGGCAGTGGACAGTGGAGGGCTGGGTTAAGCTTTCCCTTTGCAGGTTGAGAAGGCAAAGCAGGTGTTTGATTTCTGACCCTCTATTCAGCTGCTAACCCTTGCACATGTCCAAAGTTTTCATATACTGTATCTTGTACTCCCTACTATATTGCCAAACTCTTCTCTTATAACTTTCAGAGCAAAGAGAATAAATTCAAGAGTAAATCAAAATGGTAGGAGGATTCACATTTCCCCCTCTCATTGAACAGTATTTGCCTGGAGTTTACTTTACTCTATTAGGCAGCTAGTATGTAAGATTTAGTGATGGAACAGAAATAGATCTCAAGACAGCAAGAGACATATTTTATAAATGCCTAAATTTGTATAAAGCCTTATCTCCTTCATTGTGTGGATTGTGCTAATTTGGAGCTGATGTCCAAATGACCACAGTCAAGTGTCCCTTTTCCTTGTGTTTCAGATAATGCAATAGAAGCTGTCGATGAATTTGCTCTTCTGGAAGGTAAGCTTTTTATCAGTAGAAAATCATTTCCACCTTTTTTTTTCCTTGCTAATGATGCAAGTTCAGCTCTTATAAACAAATGTTTGGTTCTCTTTTATTTGTACAGGGATAGTTTCTTCTCCTTACTTCCTATTAGGACAGTGAAAACAAACTTGCTAACTCTATTTATAGTCAGTTTCCCTTGGGGAGTTAGAACTTCTGGAAAACTGCTAACCATAAAGAAGGGAGAGGGAATATGAAGACACATGGTGGACTCAGATGAATTGGAAAGTTTTGTACCTGCTTGTGTTTTCCATCCCTAAATGTAAATAAATAGAAATTTTGTTCCCTCATCATAATGTTAGCCATCAGGAACAATTGCCAACATTTAAAAGGTTACTTCTGTCCATTTTCTTCTTTAGCAGTCTGTGTGTACTGATTATTTTGCATTGAGATTCTGTACTTCTTGTAACTATTTTTTTTCTTAGGGATTTTAGGGTAACTCATGTACTAACTAAATCTTGTCATCAAAATAGGAAATATTTGAAGTACCGCATTTTAACTGCTTTCTCAGCTATTTCCTCTACTGAATTCCTAAGTCTTACTCTTCAATCCATATATTCTGATTGAATAGCATTTCATAATCCATGTGCCCTCAGTTCATTCTCACCTTCACCCTAACAAGGTGTTCTCATTACCTCCTTTAAGCTTCATTACCTTCTGAAATCTTTTCTTCATTTATTTCTTTCTTTTTATTCCATGTTCTGCATCTCCTTATCACACTAGGTCTGTGTTGTAGTCTTTTATATGTCTTTGAAGATACCTTTTCATGGCCAGCTTCAAGCCTAGATCTTGAGTAATCTCTTAATTTGTAGATCTTTGTTCAGCCTCTTTTTCAACCTATTTTTTTTAAAATAATTTCTTTAGATTCATGTGTTGCTATATAATCCAGTATGTAGGTGTATTCTGTGTGTGGGTGCCTATGAATGAAGAAAAAGTGTAGTCTCCAGTTGTTGGGTGCAATGTCAAGTCTCATTGCATAGTTTATGTTTTCTATATTCTTACTGAATTTCTTTTGTCTGCTTACTGTATCAATTAATGAGAGTTGTGTATTAATGTCTCCTACTATGACTGAAGAATATTTTCATTATGGTTCTGGATCTATTTTTCATTGTAGATTTAAGACTGGATTTAGGAATATACAAATTTAAAATCATTATATATTGCTCTTGATTGAAATTTAATATTTAAAAATTTACCATTGTTACTTCTAGTAATGTTCTTTTGCCTTAAAATCTATTTGGTCTCGTTATTAAAGTTTGCCAGCTTTCTTTAGTGTTTACGTGTTTTTTTCCCATCTTTTTGTTTTTACATTTCCATATCTTTGTAAGTGCTGTATAATTGGGGATATTAAATTCATACTGACAATCTTTGCCTTTAACTGGAGCACTTAGTTCATTTATGCCTAATTTAATTAGTGATAACAATGGACTTAAATTTCCTATCTTATTTTTCCTGCTTTTCATTTGTCCTGTTTTATGCTGCCTTTTGTATTATTATTCCTTTTTTTTCCCTTCTATCTGTTGGGAAGTCGTATATATCTATCCTTTTAGGGTTAGTCCATTAGTTACAATATGCATGCTTAATTTATCAAAGCCAAAAGTTAGAATCTTTTCCCTCATCCTCAGCAAAATGGAATGTTAGAATCCATTAATGCCATTTACAAACCCTCATCCCTCAACTTAACATGCTGTTATTGCCATGTGTCTTTATCAGTCCACATCAGACATTGTTATTGATGTATGATACAGACAATATATGAGTTTATTCACATGCTTACTGCAATTTTTGATCTTTTTTTTTATTTCTTACCCTCCCTTTGTAATCCTTTTCCCCAAAATAAGTCCTTTGGAGCTTTCTTTAATATAGGTAACTGGTAGCTGACTCTCAACTTTATGTTTTTTTTTTCTTTTTTTTGAGGGGGAAATGGAAATACAAAAAGATTTTACTGCCAAATTCAGAATTCTAGCTGTTCTTCTACCATTTTTTTTGGCTTCCATTGTTTCTGTTGAGAAATCACAGTCTGTGTTTTGAAGGTAGTTTATCCCTATTTAAGATTTTCTCTTTGCCTTTGATTTTCTGAGATTTCACTATGATGGACAGAAGTTTGGATATGCTCTGGGAAATTCTCAGCCAGTTTCTCTAGACATTGACTCTGCTTTGTTCTTTCTCTGCACTTTCTCTGGGATTTTCACTAAACATACATAAAAGCCCACCCTAATTTTGCCTTTGTATGATGTGTTCTGTGTAATTTTTTATTTTGGAATTTTCGGTTCTTTCTTCAGTTCTTTTCATTTCCTTTAAACCTCTTTGTTTTTCTGTGGATACTCTGAAACTTGTCTTTCACTTATTTAAGTGGTTAATGTAGTTGTTTATTATAGAGTATGTCATGTGTAATATCCCATCTAATATCCAAAGCCTTTTGAAGTTCTTACTTTATAGTATGTCCAATCCAATATCTAGACTTTTGAGTTTGTCTTTTTATCCGTTCTTTCTTTTGGTACTGTCTTTACATAGTGGTCATTGCACTGGAAAAAAATTTTTGTTGGATAATTTGAGATTTTATGGTGATATCTTTCTCCACAGAAATTTTTTTTTGCTCCAGCAAGACACATAGGAACATTATCAATACAGTACCTCCTTAATGAGATCTAAGACTGGAAGATTCCTGCATCATAGTGGTGATGTAACCCCTGGGCTATATATAAGTCTGTGAGGAGTCTGATTTAATTTTGGTTACTGTGAGGGTATAATATTATGGGACTCTAGCTTAAAAAAGGGTGGGTTACCAGTCTTCCCCACTCAGGCAGACTTTGGGGTTTGACTATTGATTGGTTCCCTGCCTTTTCTAGATTTTAGATTTGCCTTTTCTTGATGTTTTTTTAATGTCTTAAAGATCTTCTCTTGGGCTGGGGATGTGGCTCAGTCGGTAGCGTGCTCACCTGGCATGCGTGCAGCCCGGGTTTGATCCTCAGCACCACATACAAACAAAGATGTTGTGTCTGCAGAGAACTAAAAAATAAATAATAAAAAATTTTCTCTCTCCCTCTCTCTCTCTCACTCTGTCTTAAAAAAATCTTCTCTCATTTATACTCATACACATACACATACACACACACTTGTATACATATATACATGCCCATATTTATATTTATATATTTTAGCTTTATTGATCTCAGCAAGATGTTGTCATTGTCAAAAGCAGGCTATTATCTTTTTAAATTAGAGGTGTTTCTGGCTTATTTTTACTATGTTCTTCGCCTTGAGTTATCTGTTTTATGCTAGAACTTTATAATAAATTTTGGTCGCTTTTATTTGTGTAGGATTTCTTCAAATTCTCAGTGATGTTTATTCTTTTTAAAAATGAGAGAATGTGAAGATTGGAAGCTGTGTGTAGTGTAGTGGGGATGGTTTTTGCCTGGCAGCTTTGCTTTAGGATGAGCAAGGTTGTGGTCAGATGTTAACCTGTGGCTTCCAAAGGCCAGTATACAGAATGCTGTGTTGTGGGAGCAGTGTTGGTAGAGGTACTCTAGTGTCCCCTGATGGTCTGTCTGGCTCTTTAGAAGAGAGCCCTGTGATCCCCCCATCCAAGTTAGGTGTAAATATCTTCACCACATAGAAAAAGTTATGAGGGACTTATGAGGGCAATAGTTTGTGATAGAGAAACATGGGTCATTATCTCATTTTCCTCTCTGGTCTTTTATAATTCTTGTTGACAGAGTCTAGATCCTCCCTATGGTTCTAGGCAGATGGGCTTCCTCTTCAGCTGCAGCCCCCTCTGTGTTCCTTCTGGGCTCATTTTCCTCTACTCTACTTAAAAACTTGCTTCAGGCAGATTTTGATAATTCACTTTTTTGTTGTTGTTGTTGTTGGAATCTGTTAACTGCTCTTAGGCCCCTATTCCTTGTTGCAGATTTATATCTTTTTTTCAACCTTTTTTTTCCTTTTGAATGTAATTTTGCGTGGTAGGGCATATGAATTTATGGGCTCGGTCCCACATCTTAAGTTGGAACTATCTAAAATATTATAAACTCTTTTAGCTTATCTCATTTATTTTATGTCACTTACTCCTTATATGGTTTCCCTGTATGTTTAGTTACACAACAGTTTCTTAAATGTTACCTACCTAATTCTAATTCTCTAGATTGGTATGCTTAATTTCCAACTACCCACCCTCTTTAGTATCATATTTTTCCCTGAGGAGCTTTTGGATAGATGTTCTTCAATATTAGAATTGCTGCTTGTACTAACATCCTTTCTATTTTAACTTTGCTCAGT
This sequence comes from Callospermophilus lateralis, assembly GCF_048772815.1. Classification (NCBI taxonomy): domain Eukaryota; kingdom Metazoa; phylum Chordata; class Mammalia; order Rodentia; family Sciuridae; genus Callospermophilus; species Callospermophilus lateralis. The sequence continues at coordinate 12,901,029 of NW_027514380.1, read as the reverse complement.
TTGTTACACTAATCCCACTCTCAAGGTACCTTGCTTTGCATATTGCTCTTTGTATTTTTAGGTACTTTGGATTGGTTGCTGAGCTCGGCAGTTTTTGAGCCTTCACTGCATTCTTCAGCTTGCCTCTCTGCAGGCCTCAGCTTTGAAGAACAGAATCTCTGCACATATGCACATCTTCCTGCTCTACCTTTACTTGATCCAGGATAAGCAGAGTTCTTACCTGATAACTTTTCTTTATAAGGTCTTCTACTACTTATGTCTGTCTTCCACTTTAGCCCTGGATGCAGCTGTTGCTGCTTGGGGCAGAGATGAAGAAATTGTTTGCATAGGTGGCTTAATGAATGATGAGGACCAGAATAAAGGTCTTTGATCAGCTTCATTCTAGTGTGTTCCATGATCTGGCCTTTGTTCTTGCCCTGTGATTGGAAACCCACCCTGCCCTGGTACAGACCTTCCTGATCCCTGCCAGCCATTTTAAACCACAGTCCTTTTATTATTTTTGTTCTTTGTTCATTTTGGCACCATAACGTGGTTCCAGAATTTATAGAATAGTATTTGTTTTTAGTAGTCATAGATTGAAAACAAGTTAAATTTCTTTTTAATTGAGAAATAATTCATAAACAGTTCACCAAAGTGCATAATTCATTGGTTTTTAGTATAGTCACAGATGATGTGCAACTATCACCAGTGAATTTTTGAACATTTTCAAATGATTGGAATCACATAATATGAAATTGGTTGTGCTTTTGTGTCTGGCATTTTTCATGTAGATTTTTTTTCTTTCAAGTTGTCATGTTTATTTATACCAATAGGTTATATTAGATCATTAGTATCATAACTATATAATTGTTCATATAGATTGTTTTTGTTTATTTTTTTAAGTTTTGTCCATGTATCAGTACCTTTTATAAAAATTGTGGTATACATAATATAAAATTTACTGTTTTAACCATTTTTAAATGTATTTAGCTCACTGTCATTAATATATTTATATTGTTGTACTACCCTTACCACCATCCTTCAGAATTGCTGACACTTTGGGTGGGGAGATACAGGGAAACAGTATGGTGAAGGTTTTATTTATTTTCTGCAAATGTAGAATTTTCCCTTAGATGTTAACATAGTGGGTGTTTAAATTCCTTTAAATTGTGTAGCTTGTATTCTTAGATTCTGCTTCCAATTCTAAAGAATGGCTGAGATCAAAAAGTGAAAAAAAGTAAACTGAAACTTGATACCCATTAGATACCCATTAAACAGTAACTCCTCTTTTCTGTCTCCCTCAGTCACTGGCTAAATTTTTTATTTTTGTGAGAAAATGTGAGCGACATAGGAAACAGGCAGAGGACTAGAAAGCAGTGATAAGGAAAGCAGCAAGAAACCTTGGAGAGCAGTTCTTGAGTATTTTTGGTTGTGGACCAGTTTTAAGGTACAAAGTCCATGGCTGGGTGTGGTGGTGCATGTCTGTAATCCCTTTGATGGAGAAACTGAGGCAGGAGTATCACAAGTTCAAAGCTAGCCTCAGCAATTTAGTGAGGTCCTGAGAACCTAGATAAGCCAAAAATAATATATGAAAAAGGGCTAGGGATGTGGCTCAGTGGTTAAGTGTCCCTGAGTTCAATCCCCAGTACTAAAAAAAAAAAAAAAGATAAAAAGTCCACAGGATCTTCCCCCTAGAGTATCGATGAGATGCTCAGTCCTATTGCATTTTAAAAAAGTAAACTTTATTTCAGAATAAGATGATTCCCAGAAAGTTCTTGCACACCCCATACCTAGTTCCCCCATTGCTAGCATCTTAAGGTTACTAGGTACATTTGTTAAGAAATGGCATTTATGGGTCACTATTAACCACACTCACAGTTTTTAGGATTTCACTAATTTTCCCATTCCAAGATCCAAACCAAGATACTATATAGCATTTACTTGTCATGTTGCCTACTCACTGGTTTCTGACAGTGTCTAGTCTTTTTGTTTTAAAGAGTGAGAGAGAGGGAGAGAGAGAGAATTTTAATATTTATTTTTCAGTATTCGTGGACACAACATCTTTGTTTGTATGTGGTGCTGAGGATCGAACCCGGGCCGCACGCACGCCAGGTGAGCATGCTACCGCTTGAGCCACATCCCCAGCCCCAAAAACGACCAAGGAGGATTCTAGTCTTTTCTTATTTTATTTATTGCTTTGACATTCTTGACTAATTCTGGCCTAGTATCCTATAGATTGTGCCCCTGCCTGGGTTTGTCCGACTGTCTTGTCATTAGCTCCATAACTTTGCATATAATTTTCGATGTTTTACATACCGATGCCCAGGCTAAGACCATAAAACAGGTCAAGGTCCATGGAGGAACAACTGCAGCCATGATTCATTCCAAAGTCTTAGAGGCTGAGAAAACTGCCTTATCCAATAAGGACCAATCCCAGTTAGACACCATCTTGTTTTTTGACAAAGCCAACACAACAGAAGCCATAATCTGTATTAAGGAAGTCTTATGTGACCAGACTGTGGATGGCCAGTCCCTGGAGGAGGACTCAGGCTTTCACATACATCATAGCTGCCTGCAATCCTTACAGGAAGCACTCCCAGGAGACCATCTGCCATTTGGAGTCAGGTGGTTTGGGATACAGGGTCAGTGCAGAGGAGACAGCAGACAGGCTGTGCTCTGTTTCCCTCAGGAATCTGGTGTACCATGTCCACGCCCTGCCCCTGAGGCTGATTCCTCTAGTGTGGGATTTTGGGCAGCTTAACAACACTGCTGAAAAGCTCTACATCCAGCAGATTGTGCAGAGACTGCTGGACTACATCAGGATCAGTGAAGATAAGACTCATGTGATCACAGAAGTGCTCTCTTCCTCTCAGAGGTTCATGAGGAACACTGAGAGTAAGTGCAGTTTTGTCAGCCTCTAGGATATGGAGTGCTGTGTGAAGGTGTTCACTTGGTTTCATGGCTGCAGCAAAATGCTATTGGTGAAGCTGAACACCTTTCTCTATGAGATCAGTGTCAGCAAAAATAACTTCAGGAGAGACCCCATCTTCTGGTCTCTGGTGCTGGATGTGGGGGTCTGTTACCATGAATCCCTAAAGGAGAAGGAATCCTACTGCAGAGCCACATGCAGGTATTTTCTAGAACCATATGATGACAGAAGGGTCATCCTGGATGAGATCATGCATGCACAGGATCTTTTCCTGAGTGAGTTGCCTCTGAGAAAAACCATAGCCAGGAACTTGGTTCTGAAGGAGAACTTCTTCATGATGATCATCTGCACTGAGCTAAAGATACTCCTCTTCCTGGCGGGAAAGCCTGGCAGCTCCAAATCTCTTGCCAAGATCATCATGGCAGATGCCATACAGGGCCAGGCCTCACACTCCACTCTATTCCACAGCCTGAAGCAGGTCCACCTGGTGTCATTCCAGTGTAGCCCCCACTGCACCCCACATGGCATCATGAACACCTTCAAGCGGTGTGCTCACTTTCAGCAGGGGAAGGACCTTCAGCAGAATGTGGTGGTCTTGGATGAGGTCGGCTTGGCAGAAGATTCCCCGAAAATGTCCCTGAAGGCTCTGCACCCACTGCTGGAAGATGGGTGCATTGAAGGTGATCCTGCCCCCCACCAAAAACTTGGCTTCATAGGTATTTCCAACTGGGCCCTCGACCCTGCAAGATGAACCAGGGTATGTTTGTGTCCCACAGCAGCCCCAGTGAGAAGGAGCTCATAGAGAGTGCCAGAGGGATCTGCTTTTCAGACAGCCTGGTGCATGACAGGGTCCAAGGGTACTTCACTCCTTTTGCCAAAGCCTATGGAACAGTGTGCAGCAGGCATAACAAGGAATTCTTCGGGCTTCGTAACTACTATAGCCTCATCAAGATGGTCTTTGCCACCACCAGAGCATCTAACAAGAAGCCTTCTTCACAGGTTGCACAGGCAGTCTTTCAGAACTTCAGTGGCAAAGGTGACATCCCCACTTTGGACATCTTTATGACCAGTTTACCTGAGGCCAGGTGCATGGGAGAGGTCAGTCAGCATCCTGGAACTCATCAAGCAGAGTTGGGGAACTGGAAGAAGCTGAATCCCGCTACTTGCTCATACTGACCCAAAACTACATGGCCCTGCAGATCCTGCAGCAGTCATTCTTCAGTGAGGACCATTAGCCCGAGATCATCTTTGGTTCCAGTTTTCCCCGGGACCAGGAGTACACCCAGATCTGCAGAAACATCAACCAGGTGAAGATCTGCATGAAGACAGGAAAGATGGTGGTGCTGCTAAAGCTGCAGCACCTCTATGAGAGCCTTATGATGCGCTCAACCAGTACTACATCTACCTGGGGGTCAGAAGTACGTGGACCTTGGGCTTGGCACCCATGGTGTCAAGTGTTGGGTCCACCCTGACTTCCGCCTGCTTGTCATCAAGGAGAAAAATGTGGTGTACAATCAGTTCCCCATACCCCTCATAAACCGGCTGGAGAAGCACTACCTGGACTTCAGCTCAGTGCTACAGGGGTGGCAGAAGGGCATCATGCAGGAGCTCACGCAGTGGGCAGAGGAGTTCGCTGAAATGAAGGCCCATCAGTTCCTGGCTGGAACAAGTATAGCCCTTCTGATGTCTTTATCAGCTTCCACTCTGATGTCTGTGCCTCTGTGGTGCTGCAGGCTGTGAAGACCAGGGCCCTGGGGACTGATGGAGGAGCTGTACCACAGGGTGTCTGAGAAGGCCAAGCTGATCCTACTGGACTGTGCCACACCAGATGCTTTGGTGTAGCTGAACACCTCCACTCTGGGCTCATTTGTGGCACAGGTGCTGTCACACAAATACTGGAACAAGCAGCAGCACCACTCCTTTGCAGATTTCCCCCAGGCCCATCTTCACAATGAGGACCTGGATCGCCATGCCGTCTTTTCAGAGGTGATTGCCCCCACAGCCTTTCTTTTTTCTCTTTTACCCACGAGCCCTCTATCTCCAGTGCCAGAAGGTCTCAACTCTGTTTAAGGCACTGTTCAGTCTAGGAAACCTGTGTGTGCCTCCATGTTAGGCACAATGAGGATAAGTCCATTTGGCCTCTCTCACCTGTTTGTAGCAGAGCTCTACTCTGAGAGCAGCACTGAGCACAACGTTCAGTTCCCAGAATACTGGGCCCACCTGGGATATAAGTGATTGGCCTGCTTCTCATCCTTGGACAGCCTAAGAGTAAAGGATGAGGATGCCTCCCATTTAGATGCCCTTAGTGTCACAGGTGAAAGCTGTGCAGCCAGGTGGGGGGCATGAATCATAGTTGGTTCTCCTTAAAAGTCATCTCCTGGGCTGGCCATGAGGGCTGGCGGGTAGATGTCAGAGGCAGAAGCCTCCTTGAGGCACAGGTGTTGAGTCTGAATCTGCATCTGTGCAGGAGTCTAGGAAGGGACCGCTGACAGAGCTTGAAATTCAGGCTGTGAGTGCTGGGTTGTGGAGATGGGGTAGGTGGAGAGACATGTGGAGGGGCTTGTGGACAGCCTTGGGCTTGGTCTTGACTGTGCAGAGAGGAGCTATGAAGGAAAGTGTATATAGACATGCCCTAATGGCTGGATGATGAAAAGACAGTGGAGTAAGAGAGTGACATTGAGAGGAGAGATCTGTCAGGAAGCTTCTGGCATGGTGCAAACTGCAAATTGTTAGCAGACAGTGTGGCTGGGCTAATCATCAATACCATGGAAGGGAGGACAGCCTTCCTGAGCTCATTGCTGCTTTTAGCAATCATCATGGATACCCCAAGAAGGAGCAATGGGTTTGGGAGCCAGTGGTGACATCTGTTTTGGATAGGTTTGGATGTCTGCTGTGTGGTTGGGTGTAGAAATGGGAAGCTTGTCAGTAAGGGAAGGTCCAGAGAAGGGGTCTGAAGCCAGGCAGAGTGGCATATACCTGTAATCCCAGTGGCTTGGGAGGTTGATGCAAGAGGATTGAGAGTTCAAAGCGAGCCTCCGAACTTATGGAGGCCCTAAGTAACTTAAGAAGACCCTGTCTCAAAATGAAAATTAAAAGGAAGGGCTGGGTTATTGCTCAGTGGTTAAACCCCTGCATTGTTCCCTGGTACACCTCCCCCCCAAAAAAGGGGGGAGTCTGGAGAGCTGAGGTCCTATGTGCCTGGGAATATCTAGGTTTGCACCATGGGATATGGTCCATGGCAGAGAATGGAAAACTACCGAGGGGAAGGAGAGTTGTCAGTGGCTAACTCCATTTGATAGCATGAAGTCAGATTACAAGAAGTAATGGCATTGTGCTGGGCTCTAAAGGGTCAGAAGGCTCTCAGGTAGGGTCCAAAGCTGGAAGAGAGACATTGGAATCTCAGGAGGAGATCAAGGCTTCTTTTAGTCAGGGCAAGTCTTCTTTCTGCCATTGTTGACCCTGGAGATCCTGCTTGCCTCAGCTACTCCTTGTATATAAAAACTGCTCTGAGTTGGGCTTCTTTCTGTCTGAGTGCCCACTGGCCCTTGGTTCTGACCCGGTGTTCTGTGTCTTTGCTTCAATTCCAGCTGATGACTTGTGTGCCCATGTTGCATGCCCATGTTCAGATGCCCTTAGTGTCATAGGTGAAAGCTGTGCAGCCAGGTTGGGGCATGGATCACAGCTGGTTCTACTTAAAAGACACCTCCTGGTCTGGCTTTCTCCAGATTGCTGATGAGCCATACCTGCGAGGCCCTATGGGTAGAAGTGAAGGACTTGGCCCTGAAACCTATAATCTTGTCACTGCAGCAGTTTGACACTGAGTACCCACTCCTCAAGGAAGTTTGGTGAGGTGTCATACCTGCCCATTACCCTTGGCCCCTGCCCTGGGAATGTAGTGTGGCAAGCCATAGTGTGGTAACCACCAGTAAGGAACTCTGAATACTATGAGACGGTCATTGCTCAGCCTCCTGGTATGCCCCACTGGCCCCAGTTGTAAGACAGTCATGTCCGTCTGTCTCCTGAGCATTGTGTGGCTCTTTCCTTCTCCAGTGGATTGCACCCTCACCTTTTGAAGGGAGACCCCACCTGGATGCTGGGTTCTGCATGGCCTGTGATTCCCTTCATTTTGTGGAGTGTTGTGATCCATGTTTGTTTTGTTTACTTTTGTTTCACTTGTGCTGGGGATTGAACCCAGGGCTGCTCTACCACTGAGCCACATCCCCAGCCCTAATTTTTATTCTTATTAATTTTGAGATAGGGTCTTGCTGAATTGCTGAGGCTAGCCTGGAACTTGTGACCCTCCTACTTTAGCTTCCTGAGCTGTGGGCTGCCCATGTTTTAGGACAGAGGACTCAGTTGGATGATTCCCTTTTTCTTTCAGAAGCAGCTTAATGAAGACTGTCAGATGTAAAATCCTCATTTTCCAGATGGATTTTGATGATGGCACTCACAGTGCTCAGCTCATTGCATCAGCTAAGTGTGTTCTTTTTAATTTTTTTGGAAAAACATAGGAAGCCAAAATGTGCCCAGGACATCCTGAAGAATTTTTTCCATGAAAATAGTGTGGAAATATGAATGACTCTCCCTCCCAGCTCCTGACATGGGCTAGAAAATCTAGAGAAGAAAGGATGAAGGAAAAGACCAGTAATGTCACAGAATTTGTGGAATGCAAGATGTATCAATAATGGAATATTTGTAGAGCGTAGGAGAATGTGTTAAAGCTGCATTTGCAGTCCTTTTTTGATCATTTTTATTTTGAATAACATATTTAAAATTAAAGTTCAGTCTGGGATGTAGCTTGGTGGTATAGCACTTTCCTCATATGTCTGAGGCCCTAGATTTGATCCCCAGCACTGCATAAAAAGAAAGAAAAGAACTTATCACAAGTTTAAGGGCAGTAAGACTATATAAAAAAATTAATATTTATTGTGACTTTATTTTATGATATCCATAAATCTGTTGCTTTCATAATTGCTGTGTTCTGTTACCTCATGTAATATAAGAGTGATTTCTGCCCCTTTAAAGCATGGGGAACCTGGTATAAGTTAATGCCCAGCCAGATCTTATAGGGAGCTGGTCTTTGGCCACTGGGTGTTCAAGGGGTACCATACCACACTGTACTATCTCATAATGGGAAGGCCAGTAAGCCCTATCCTCTGGCATATGGGTGCCCTGAGACATTTTGGATGGATGGGGGTTTTGATCAGCAGTTAGAGGAAGTGATCCTACAAATTGAAAAACACCTTCTTCCTCTCACGAGAGATATGGTGGCCCCTGGAATTGTGTGGAATGTGGTAAAGCCCCAACAGCTCCTGGGACATGCAGCAGCCATCTCACACCTTAGCTTTTGCTCCATTGCTTGCTTTGTTTTGATTTTTGTTTTCTCAATAGGTATTCTGCTATTAATGAAATCAACAAAATGCAAGGAACTCAGGGCTGCTTGAATGTGAGGTGAAGCTCCCCACAACAGAGTTTGTCAAAGGGAAAACTAGTTCAGAGATCATACAGGACCGGGCAAGGCTTCATTCTGTAAAACAGAGTGGCATCCTGAAGGGCAGAGAAGTCGGGAGACAGCAGACACAGAACAAAAAGCAGATTGGTCCCTGGGTGGTGTCCTGGGAAGGCAGGACAGGGGACAATGGGGAAGTGCCTGACTGGTCAGCTTCAGGTCAGCTATGGCCTAAGGATGAAGGCGGGGAGCTTCAGCAGCTTGCCACTGGGGCTGGCCCATTGGGGAACCAGCATTTCCTGCTCCTGATTTTCCCTCAAGTCCAGATTGCAGCTTGGTGGGAGTACATGGAGCTTTGGCATGGGGGAGTCTGTTTTGAGTTTTACTCTGCTTTCTGGGGGCCCAGTTCAAGAGCTTAGTCCAAAACAATGGCCTCCTATAAATTTAACAAGGTTTATAAAAGGATGATCTGGCTGAGGTGTAACTCAGTAGTACTGAGTTTGCCTGGCATGTCTGAGGTCCTGTCTTTGGTCCCCAGCACCAGAGAAAACAAAACAAAATACAAGAAAGGAATGTTTATGTTAAAATGAAATATCTAATGCTCATTTAGTAGTAATATTAAATAAGTGCTTACAAGCAGCCAGGCACCACTCAAAGATGTGAGCATATATTAAATCTTTTTTTCTTTTTCTTTTTTCTTTTTTGGTGCTGGGGATCAAATCCAGGGCCTTGCTTGTGGCAGGCAAGAGCCCTACCACTGAGCTGCGGCCCCGTCCCTGACTCATTAATCTTCACAAACTACCCTCTGAGATAGTAGTAGTGTCATCCCATCTGGTGGACAAGAAGCTGAAGCCCAAGTACCTGTGTGTGGTAGTTAGAGGCAGTGCAGGGCATCCCAGCTCAAGGTGTCCCTCTGCCCGTCCTCCACGCACCCTGCTTCCAACCCCGTTGACTTCAGAAGCCACCGACTTAGGTCCACACAGTGCACACTTGGTCTGTGCCTGGTTTAGTACAGTCCCATTGTGTGCTCTTCCCACGGTGGCAGAGGTCAGCTAGAGCCCATGGGGGAGCTGTCAGGCCTGGCCACCCAGCTTGCAGAGCCTCCCTGTGTCCCTGGTCCTCCCACCCCAAGCAGTGTCCTCTGGGCCTCCCAAGTGAGGAAGACACTTCACTGAGTTCCATGTGTCCCATGAGTTTGTAGCTGTTGACTGACTGGATACTAGAAGGCCAAATGCTTGTGTCACTCATGAGTGGCAAGGGAGGTGACAGGTGAATGCCCTGGGGATGACCCTCAAATGACATTCAATTCAAGGGCTGTTTTTTCCCCCTGCTCTTTGACTCTCTCCTTCCTGTTGTAGTCATTGGTCAAAAAGTCAACATAGCCTCCAGGATGATGATGTACTACTCAGGAATCATGACCTGTGACTCTGTCATTTACAACGGCAGCAACCTACCAGCCTACTTTTTTAAAGAGCTTCCAAAGAAAGCTATGAAAGGTGTTGGCGATTCTGGGCCAGTCTATCAGTGCTTGGGCCTGAATGAGAAAGTGTGAGTGTGGGTGGCCTCTCCCAGGGCCAGGACTCTCGGGTCCCTGTTGGATGTCTGGTCTGCCCAGTGACCTGCTACCAGAGCAGACGCAGCAGACATTCATTGAGCATGTGCAGGACTGTGGGCTTCTATCACCAAATGGAGCTCCTCGGCCTAGGGTCCCTGGATTCAGGGACAGACTCTTGCTGGAGATGGAAAGGGAGACTCCTGGGGACTAGAGCCAGATGCTCTGGTCCTCATCTTCCCCATCTTAAATCTGACCTCTTTTCTTTCCTTCAGCATGTTTGGGATGGCATACCTCATCTGCAACAGAAATGAGGGCTACCCTTTGCTGGGTAGGTAGTAAGACTCGACTTGAAAAAAACCTTTTTTTTTTTTTTTTTTGCAGTGCTGGGGATGAAGACAAGGCCTTGTGCATGCTAGACAAGCACTCCATCACTGAATGACACCCAGCCCAAAACCACAGGACATCCAGAATAGTGCATCCATAAGAGCCTGCAGCTTATTATCACAAAATGAGAATAGAACCATACTCCAAGCCAAGAAAGAGAAAAGTAGCAATACTCCAGGAACACTCACATATGCTCTCCCACTTCCTTCCCCATGGACTTCTAACACCCAGGATTACTTATACCTATTTAAAAATGTTACATAAGCCAGTGTATTGGCATGTGCCTGGGCTCCCAGTTTCTTGGGAGGCTGAGGCAAGAGGATGGGAGGATGGCTTGAGTCCAGGTGTGCAGGGCCAGCCTGGACAACACAGCAAGAACCTGTGTCTTTTAAAATATATATAAAATAAATAAGTAAAGCATTATAAATATATATATAGGTAGATAGATAGATATAGATATAGATAGATAGATGAGACAGATGTGGTTCTTATCTATAATCCCAGCAATTAGGGAGGCTGAGGCAGGAGATTACAAGTTTGAGGCCAGTCTTGGTAAGTTAGTGAGGTCCTTAGCAAATTAACGAGACCCTGTCTCAAAACAAAAAAATAAAAAGAGCTAGGAATGATCTCAATGGTAGAGCACCCCTCGGTTCCATCCTCAGAACTACACACATGCACACACACACGCACACACACACACACAGCCATATGGTGTGCAGAGTGGTTCTTGTTAATCTGTATCCAGATACTTACATTAACAAGTAAAGCACACAGCTGCTTTTCCTAAAGTGTCTACACTTGGATTAATGGTCCTGGTTTTCCACAGACATTAGATAATATCTGATCTTTATCCATGAATTACAGATGGGTCCTCCACGATCTTCTGTCCCACAAAGAAGTGATAGTTGGCCCTTAGTCCCCAAGTATTTCTTCTGTTTGTCTTGATTGGTGCTGGGGACTGAACCCAGGGGCACTTACCCACTGAGCCACATCTCCAGGCTTTTTTTTTAGAGAGAGAGAATTTTGATATTTATTTTTTAGTTTTCAGCAGACACAACATCTCTGTTTGTATGTGGTGCTGAGGATCGAACCCGGGCCGCATGCATTCCAGGTGAGCACGCTATCACTTGAGCCACATCCCCAGCCCCATCTTCAGGCTTTTAAATTTTTTATTTAGAGACAGGGTCTCACTACGTTGCTTAGGACCTCACGAACATCGTCCTGCATTAGCCTCCCAAGCTGCTGAGATTACAGGTGCTCCCCAGCACCCATCTTGTCCCTCAGTCTCTTGACAGAAATGCTCCATGTTTTGAAATCATGGTCCTTTTGCCTCTCTCCTATCACCCAAGTTTCAAGGGCTGTGGGCTGAGCTTCTGATTTGAGCTTGTATTTAAAAACACAAGAAAAATAACAGTGACAGGGTGGGAACACAAGGTGATTTTTATTTTGCTCTTTTTTTCTTCTCCTGAGTTTCCCATATTTTCCACGGTGAGCAAGTGTTAGTTTTATAATCAGGAAAAAAAAATACTTTTAAAAATAATTTAAGTTGCCCTTATGGTAATAATAATGTAAATGATTTCTGGAGGTGAATTGGACTTTCTTAACCCTAATAACACTTCTTAGCAGCCCTGAGACAATGTGGTTTGCATTTATGAGGGAAGATTTCTTTCATCACAGAATTGGAAATAAAAATGTTTTCTCTGTATTTGTTCAGTATTAGAGCTCTAATCTCAGTAAATCTATAGTTTACTACTAGTGTGATGTAGAAAGAAAAAGCAAGCTTTAGTATTAATAGACTTGGTTTAATTCCATTTAGTATGAGCAAATTAAATGGAATTATAATGAGTTAAAAATAATACTTTTACTGGGGGCTGGCTTGTAGCTCAGTTCCAAAGCTCTTGCCTAGCATGAAAGAGGCTCTGGGGTTCCATCCCCAGCACAGGAAAAAAAAAACAACTTTCTTTTACAACTGTGGTACTAAAATACAACTGCAAAATCACCTTGTTAACTGGAAAATTCTCGAGAAAGATTTTAAAAAGTTTGCAGGGCCTCAGTAAAGTCTGAACCATGCCATGTAAATTCCTAGGATAGTCTTGGAAGGGGTGTCCCTCTGTGCTTTTTTAAATATCTGGACTTCTTTGTGTTGCTGATTTTGTTCCTCATTTTAAAAAATAAATTAAAAAAATAGGGCATGATAAAGAGATCAGATACTTTATGCATACCATGAAGGAATTCTTGATGTCTAACTTCAGCCGAATCCTAATGTACGAAAGGATTATTTGGATATGGAAAAAGCCAGATACTTATGGAAATTAAGTACCTAGCTCAAGGTGAGAACCACCAACGGTGAGTCCTGGGAATTCTCTCTCCTTGTCAGAGGTCCTGCCCCCTTAGAGAGAAGCTCCATTTACTTGGCATTTCTATAGTTTTGGGGAGATATGACCCTGTAACAAATAGATGATGATGAATATTTTGGGGTGATATGGCCCTGTGCCAAAAATTATGATGAATTAACAAGATTAATTCTTTTGGTGGTGCTGAGAATTTTACCCAGGGTTTCATGCATGCTAGGGAAGTGCTCTACCACCCAGCCACATCCCCAGCCCTGGTAAATATTTTGAACTAAGGAAAAGAGAAACTTTCTGGTCTGGTTGCTGGAAATCCTGATTTGAAGCCAGGTGGGGCTTGGGTATTTTAAAATTCCTAAATAATCCCAACATGCCCACAGGTTTAGAACCACTAGCATAGATATTGTGATCAGGGCTAGATTTCGCCAGCAGAACACACACAAGTTTGTTACCCTGTGAGTGGAACAGTGACCGTCCTGGGGATTTGCTCTGGAAGGCAGAGCTAATATAATATCTTACACTGTTCCTCTATCTTCATGTGTGGGGTGTGGAAGGCCCTTTCTGGGACAGTCTGCCTGGCCTCTAGCAGAAGTGACAGTAATGATGACCACAAGGATGACTATGGTGTCTCACACAGTTTTTCCCTCTAGGGGGTGAAGGGGAAACTACTTGCTGACCCCTGTATTTCTATCACTCCTCAATGTCAGGCCTGAGAAAAGCCCATTTCAAAACCCTGCCTGCTGCCAGGGCTGATCCACAGCAGTGGGGAGGCGTTCCTTCACGTAGGCACTTACCAAGTCCCACAGGGTCTGGGATGATTGAGGGCTGTGCAGGTCACCAAAGAACCACAGACGGGGTGGCTTGACAACAGGGAAGATTGTCTCACAGTTCTGGGGGCCCATCCAAAGGTCCAAGCAGCAGCTGAGTTGCTCCCTCCCGGGTTGAGGAAGAAGAGCCTCTCCCAGGCCTTTCTCCTGGCTTCTGGCAGTTTGCCGGCCCTGTCTGATGCTATTTGGCTTGTGGAAGCGTCACCCAGACATCTGCCTTGGTCTGCACGTGGCAGGCTCCCCTGTAGTATCTTTGTCCAAATTTCCCCTTTTCATAAGGACACCAGACAAGGTGGTTTGGGGACCCAGCCATCTCTAATAAGGTCTCATCTTAACTAATCCCTCTCCTACCATCCTGTTCTCAAATGAGAGATTCCTGGGGCCATGACTTCAGCACAAGGATTTGGGGGGATGGATCAATGATCCCAAGGACTTGGGGGGGATGGATCAATGATCCCAAGCAATAACTGATCCCTGCCCTCAGGGAGAAGGGAATGTGACCCAGCCTTGGGCAGCAAGGAGGGTCTCTAGGAGCAGCCTGAGAGCACTAACAGATGAACATCCATGAGGGGCTACGTGGGGCCACCAGCAACACCAGGACACTCAGGATGCACAGATGACCTCAGCAAAGGTGGCAAGGATGCATCCGCTTGCTCGCAGTGAAGGAAGGTCACTAGGTAGAGATCAGGGCTGACGGTGAGACCTTGGGAAGTCTCCCGTCACAGAAGGGAGTGTGGACACAGGTCTTTAGGCAGTGAGAACCATGAACAGCTCCAGGTAGGAGTGACCTGGTGGGGTCGGCCGCCTCCTCTCCCAGGACTGGGCTTAGGCCAGGGCCCTGTTCCGAGGTAAGCATTCCTCCACGGAGCAACACCTTCAGCCCAGTGGGCAACCAGCCAGCTCTCTCAGGCTCCTGTGCGGGCGACGCTGTCAGATCCAGGTGGCAGGGGTGGGGACAGCCGGGCCAGGTGACAGGAGCTGAGTGCACAGGGTGCACAGTGAAAGAGGAACGTCAGCAGCAGAAAGCAGCAGGTGCCACGGAGCTTGGAGAGTCTGTCGTCAAGGCTGAACCAGAGGAGTGAGAGCTCCTCTTCACTTCAGTATTTCTGAAAAATGTAAGCCAAACTCTCTTCTGACTCTTGGTTTCTCATGAACAGAACCATTGCTATCACGTTGACAAATCAGCTTCCATCAGAATTTTTACACCATCCAGATACTCATGGCCAACGTGCTGGGTCTGGACACTTGCAGACACTACAAGGAGCGGTAGAGTAACCTTCAAAGCAGAGTCAGGAGGCTGCTGGACGAGAAGTTCCACTGTCTTCTAAACGACATCTTCCATGACCAGGTACCTGCTAGGACTGGGCTCTGCAGGGAAGGGCCACAGGGCAAGCACAGCCGCTCCTTGAGCCTTCATGATTGACATCTCCTTGGCTTTATTACCCTTGTCTCACTAGAGCACCGGGTGGTGAGGAAGTAGCTCCCAATTCTTCCTGAAAATCCACCATGTTCTTTTCTTAACAGTACCAAGGTCATAAGGGTTAAAGCCAGGGCTTTGCACATACTATGTATGCACAGCTCTACCTCAAGCCACATCCCAGCCCCTACATCCACATTCAGAAGACTTTCTGGAGATATCTGGAAATACCACACTCAAGAAGTCCCAAACGGCCCCCAGTTTTGTTGATTTGTTTGTGTGTGGTACTGGAACTTGAACCCAGGGGTGCTCTGCCACAAAGCTACCTCACTGGCCCCTTTTAAAATTTCTACATTTTATTTTGAGACAGGGTATCATCAAGTTGCCCAGGTTGGCCTTGAACTTCTGATCCTCCTGCCTGAGCCTCCTGAGTGGCTGGGATCACAGGTGTGTGCCAGTGCGCCTGGCTAATGGCCACCTGTTGGTTCGTGTTTTTCTTTCCTCTCCAGTAGAACTGTACAGTGCCGGCCAGCCTGAGCACAGGGTCACTTTCTCCCACAACTGACTGCCCATGCAAACACTGGGTGTGTTCTGTTCTTCCCTTGGCTCAAGGACAGGCAATCAGGGCTGAAAGGACATAAAGACATCCAAGGAGGATCTCCCCCAGGCACAGGCAGCTCAGTGATTCACCCAGGGTCACACAGCTGGAAGTTTTTTTACTGTTTCCTGCACTATGTGTTCTCATAATTTTTCATACAGTTCCCTATTTCTTGGGAGATTTCCAGGATGAGCACTTTGAGAAAACAGAAGCAGTTGGAAGCACTGTTCATGAAGATCTTGGAACAGGTAAGAGCACCTGTGTGTCAAACACTGGCCACCTGCCCAAGGGGCTCTGGCTCCAGGAAACATTTGGAAGTACATGAAAGCTGGACCCAAAAGTGCTTCCCTCTCTTCCAGTCTTCCAGCTTTGAGCTCAGAATCAATTCAGAATTTAAATAGACTCAGAGGAGTCCCTCAAGCCCACTCCTGGGGCTCGCCTCTCCTGCCTGCCTGACTTCCTTCAGTTCCATCATCATTATACCCAGGTTTGCCCAAATAAGAGTCCATTGGTCATAACTGATATGAATTTTAAGTTGTTGAAATTCAGATTAATGCAGAATTATTGAAAAGACAAAGATTTGACTTGGTTCTTTCCCTTCACCGTAACGGACCATCAGACACCACTGATACGCCACCTGCCATAGAGCACGAAGGCCTGAAGTCCTGCAGCATTTTTCTTTCTCTTTTGTCACCTTGTCCAGACAGTGAAGGAGGAAAAAATCATTTTCATCATTGATGAGGCCCAGTTTGTGGACGTGGCCTCCTGGACCTTCATGGAGAAGCTCATCCAGACGGTCCCCATCTTAATCATCATGTCCCTGTTGCCCTTCGTGGGCCTTCCCTGTGCGACAGCCAGTGCCATCATGAAGAACAGGAACACCACCTACATCACCCTGGGGCCCATGCAGCCCAGTGATATGCGCAACAAGGTCTGCCTTGACTTCAATGTGCGCAGCATCCCCAAAAACCTGGAGACATAAGTCACGCTTTCCGCCACCCCCAGGCCATCAGACACTCCAGGATGTGCCTGCAAATTCCTGTCCAGTGTTTTTCTGGCCCTTCCTTTAGAGGGGCCACATGCTGTGCCTGGTGGGGTGGTGCTGCTCACCTCTTCCTGTGGCTCCACGCTGCCCTTTTCCACACCCTGCTCAGCAGGTGTTTCCCATGCATCAAGCTGGACTTGGGTCTACCTGTTGTGGTCTACCCATGATAACAGTCACTAGGAGCGCAGTCACAGAAGGTGGTGGGAAAGGCAGGCTGTGGCCTGTGACCCACCATGTCCCCCGTGGCTGGCAGGTGTGTGGTCTGTCTGTGGAAGCTGTCCAGGATGACTCTCTGAGCTCCTCAGGGTGCCTCCACTGGGGCTTGAGATGAGCCCCCTAACAGCATGCACTAGTTCTCTCTCTCAGGATGGAACCCAGGGTCTTGAGTATGCCAGCCAAGCACTCTAACACTGAGCTGCATCCCGGCCCTTTCTATTTCATTTAGAGATGGTCTCGCTAAGCTGCTTGTCTCTGTCCAATAGCTGGAATTGCAGGCAGGTGCTGTCACACCCAGACAATGACAGCGTCTCTCTTGGGCTGGCTGCTGACAACCATCCTGTTCTCTGCTTTTGTTCTTTCTAACGATGTTGCCTTACTCCTGGAAGGAAGATGGCTTGGACAAGGGGTCATTTAAAATAACTCCAACCCTATCCTGAAACAAAAAGAAAAGGGCTGGGGATGAAGCTCAAGTGATAGAGCACCCTAAGGTTTAGTCCCCAGTGCTCAAAATAGAATAACTCCAGTCAGGCATTGGACTCTCTCTCCCCCGCCCCACTCTCTCTATATACATATCTGCATTTTCCTTTTGATCCAGCAATCCCAGTTCTAGGAGACTATCTCAAACATGTGTTGACACAAATATGAAGTAACATATGTACAAAGTTTCTATTAAACTCTATTTGTATTAATATGAGTCTGGAAGCTATCCAGTGTCCATCTCCAAGGGGAGCTAAGTTCAATACACTAGGATGCATGAATCCCAGAGGACTGTAGGGCAGTAAACAGAAGTGAGGGAGACCTGTGATTGGCAGGGAGGAGCAGGATGCATGGTTGGTGCTATGCCTTTATTCAGAAAAGTGGAATAGGTGTGTGTGTGTGTGTGTGTGTGTGTGTGTGTGTGTGTGTGTGTGTATACACCCATGCACACTTTTGTTCATATATTTTAGAAAAAGCATTGGAAGGATAAACCAAAAATGCATCCAATTGTTACCTGTATCTAAGGAAGAGAAGCAAGACTGAGGATGTACCTTTTATTTAGTTTTAATTTTGGGAAGAGAAAAATGTTTATGTAATTTAAAAAGAGAAAGAAAGAGAACAAGATGAAAGCAACACCTGAACCTGGAGAGCAAACTGGAGCACATGGAGAATGGGAAGGGAGTCGTCTCGAGTGACCGCAGGTGTTCTGCAGTGTGAGCCACCACCTTGTCTTGACAGCAGGTACCTGGTGGAGGGCAGCT
This sequence comes from Callospermophilus lateralis, assembly GCF_048772815.1. Lineage (NCBI taxonomy): Eukaryota > Metazoa > Chordata > Mammalia > Rodentia > Sciuridae > Callospermophilus > Callospermophilus lateralis. The sequence goes on along the minus strand of NW_027514380.1, from coordinate 12,883,041 downwards.
GTGGGATCCCCTACTACTGTGAGGAACTGCTGAAGAACCTGGGCCACCACAAGGTGCTCGTTTTCCGGCAAATGGAGCCTGAGGAGAAAACCAAGGTGACCTGGAACAACCTGTTCAGTAAGTCTCTCGGGGACTCTCTTTCTCTTGTTTCAGTACTGGGGTTTGAGCCCGGGGTGCTCAGCCAGTGAGCTACATCTCCAGCCCCCTTTGCTTTTTGTTTTGAGCCAGGGTCTCACTAAGTTGCCCAGGCTGCCTCAGCTCACCATCTCCTGCCTCAGGCTCCTGAGTTGCTGGCATGACAGGCATGCACCACAACTCCGGGCACTTAGTTGTCTTCCATCACTGTCCTTACGTGGAGAAAGTGTTGAGAATGGGCCTTCCACAGGCTGCTTCCTGCAGGGTCAGAGGGCTTGAGGGGGGAGAAAACCTTGAACCTGACACACAAACTGTAAGAGGACAAAGAGGTCAGACTCCCTGAACTAGGCTAGCACACACCTGTGACAGCCAAGAAAGCCACCAGGGTCAGACCTGAAGAGCTCGGGCGGTGGCCGGAGGTGAATTGCTAGCTCAGGGAGTCTGTACACAGGGCCCCATGCTGCAGAGCATGCTGAGGCCTGCAGCAAGGGATGGCATGACCGAGGCCAGCTGGAAACTCAGGAAAACAATCTCGTTACCCAGAGGAGGAGGGGCCAGAGAGCGGGCTGAGTATACAGTTTGGAGAGTAGACTGAAGCTCCTCTCACTTTGAGGCTTTCCTGAGAGGTGTTTCTGAGCTGCCAGATTCTGCAGCTCCCAGTCTGGTAGGTGTAAGGCAGAAGAAACCCAAGAGCTCTCCGCCACAATGTTCCCTGGGTCCCAAGGTCCCCAGCTGGTCTGCTCCCCCTCTTCCTGAGTGTCTTCTTGTGTTTGAGTTGTATGTGGCAGGAGAAGAGGGAGAGAGCTCGCCTCTCTTTTTCCCTGGAAGGGGATCTTTCATTTTTGTGACTTTCAATGAGCGATGGTGATTTGATGGCTTGAACCGCTCGGTCACCACTCAATCTGCAGGGTCAGATTCTTCCTCTGGGGTTGAATTTAGTGGCACATAAAAATAAATGCTGTTGAAGATATAGGGGAACACAGGAGCTCTTACACACTGCTGGTGGGAGTGTAAACTGGTACAGCCACTATGGAAATCAGGATAAACATTTCTCAAAAATCTAAAATTAGGACTACCATATGATCCCGGGTCATTACTCAAAGGGATTGAGGTCAGCATACTCCAAAGACACCTGCACCCATGTTTATCATGGCACAAATCACAGTAGCCAAGTCGTGGAATCAGACTAGGTGTCTGTCACCGATGGAGAGAATATGGCAGATACATACACTGGAGTATCACAGAGGACAATCATCATTTGCAGGAAAATTGATAGGACTGGAGAGCAGCAATCTCTGAGTAAGTCTGTGAGACTTACCAGATAGAAGAACCCATGTCCTGTGCTCCCTCTCTGTGGAGTTGGGGAAGGGGAGTGGCGAGAGAGTAAGAGGGAGACATTATAGAGAAGAGGAGGGGACAGGGAGAGAGGATGAGAATGATCAAAGTACGAGATGGGCATGCACGAACACACCGCAGTGAATCCCAGCATCCTATATGATTAACATCCACTAATAAAAGTTTAAAAGATTAAATGAGTCAAGTGTTTCCCCCCCTTTAAAACTTCTCAGTGTCTTCTATGAGACCAGGGAGCTTGTATTTTGGGAACAGTTGAGGAGTTGACCTTTTGTCTCTAACCCAAGGACATCCCAGTGGGGCGTCCAGGGAGCCATGTAAGCCACGAGATTCCATGAGAAGCAGGGATCACCTGCACTCTGAACTCTGACGCTTGTTCCTGATATGGAGGAGGGAATAAATGCATGCGAATGGATCTTGGGGACAGACAGAGAGAAGGCCTGTTGCTGGGAGGTTCCAGGAATGAGAAGAGCCAGTGGGGAGAAAAGGGGAGGAGCTGGAGAAGTCCACAAGGAGCAGGAATGGTGGGCTCCAGCACATCGTGATTGTGCCAAGTGCCCTGAACTGTACCCTTTGAAGATGGTTTGTTGTAGGTTCCATGGATTTCACTTCAGTTAAAAATCTGAAATGAATACATGATCCGAGACTGAATCTCTTTTGGGAAGAAAAAGAGATGTTAAAAGACACTGTGGGGTAGTTGACAAACTGGCAGGTGGACAGAGGATTGCAGGATCTGGTCCATGTCACCTTTTCCAAAGGCTGTAAGTGCACTGAGTTCTGTAAAGGTGTCGCTGTTCTCAGGAAATACAGAGTGAGGTGTCTGGGAGCAGAGGGCGCGGGCTGTGCAGCATGGGTTCACACCTTCCCGAAACACCTCTCTGTGCAGGAACCCAGCGCGGAGCATGTGGCCCTGAGTCTAAGGCGCCCAGCGCTCACTCTCTCCTCCCGTTTACACGACTGAGTCACACCATGAAGTGTCCTGTTAACTTGTTAGCTATGGCCTGCCCGTCCCCACGTGAGGCAGGAGTTTTGTAAACTCCAGAGTCTCCAATCCTGGAAGGGTGCCTTGTGCCTGGAGGCTCCCTGGGTAATCATGGATGGAGCGATGCAGAGCGTGGCTGCTTTAGAAGTGGTTCCCCAGGGAGAGTATGAGCAGCCCAGGGCAGCACACCCGCTGTCCCCTTCACCTCCCACACCGACGTGCTGGCCTCCTCTCAGGTGCTCCCCTCCCTGGGCTTTCCCATCACACCCTCCTCCTCCTTTCCCTCTCTTGGGCAAACCCTCCTGTGGGGGTCCTGGGCTTCACCCTCACTCTCTGCTTTCTCCCCCCTGATGTTTCCATTTATTTATATTTTGCTGGATTTGAAGTGTACTTGTGTGTGTGTGTGTGTGTGTGTGTGTGTGTGTGTGTGTGTATGTGTGTGCACGCATGTGTGATCTCCAGCCCTAATCTCACTCTTAATCCCAGGTGCTATATATCGCCATGTGTGCATTGGCTCTCCCAGGGACCCCCTGGTATAACACTTGTAAACTTAACGCACTGTCCTTTCTCCACCCCGTTTCCCAGCTGAGTTAATGGCACTGGGCTCAGCATTTGCTTTCCGGTGACTCTACCCCCATTTACGTACTCCTATCCACCATCACTCTTCTTCTTGCTTTTTTTTTTTTTGCCTTTTTTTGGGGGAGGGGAGGGCACTGGGGATTGAACCCAGGGATACTTTACCACTGAGCCACATCCTCAGCCTTTTTTTATTCTTCTGTTTTGAAACTGGGTCTCATTCAGTTGCTGAGAGTCTAGCTAAATTGCCGAGGCTGGCCTCAAGTCTGTGATCCTCCTGCCTCAGCCTCTCAGGTTGCTGGGAATACAAGTGTGCTCCACGGTATCTGGCTTAGTCTTTGCTCTTCGGTTCTTAATCACTCTTCCTGGTGTTACCACTTGCCTATGTGTCCCGTAGCTCTTAAGCACCTCAAGAGCTGCGCACATGCAGCATTCATGTTTCATCCCTTGCAAGAGACAATGCATTTAAAATCCACATGCACACTGAAGAGTCAGATCGTCTGCCACTTGCTGTTTCTGCCACTCACGGGGCCCTCTTTCACGACCTGGTTGTCTTGCTGTTGGCGTAGGACTCACCTCTGCAGGAGATGCGGCCTCGGCCTTGCACTGGTATCTTCCCCTCCCCACCACAGTGTCTTCAATCTGCCAAGTGTGGGAGAACCACGGGGAGGAGCAGGCGATGCATGTTGGGGTACCCAGAGACCCAGTTATTTGGCAAGATCACTTTCCAGACCTCACTGTTTTAAATATCTGGCTACAATCATGCCCCAATCAGAGCTGGGTCTCCCTCAGGGTGTGCCTGTGCCTGAGCATGGGACTGCAAGTGTGCATACTAACGTAGGTTACTGTGTGTTCTGGGAGGGATCCTAAGTCCCCTGTGAACTCTATTCTTACCAAACTGTGCATACTAGGGAAGACACCAATATCGGTGCCATTTATTGTTCTGGGGTGGGAGTTGTCGGGGGAGAACAAAACCATTTTGAGTAAATTTCAATTTTCATGAATCAGTTTTTTTAAAACAAGGTATCCCAGAATATCTGGTGAGGCAGTGCTCCTCTCTTCCTACTCTTTTTCACACAAGATCCACCTCAGAGCTAATGGGAAAGCCAGAATTTAAAGACAGGATATTAACTTTTGGCTTCCTTTCCTTCTGATCTCCCCCACAGAGAATTTTGTTAAGCCAACAGAGGAATTAAATGTGTTTTCTCTTAGAAATGAGGAGGGAAATGAAGAAGTCTGTAACCTGGTCAGTGGTGTCAGACTGAAAAACCTGTCGCCCCCCGCATCACTGAAAGGTAAGGGGCATTCCACCTGGTGCCAGCTCTCTCCAGGTTCTGCCTCCACTTCCCCTGAAATCCCCCCTGCCCCAGGAGGGAGGGGCCAGGGCTCTCGGCCTGTCTGTCCTGCATTGCCCTGGCCTGTCTGTCCTGCATTGCCCTGGCAGGCTGGTTCTTCTACTTCCGATTAGGAGCCTTCCTCCCGTGATGTGTTGCGAGTCTGATTTGGACAGTTTGTTTAACTGCACAAGAGAATGAGGTACAGCACATTTTCAGTTAAACAGAAACCAAATATGAGAGGGAAAAGTCTAGCATTGAGACACTTCTGCCGTCTACTCTTGTGAGAAAGGAATGACAAGGCACTGGATGTCACAGGGGTATTATTAATTATGCTTGGAAGAAAAATGACTTTCAAGAAATGTTCTAGTTTGCACTCAGCCCCAACACATGCCATCCAGAGTGACTTCAGACCTTGGAACTCTGTCTTCAGTTGGTGTCATTTGTGTGTCTTTCACTACTGCGTCTCCTGCTGTGGGAAGGAGGACTAGCTCAGCTTCTAGTGTGTTTTGGGAACTGTTGAGGAGTTGACCTTTTATCTCTAACCCAAGGACATCCCAGTGGAGCATCCAGGGAGCGTCCAGTGAGCCACGTAAGCCACGAGATTCCATGAGAAGCAGGGATCACCAGCACTCTGAACTCTGACACTTGCTCCTGATACAGAGGAGGGAATAAATGCATGTGAATAAATCTCAGGGACAGTCAGAGAGAAGGCCTATTGCTGGGAGGTTCCAGGAATGAGAAGAGCCAGTGGGGAAAAGAGAGGACAAGCTAGAGAAGTCCACAAGGAGCAGGAACGGCGAGCGCCAGCCGTGGCCTGCGTGAACCCTGCTGTCTGTACACATTTCTGTCCCACTTTGACCCAAAGTCAGAGCCTTGGAGGCAGCCTCACTCTGCTCCTGTGTGTCTTTAGAGCTTCAGCTGCATTTTCTCTTTTAAATTTGTTTTAGTTGTAGGTGGACAAATGCCTTTATTTTGTTTATTTTCACGTGGTGCTGAGGATGGAACCCAGGCCCCCACATGTGCGAGGCAAGCCCTCAGCTGCTGAGCCCCAGCCCAGCCCTGTAGTGTGTCTTCCTGCACAGGAGCAAACTGTGAACCAGACTTAGCTTAGCTGGGTGTCTGCAAGAGGAGCTATGGAGTATGACAGGACCTGTCCAGGATGTGGGTAGTCAGATGGGTAACTAGTGTCCTTCTGTGTGTGGCTTTCCACTTGCAGAAATCTCTCTGGTCCTGGTGGACAGCATGAGCCTCTCCCACCAGATGTTGGTGAGGTGCACTGCCATCACTGGCCTGACCTTCACCATGGAACTGCTGTTTGAGGTTTTCCCTTGCTGGAACATGAAGATGATGATCAAGGCCCTGGCCACCCTCGTGGAGCTGAACGTTTTTTACTGCTTCCAGAATGGTAAGGATCTTCGACTGGCCCTGAAGCAAAATGGCACCTCATTTGAGGTTCACCATCGGTCCTTGTCTCTGAGACCCAGCGAGGAGATGGGTTAGTCGCACCTGAAGTGAACCATATTTCCCCTTGGCCAAAGGCACATAGACTCACGGACTGATCTGTGCTGGGTAGTGGGTTTATTTTTTTCCCACTGCCTGGCTGGCAAGCCCTTCCTGTTCCCTCAAGCTCACAGCGAGGAGGAAGAGTTTCGAGAACTGGAGGGCGAGGTGATTGAGTGCCACATCATTCGGTTCTCCTGGCCTATAATGCAGAAGACAGCTTACGAGCTCTTGCTCAAGGACCAGAAGAAGGCCACTTTTTAGAGGAGAATGCCCACAGGTGCAACCACTGCAGAAGTGGGGACTTCATCCCGTATCACCACTTCATGGTGAACATCTGCCTCAACACCTTGGACATGGACACCATTAAGAAGATGACTAAGCTTCAGGGAATCCAAGGTAAACCTCCTTCATTTCTAATGAACCCCAGCTATTCCTGGGAACTCTGGAGACTAAGATCTAGAAGCAGTAAATCTGGACCCCAGGGACTTGGCTTGGGCACAGGGAGGCTGAGACCTCAGCAGCCTGTGGGGAAGGAGAAGGTGGGGACTGTCCACACAGCTCTGTCTAGCAGAACCCGCCTCACTGTGAGATTGATAGGGCCCAGGTTTGGGGATCCGGGTTCTGGCCTGACCAGAGCCTAAACTAAAATACCTGTATTAGTTTACAGCAATGGCTGGGATCCAAGGGGGCTGGGATGGTCCAACTTCATGCAGCAAGAGCGCAGTTGTGGCTTTGTTGATCTAGTGTGAAACAATTCCCGGTAGAAAGGAATAGGAGTGGGAGAGAATCAGGCAGGGAGGAGTAGGCAGGGCTTCAGAGAAGTGTGCTTGGTCTTAAGGCAGGGTTTCCAGACCACAGCAAAGCATAGGTAGAGAGGCCACACACTAGCAACAAACCTGGGGAAACAGCAGAGGACTCAAGGGCTGTGAGGGACTAAGGACTCAGTTACCACAGGGACACGGTAGCAGCACCAAAGCCAGCCAGGAAAGGCCCAGCTCACGGCCCCTAGTGGGAGGGCCTCAGTGCATATGGCTGGGTTCAGTGGGAAAGCAGGGCTATACAGAGAGGGTGCTTTATTATGAGGATATCAAACCCTGGGAAGAACTGCAGCAGGTTCAAAATAAATATTCATTCCCATTCATTTTCTATTTTGCATGTATTCTCACTGGATCAAACTTCAAAGTGGGGGGTTATTTTCCCTTTATGAACAACGAAATTGAGGCTCTGGAAGCTTCAGTAATTTAACACAGAAAAAAGCGAGGGATGTAATTTAGTCTCCTCTTCATCTGATTGCTCCCCCTATCCCAGCTTCCTACAGTGAGGGGTTGGGCTTTTAGGGTAATGCTTTACCAGAGGTTGCAAGAGGATCTGCAGCGTCAGGTCCATCACTTTTTAAAAAAGAATTCTTTCGTATATATTTTTCTTTGTTGGTGGACTTTTATTTTATTCATTTATTTATATATGATGCTGAGAATCGTTAATGTTCTGAGCCCCTGGGGCTGTGGCACAGAGCAGACTTCAGCAGGAGGACATCAAGGGAACTCGATTGTGGCTGAGTCCAGAGTCCCTCAGTAGCATTTGTTAAAATTTTCCTCAGATGCTATATTTTTCCAAGGCCATCGATGCCTTTTTAATTATTGTTATAAAGGTTGTATTATGTGATGTGATGTTGACGTTGATATTTGAACTAAGATACAAAGACACAGTGAATGCTGAGATCCAAGTTGGGGTCAGAGGTGGATCTGCAAAAACTGTCAAGAAAATAGCAGAGTCTGTCGTGGATAAGGAAGAGCGTCTCTGGGGAGAGGTGGGGGTCCTCTGCACCTACAGCTGGCTGTCTCTCCACCGACTGCCTAGCACAGAATTTGGGCCGCCTGCCCACCCAGGAAGGCTAAAGCAAGGGACCTGGGCTGCACTGGGATCAAGCTGCCCTCCCAGAGTGTGGAAAAGATGTGTAGGGTTTCTCAAAGGTAAGTCATAACCCGGCTTGGAGAAGAAGGCAGTCTGGGGAGTCTTGAAGATGTGAGAAGACCCCCACAGAGGTCTGGGTCAGGGGGCAGGCAGTGGAGAAGGAGGAGGAAGCATTGTCTGAAGGAAGGAGGACCTCGGGCAGCCCCTAGGGAGATGGGGGAGAGGGCATGAACCCAGTGACCCCTCCCAAGGTCCTTAGTAGAGTGCCGTTTTATTTGGGGGAATAAGATAAGCTGGCAGCTAGCAGATAGGTTCTGAACAGCTGGCCTCCAACAGGTTGGCGCAGAGAAGAGGATTCCAGTTACTTTTGGATCCTGCAATAGATCTTGGCCAGATAGCCTATGTCACATGAGGCCACTCTGGGAAGTGCTGCTGGTGATCTTTCACCAGCACCCCCCACTGGAGTGAGGCCAGAGCCTTACCACTATGGTCAGGACCTGCTGTCTGTACAAAAGTCTGTCACCTACACAGAATTCACAAAGAGCCTGTGAATTTCCCTGCAAGTCTGATCGCAGACGCGGTAGTCCATGACCGTCCTCTGTAATTTCAGTGGTTCTTCTCAGGGTCTTATATTTTCTACATATTGCTGCCTCATACTGCTTTTCAAAAAGCCAAATTGTGAAATTTATCTGCCCCCCCACCTCCTCGCCACCATGGTAGATGAAGATTTAACTCTTATATAACTTCCCACCATCTCTTTCCCTTTCCTGTGTGTGTGTGTGTGGGGGGGGTGGCTGTGTGGCCCAGGCTGGCCGTGAGCTCCTGGGCCCTAGTGCTCCTCGTGCCTCTCCATCAGCTGGGACACAGGTGTGTGCCACAGCCCCGGCTGCACCTCCTAGTATCTCATTACTAGCACCCCAGATGAATCAGTGAGTGCTTCCATGTCGACTGTAGAGATTTCTTAGTGAATGTGTATTTGTCCTAGAGTTTCTAGGAAAATCTCTGATCAGTGTCTTCCTCAAGGACATCCTGCTTTGGCCTGGGGAGTACCGCAATACCTGACCTTCCCACAGGTGGAGTCGGTCCACTGAACCTCCTGGCCAAGGCCTTACCTGGGAGACACTTAGGAGGCTGATGTGAGTAAGAGTGAGGAGTGGCTCCTTCTCCAAGCCTCCTTTGAACCTCACATCCTTAAAAATGGTGTTTTCTGTGACTCAATCCATCTCAAGGGTCCACAGCTCCTCCTTCATCCCTCCCCTGGCTCAGCAGAGTCTGCCACCCCCTTCAGCTTCCAGGAACGCAAGGGCCTTGTTGGATATTTCATTTACTCAACAGATACCACTGCGTCCCTACTGTGTGTCACGTACATTAGTGAGCAAAGCAGCATTCTTTTGGGAAAAGTTTATGTGAAGAAGAAGTAAACATGATGTGTGTGTGTGTGTGTGTGTGTGTGTGTGTGTGTGTGTATAAAATAACAAATCTTGGGCTGGGGTTGTGATTCAGAGGTAGAGCGCTTGCCTAGCATGCATGAGGTACTGGGTTCGATCCTGAGCACCACATAAATGTAAAATAAACATACTGTGTCAATCTAAAACTAAAAAAAATAAATATTAAAAAATAACAATAATAACAAATCCCACAGCTGGCAATAGAACTTTGGGCAAGGGGATTAGGAGGAGAAGGTCATTAGGGTAGCCCTCAGGAGACTCAGGTAGAGACAGAGCAGGGGTTTTGTCGTGTGGATGGCTAGGATAGAGTGTGCCAGGCAGAGGGGACAGCCAGCACAAGGTCCCTGTCAGGAATGTGGCCCTTCCCGTTCTCCACCTGAAGAGTGTACACCTTTAAAAAACATTTTATTCTCATTTAATGGGGTAGATGTCCTGGGGCTCGGGCTGGGGAGGACTCAGAGGCAGAGTGCTTAGCCTGCTCAGGGTCCTTCATTCACTCTGAGCACCAGAAACAGTGTCTTGGCCTGGAGGAGCAGGAAGTACAAGGAGGAGACAGTCTGACCCTTCAACCAGAAGTCTTATTCCAGGCCTTTGAAACTATGGGGTGAGCAGGTGGTGTCTTTCCTTCCTTCTTCTCTTCTATGAGCATTTAGTACCTTTTTTCTTTTGATTTTTATAAATAGTCCTTGGAGTAGGAAGCTCAATAAAATAACCTTTATAAATGAAGAAAATAGAAAACTATAAGTAATATGATCCACTCAGTGGGTAATAAAGGCAGAGAGGATATCTCGCATACCCTGTTTTCTCTGCATCTAATTCTTGCATTGTTATGTGTGCATGTGTGTGTGTGTGTGTATGTATATATGTATATATACACACACACATACACACACCCACCCCTTGCAAAGCATTAAACTGAGGGCCTTGCACACGCTAGACAAGAGCGCTACCACTGAGCTCATCTTCAACCCCTACCATTACAATTTAAAACATTTAAAAACAATACATATAATAATGTAGGACATTGAAGGAGGAGGAATAGCGTTTCATTTCTACTTATCAGTTTTTTTCAACAAACATTTATTTATGTATCAAATATTTATTGAGCCCCGATTCATGCCAGGTAATGGTGTCCATATTGGGACCGTAATGGTAAAAATGATGGGATGGTCACGTGTCCATTCACAAGTTTGAATTTCAGTGGAGGCCAGAGGACAATAAAAAGATGAATTAATAAAACCATCCAGGGGCCTTGTGGGACTAAGTGAGTTGGGACAAGTTGGAGAGGATTGCTCAGAATTATTGCTGGCTGTGTATTACAGGAGTTCGGCTAGAGGGACTTAAACTTATTTTTAAGTTCGCTTTGCTCTTATGTAAAATGTTCTTCTCACAAGACACTAGCACATCAGGAACCAAAATAGCTGCTGGAACTGCAGCCATCATGTTCCCATTTAATGCCAGGAGAAAGAAGGAAGGAGGAGGAGAAGAAGGGGAAGAAGAAAGGGATCCGTCCCCTTTAAGGAATTCTCTAGAAGTCCTACCCAATATTTCCTCTATAACACATCACAGAGTTTGAACTCATGACTGCATTCAGCTGCAAGGAAGGCTTGAAAATGTAACTGTTCTGAATAAAATTGAGTTTTGTTAGTAAGGAGGGATGGAGGGAAGGAGATGGAGCTGGGGACCAGCAGCTTCTGCCAGAGATCCAGGTCAGGTTGTTAAAGACCCACTTCATCTTCTCTATAGAAACAGTCCAAATGGGATGGGCTCCGCTCCTGTCCAGAGAAAGTCTTAGCAATGCAGGGGGGCAGTGCCAAGGGAAGGAGGGCAAACAGGAAGAATTCAGGTGTGTTCCTGGGTGGGGTCCACCGGACATGCTTCTGGGCTGAATGAGGAAGGGTGGGGACAGCAGGGAATCTAGCCTCTGCCTGGGTTCTTGCCTTGAGGCAATGAACCATGGCAACCAGCAATGCTAAATTAGGAAAGGTGTGTGTCGGTCTAGGTGTGTGGAGGAGAGATTCAAGAGCTCTGTGTGAGCATGGTAACTTTGCAATGCCTGTTAGGCATCCAAGTGGCTCTGGCCAAGGAGGATTTTGGATGTGTAGACATGTAGCTAGAGTAGATGTCAGGGCTTAGGCATATGAAATTGAAAGTCACTGGCACATAGATGGGATTTAAAGTCATGGTCAGATGAAATAATCTAGGGGGAAATCAGGGTGGGAAAGGAAGCCCCGTGTCCAGCTGAGCTTTAGCAGTATTTACATGATGGCTCAGCAGGCTGTGAAGTGGGGTGGGGACCGAGGCAATCTGTGTTGTCAAAACTGGTGAAAAGAGAGAGCAGTAGCTTGTCCTGAATGCTGCTGAAAGGTGTGATCAAATGTGGGCAAATGCACAGCCCTTCCATTTGGCAATGCAGGCGCCACTGGGAACCTTGACCAGAGCAGTTTTATTTCTTCTTTATTTTTTATTGGTGCTCTATAATTATACATAATAGTGGGATTCATTGTTACATATTCATGCAGATGACAAGATAATGATGTAATCTGGTCAGTATCACTCCCAGTATCTCTCATTTCCTTCCCCTCTCCCTCCATGGTTTGTTTCTTTCCTTCTACTGGCCTCCAAGAGAAGCTTTCCAGAACCAGGGGAGAGAAAGCCCAAAGCAGTCAGCCTCTACTTCTGAGGACAAGTGGGAGAAGTCCGGAAGGAGAGGGGTCTGTCTGCAGGAGGCCTGATGGCACGTACAGGGCGGGGCACTTGCTCCGTGGTGGAAGTGAATAAAAGACAACTCCTGAGATGTTCACAAGGCATTTCTAGAAATTGGGATGTCTGTGGAGGGAGGCCGTGGCCTTGGAGCTAGCCAACCCTGTTGTAGCCCTGCCTCTACCACCAGCAAATCTGGACAGGAGACAGTTTCTCCCTGGCTCTAGGGTTTTTTCTGCTCCCTGAATGGAGTTGGCTGAATTAGATAGTCCTCATTTGTTTTCTATTATAAGATCATCTCTGCTGACATCTGGTTCAGCAAAAGGCTTTCACTTCAAGATTCTCCATCCTTGAGTCAGCATTTTGGGGCATTTCATTTAAATTTTATCTGTGTTTTCCCACTTGAAACTGAGTCACTTTTTTCAGGATGGTTAAATTGCTATTTCAATTAGTGCAGGGTAGAGGAGTTAGGGTACCATTGTGAACTATGACCAATAGGACATCTCAGAGAATTCCTGAAATGGAGGGATGGTTTACGTCCTGCTCCTGTGATACCCTGGTAAAGCTTAAAAAGTGGCCTGGCTGCAGTTACACTGGCACTCAGATTGCTCCTCGGTTGCTGTCTCTTAGGTCCTCAGAGTTGGTTGCTTTCCTATGGAAGGAGAGAGTAGAGCATACACATAACCCCTCTCAGCCCAGAGGTGACATCTTCTGTGTAAGAAGTATTCTCAAGGCTTCTCATGGTGCAGCAGGGCTGGGGGATGTGGCTCCTGGCAGGGCAGCAGCCCTCTGTGGCCAGAAGGGAACCGGAGTCTTTGAGCACCACACAAAAATAAATAAAATAAAGATATTGTGTCTCATCTAGAGACCAGACCCCTCTGCTACAGGGAGCATTACAATTATCCCCACAACTCCTTTGTTCATTTTCCAGCTAAAGAAGAGATCAACTTAGCTAAATCGGAGGTTCCTAAGAGACCTGAGTTACTTCCTGAAAATCTCAAGTAGAGCTATATGTAACCATTTAGGAGATAAGAATAAAAACCATTATCAGTAAATTCGCTGTTAGACTCTTTCATCTGATCAGTCCTTTTGGCCTCTGAGATACAATGGGAACATGTCCAGGCTATGTGTGATGATTTTGGTCAGTAGTATCTATAGTAGGTTTAACTGCCTTGTTCTTGTTAGTTTTTAAAGATAGTTTCATACCAAAGGAGTACACCCAGCAGGAGAGGTTGTGCATGCCTGACATCCCAGCGTTTCTGGAGTCTGAGACAGAAAGATTGTGAATCAAAACCAACCTCAGCAAAAGCAAGCCACTAAGCAACTCAGTGAGACCTGTCTCTAAATAAAATAGAAAATAGGGCTGGGCATGTGGCTCAGTGGTTGAGCACCCCTGGATTCAATCCCCAGTTACCCCCACTCCCCGCAAAAAAAAAAAAAAAAAAGTATGCTAAGCTAGATGTGGTGGGTGCATTGCTGTAATTACAGAGAACTGAGAGGCTGAGGCAGGAAGATATCAAATTTGAGGCCAGCCAGACCTTGACTCCAAATCGACTCCCCCTGGAGTCCTGCCAGTGTGGGGAGTCCTGGAGATCGTCATCCTGCCTCTGGCCCAACATTTTGTGGCTCTGGGAGAAAACAACAAAGCCTTTTATTACTTCCTGGAAATTGCTGCCGCTTATCTCATCCTGGGCGATAACTACATGGTAAGCTGCCAGGGAAGCTCCCGGAGGCTTTTTTATCTCACCATGTTCCTGATTCCTGCCATTGCCCCTTTCCTCTGAAAACCTCGTTGCTCAGAGGCAGTGTTCAATTGAGAAAAGAGAGTTGGAACAAATTGCCACCAGGATCAAACATTGATCAGTACACTGCTCCCTTTAGAGTCTGGCATGGCCTGTCTCCCCGTGTGGGAGGTAAAGTGGCCCTATTCCCAGCTCAATACAGCAAGGACTCCGAGTATCAGAGCTGTGGTCCAGCACAGCCTTCCTCAGTAATATCCCCAGTGACGTTCACCCTCTGGTACCAGAATGCCTTCGAGCATGAAATACCTAGAGGTCTTCTGATGGGTGCAAATCTGGTTTTAATCTCATCTCCAAAAAGGCCTCCTCGGGCTGGGGTTGTGGCACAGTGGCAGAGCGCTTACTTAGCATGTGTGAGGCCCTGAGTCCGATTCTCAGCACCACATAAATAAATAAAATAAACATCCTTTGACAACTAAACAATATGTTAAAAAATATTTTTTAAAAAAAGACCTCCTAGACTTTTTCTTGCTGCAATTTGTGCTAAAATCATCACATATAGCTTTAGGCCCCAAAGCACAAAAGAATGTGTCTCCAGGATAATTATAAATCAGGCTCCAGGGCAATGTGAATCACAGAATGACATTGAAATGATCCACTGCTAAGCAACTTGGGTTGAGCTGGGTTTGGCTGAGGAGGTTTTTTACTGCAGACATTCCAGGTGCTCTGATATGCTGAGACACCTGTAGGTCTCAGGAGGATGGGGCAGGGCAGGCAGACTGGGCTGAGGAACCTAGTGTTTCTCCACCTGTCTGACCTTAGGGCCTCCTGGAGCTGCTGGCCGACTAACCTTCCCTGAAGGAATTTGAGGAAAGGTCTCTCTGGGTCTTGCTTCATCTGCCTCCAGCAGCTGCAGAAGCTCCACACACCTGAGCAGCTGTGTCCCCAGTCCTTGGCCACAGTGCTAGTCTAGTCTGTTTTAAAGTTGCTGTCCATCACAGCAGTCCAATCAACATTCATACCTTGAATTCATATACAATTTTAAAAACTAAACCATTAAGAATGTCTGTCAGCCCTTCGAGTGTTTAAACATGGAAGTCTCGTATGTATTTCAGGCATGTAGCTGGGGTGGCAGTGAGGAGGTGGCCAGTGGGTTAAAGGAGGCAGAGGTTTAGGTAGCCTCAGAGACCAACTCACTGAAGCCTGTGGGTTCCCCTGTCACTCCACACGGAGTGGTGACTGAGGAGGAAGACAGTGACTGACAGCAGGGGCCGGGTACATGGTCCCAGTGCACACTGCCAAGGAGAACCTGGCTGGCTGGCTGGATGGCAGCTGCCTCCTCACGAGCCTCCTGACCTCCCTTGGCTGCAGGAGGCTGGGTGTGCTGCCTCCCCTGTGCTCCTCTCCAGGTCTGATCTTGTCTTGGTGTTTGCTCACGCCCTGGAGGCTGGCGATAAGTGAGGAGAGCTGCTTGGGGCTCACCTTCCTCTGCTGCCTCCCAAAGATGGCCTCGGCAGAGGCAGTGGGGGTGGTCAAAACTTGCAGCAGCAGGAGGAAAGTTGGGATTGCTAGTGGGTCCTCTTGGCCAAGGGATCCTGCACCCAGGACCATGCGACAGGGAGCTCTGCCCAGCACCTGCTGCCTGGAGCTTGCCGGTCATTGTCCTCAGTGGGGCTGGGGACAGGAGAGGCCCACAGTGGTGCCTGCCTCCTATCCTCCACCACGTACTGTGGGGGTTGGGGGGGCTTGTGTCCCTTCAGGGGTCTGTCCCGCTGGCACAGGGCCACTCTCTCTGTGCTGATTGCAGGCATACATGTACTTGAATGAGGGAGAGAACCTGCTGAAAATTCTCAGGCAGAAAAAGTCCTGAAGAAGGACATTTGAGTCTGCCACATTTTACAGTCTCAAAGGCCAGGTAAGAAGCCACTGGAGGCATGACTCAGTGGTCATTGGCAGAAGTCACCCTTGAGCTTCCCAAGTCCTCCTGCCACCCACACCAGAGTCCCGCCTGAGCCCCGAGCCCCCAGGCCTCACTGCCACTTACCGCACAAGCTCGCTGTCCCAGGCCGACAGCTCAGTGAACCCTTTCAACAACCTCTAGGAATGGACGTGAGCTCATGATACATGAGTAAGATGCCAAATGCTAACCCTAGGCTGCAGCTTCCTTCATGCACTTATCCAGCCAGCAGTTACAGTTACACCCCCCATGCACCCCACCCCACAGGAGGTTTGTTTCTGGGCCACAGAGGAGCTGTGTTGTAAGCATCCTGCCATCTGTGGCTGGAACCTTCAGGCCCACCCAGAATCCTGGCTTCTCCTCTTCCTTCCAGCTGCCTCCAGGTCTGTTTTAACATGGGCCAGATGGTGCTTGCCATGAAGATGTTGAGGAAGGCGCTGAAGCTCTTCAACCACGTGTTCCCCTACAACATCTTCTCCTTGTTCCTCCAAAGCCACGTGGAGAAGAACAGACACTTCCACTACCTGAACCAGCAAGGCTCGGACAGCTCCCCTCCAGGGTAAGGGGGAGCTGGGGGACCACAAGGCAGACCCCACACCATGCAGGTCAGCCCCCAAGCCCCGGCCTCTAGGGGGCGCCAGGACCCCTGTTTAGCTCTGACTAGTTGGAGGAAGAGCGTCTAGGAGGGGCTCCTAGACCAGGACTGGGTCCCACAGAACCTCACAGGCAGTTTTTGCAGAGGGAGTTCAGATGACAAAAGTATGAGGGTCCCTCTGCAGAGCGAGCTCCAGTGGCCTCCTCTGCTGTAACCTCTCACCACCAGGCCACACTGTTGTAACCAGCACCAGCCAGCCCAGAATCTCAGTCTCAAGCCCACTTCCATTCAGTACTGAGGCTCTGGGCATTGTCCCAACCCAGGGACATCTGCCAAAGAGCAAATTACTGCCCGTCCAGGTAGCCCGATGAGGATGCGGGGTGCCATGGTCAAATTGTACTGGTATGATTTGTGCTTTCGCTCCCTCTAAAAATGAAACAAGACAGGGCTGCCCTCCTTCACCACTTCTACTCAACAGAGTCCTGGAAACTCTAGCCAGAGCAATTAGGCAGGAGAGAGAAATTAAAGGGATGGGAATAGGAAAAGAACTAAAATTATCCCTGTTTGCTGAAGACATGATTCTTCATGTCTCCACTAGAAAACTTCTAGAACTCATAAATGAATTCAGCAAAGCAGCAGGATACAAAATTAACACCCATAAATCAATGACATTCCTATACATCAGTAATGAATAAACTGAAAGAGAAATTAGGAAAACTATCCCATTCAAAATACCCTCAAAAATACATTTGGGAATCAATCTAATAAAAGAAACATAAGATCTCCACAATGAAAACTACAGAACTCTAAAGAAAGAAATTGAAGAAAATCTTATAAGATGGAAAGATCTCCATGTTCTTGGATAGGTAGAGGAAATATTGTCAAAATGACCATACTACCAAAAGTGCTATACAGATTTAATGTAATTCCTATTAAGGTTCTGATGACATTCTTCACAGAAATAGAAAAGATACTCGTGAAATTCATTTGGAAAAATAAGAGGCCCAGAATAGCCAAAACAATCAGCAAGAAAAGTGAAGCAGGAGGCATCACAATACCGGACATTAAATTATACTATAGAGCTACAGTAACAAAAACAGCATGGCACCCAAACAGACATGAAGACCCATGGAACAGGAATAGAAGACACAGAAACACACCCACATAAACACAGTTATTCATACTAGGCAAAGGCACCACAAACATGCATTGAAGAAAAGATAACCTCTTCAACAAATGATGCTGGGAAAACTAGAAATTCATACATAATAAAATGAAGTTAGACGCCTGTCTCTTACCCTGCACAAAACTCAAAGTGGATCAAGGACCTAGGAACTTGAACAGAGACCCTGTGCCCACTAGAAGAAAATGTAGGCCCAACTTTCCATCATGTCTGCTTAGGAACCAAATTCCTCAATAAGACTCCTAAAGCACAAGAAGTGAAATCAAGAATCAATAAATGGGATGGTATCAAACTAAAGAGCTTCTTCATAACAAAGGAAACAATCAAAAACATAAAGAGAGAGCCTTCAGAATGGGAGAAAAATCTTTGCCACCTACACCTCAACTAGAGCATTAATCTCTAGGATATATGAAGAACTCAAAAAACTTAACACCAAAAAAACAAAACAAAACAAAACAAAAATAACACAATCAATTATTGGGCTAAGGAACTGAACAGACACTTCACAGAAGAAGAAATAGGATTGGTCAACAAATATATGAAAAAAATGTTCAAAATCACCAGGAGTTAGAGAAATGCAAATTAAAACTACTCTGAGATTTCATCTGACTCATGTCAGAATGGCAATTATCAAGAATAACAATAAATATCATGAGTAACAATAAAGATCAGTGAGAATGTGGGGAAAAAGTTTCATTCATATATTGTGGTGGGACTGCAAATTGGTGCAACCACTCTGGAAACTAGTTTGGCAATTCCTCAGAAAACATGGAATGGAACCACCATTTGACCCAAATATCCCACACCTTGGCATATATTGAAAGGACTTAAAATTAGCATACTATAGTGACTTGGCCATATCAATGCCTCAATTCATAATAGCCAAGATATAGAGCCAACCTAGGTGTCCTTCAGCAGATGAATGGATAAAGAAAATGTACACAATTTTGTCCACAAAGAATGAAATTACGGCATTTGATGATAAATGGATGAAACTAGAGACTATTATGCTAAGTAAAATAAGCCAATCCCAAACAACCAAAAGCCAAAAAGTGTTCTCTCTGATATGCAATGGGGGTGGGGGTGGGTGGAGAACCCAATTGGACAGGGAGGAGAAGGGGACAGGAGGGGGAATGGGAATGAGAAAGACAGTGGAATGAATGGGACATCATTCTCCATGTTCATACATGAATACAGAACATGTTCAACCACAAGAATGGGAAGTTATACTCCACGTATGTATGATATGTGAAAATAAACTCCACAGTCATAACTACAAAGAACAAATTTTATAAAAAAGAAAACTATAAATAATTCTGAATACAGTCCACAGAAAGCAAAATGCACTATAATTTTAAAGTCTTCTTTAAAAATAAAAGATTTGTGCATTTCAGTGGGTGGAAATTTTGCATTATAAAACATGATAATGGAGGAGAGAGAGAGTGGGTGGAAAGGTGGGTGAGGCAAGAAGGTTGACCATTGTGGAAGCTGGGTGTTGAGTGCAGGTAGCTCATTATACTCTTGTTGCCAAGTACAGGTCTGACAACTTCCATAATAATAAGAGTGTCCAGCGTCTCCCACCTGTTGGCAGTTCATACAAGGAGGCTGTCACTGGGTGGTGGCCTGGAGAGCCTACAGAGAACTTCTCTTCCATTTTGAGAGAGACCCTAGCGCTATTCTTATACCTTCTGCCTAAGATGCAGCATGGCCGGTTTTCTCCAGCTCTTTTAATCTCACCAAGAGCTGCCTTCCCAGCTTCCAGAGTGGCCCTTAGATGTGGGGTTCCCTGGGTGGCAATGAGATGAGCCAGCTCCTTTACAGAGGTGGAGGTGGGCTACTGGAGGCAGAGGGGAGGGCTGGAGCTTAACAGGAATCTCTGAGAGGCCTCAGGGCAGAGGTGGGCAGCTGTGCTTGAGTCTCTGATGACAGTGTGTGACATGAGCTACTCAGAGCATAGGCATTCTAACAAAACTCAAACGTACTGGGATCCTGTATTTTCGTTGGCTAAACTTAATGACCCTAGTTGGCAACCATGTTTAATAAAAGGAATAAGAAATACCTGCACAAGGAGAAAAAAATAGAGAAGCGTTGGGAAGAAGGAGCTGTGGTTGTTGTTGCCTTGCCACACCCACCAGGCGACAGGGCAGACAGGACCCTGGGTCCCGGCCTCGGCGCCTCATTAATGATGAGTTCCCCACGTTAGCGGTAGAGGGATCCTGCCCTGCCGTCTGTCCCTGTCTAAAGGAAAGGACCCAGATTCTCCCATCTCTACCCAGCATCTCTACCCCTCCTCCCCGTTCTCGTGGACGGTGAGACCCATGGGTGCTGCAGCCTTGGCCCTCTGTGTCCCACTGCTGGACCGAGGGTGTCCCAAGCGTCCTTGACTCCGTGGAGCAGAGCCCTGGCTCCCAGCCGCGGGGAGCGGTGGAGGCAATAGCCGGGGAGACTGCATGGCTGGTCCAGGGCTGGGGTCCGTCGTTCCTTCCTCAGCTAGAAGGGTGGTCATTCCAGACCCAAAAGTGATGAACGAAGTGCATGTCCCTTATCCAGCGAGCGCCCACCCAGCCCGGGCTGCCCACAGCCCGGCGGGAGCCTGCTTGAATCCTCGGCCTCACCCCCTTGCCCATGCCCTGCACCCTCCGCTGCACAGGAAGAGGAGGCTGGCCCAGCTTTACCGGCAGACCGCCTGCTTCTCCCTTCTGTGACGGATCTACAGCTCCAATTACTTTTTCCACTGCAAGTTCTATGGCCACTTGGCGGCTGTGATGCAGGTGAACTCCGCACTGGAGACGCAGAACGACTTCCAGGTAGGGTGCTTTCCTAGCGGCTCTCAATTGCTGGAGAGGAGACTCCAAGTCAGGAGGGGGTTGGAGAAGCTCTGGCCCAGAGTGCCCCTCCCTTCTCCAACTTCACACTCTTAGAAATGATCAAGGATCCCAAGTGGCTTTTCTCTATGTGTTGTATCTGTTGATATTATCATAAAACAAAAATTGCAACAATTCAAAAATACTTTAAAATAAAAGTAATAAACACATTACGTATTAACATTCTTCTTTTTCCTTTCTTTTGGTACCAGGGATTGAACCCAGGGACACTCTACCACTGAGCCACAAACCAGCTCATTTTATTTTTTATTTTGAGAGGGATGTCACTAAGTTGTTTACAGTCTCTTAAGTTGCTAAGGCTGGCTTTGAACTTGGGGTTCTCCTGCCTCAGCCTCCTGAGCTGCTGGGATTTCAGGTGCACCACTGCACCTGGCAACATTTTTATTTTTTAAAAGAATTCTGTTTCCCCAAACAAACAAAATACAACGACATTGTATTAAAATTTGGCAAATAGCTTAATGTCTGGATTCACAGAAGATACTAGATTCTGACACCTGCTTCAGCCTTTTCTCTGGCGCAGCTTCACACAGGTTACCTCTGGAAACGTGCACAATATACCCAGAGAATGAGGGCAAAAGGGAGAAGCTTAACAGGTTATTCTCTTTTAAAAGACATTTTCAGGCTTTCTGTTGTGCAATCATTTACTTACATTTGCTATTGCTTTTATGTTTCACAAAAATTAAACATTTTGCCTTTTGTTTAAGGGATGTAGACAAGAGGGGCCATGGGCTTGCCTCGGATGCCCCAGCAAATAGGTGATAGAAACTCAGTTTGATTTCTGGAAACCCATGGCTTTGGCCGGTGACCAGCTTTATTCCCAGGCTTGATAACCCGTGGTTCACTGACAGGTGCCTGGTGATGTGCCTGGGCTTGGGTCTGGGGACCACCTTAGGCTTTCCCCTCTCCCCTGCCCTGATGCCATTTCAGATCATTAATGCTTACCTGGACTATTCACTCTACCACCAGCTGGCTGGCTGCCAGGGCATGTGGTTCAAGTATGAGTTGATGGCCATGGAGCAGATCATGAACCTCCCGCTGAAGGGTGAGGGCATTGATATCATGGCCCTTGTGGCTGGTCGACTGGCCCACATCAAATACATAATGGGCCACCTGGACCTGGCCATCGAGTTAGGTAAGGGCTGGTGGGTGAGAAGGGAAATGAAGACACAAATAATGCCCCTCCACACCGGAATTGTTTTCTTCCCAGGCTCTCGAGCCCATAAGTTGTGGTCACTGCTTTGGAATCTCAAAAAACACTATCTGGTCCTCTGCAGACTTTGTAAATTGCTCTTCCTGAAAATCAGGTATTTATCTTGAAGCTTATTTATTTTCCAAAGTCAGTCATATTGCTGAATGTTCAGGGCTCATTTTTATCCTGGTCCATAGGGCAGGACAGGGAGTCCAGTTCCCAGTAAGATGGGACAGCTGGTGGCCTTCTTTTGCCTTTGGATACCTCTGTTTAACAGAATTCATTCATAAGCATCATTTCTAATTTGGTTGCTCTGGCCATGAGACTGATCAACCTTATTTTGGAATCAGGACTACAAGCCCTAACAGGTGGCAGGAAAGGGAAATGTCTCATAGGAAGGAAAATGCCCAGACAATAGCAACCAGGACTGAAGGCCAGTTTGGCCTGACTATGGTCACCCTGGTCTCAAGATCTATGAAAAACAGGCTGGGTCTGAAGCTCAGTGGTAGAGCACTCGCCTAGCGTGTGTGAGGCCTGGGTTCGATTGTCAGCACCACAGAAAGATAAATAAATAGGGCTGGGCCTATAGTCAGTTGGTAGAGTGCTTGCCTTGCATGCACAAGGCCCTGGGTTGGATCCCCAGCACCCCCAAATAAATAAATAAATAGATAAAGAAAGAAAGAAAGAAAGTTATTGTGACCATCTATAAATAAAAAATGTATATTTGAAAAAGAAGATTCTATGAAAAAACAGATTGGAAAACAAAACAAAACAGATGGCAGTTTGGGTTTAAGGTTTGTTTGGTTTTGTTTTACTGGGCAGGACCAGGACTAGACCAGGGCTCACTTCTCCCCATCCACCACTTGGTGATCCTATCGCCTTTTCTGTTTCACAGATACAAGCAGCTGATCCAAGTGCTGGGGTGGCTATGGGACCTTACTGTGGCAGAAGAGCATATCTTCAGCAAGGCAATTTTCTATTTTGTCTGCTTGGACATCATGCTCTATTCTGGTAAGTGCAGCTTTGGAATTGAAGAGAAGGTGGGTGTGGCCCCTGTGCTGTGTGGTAAGGCAGCCCCAGGGCTGAGGCCTTGAGACTGCAAGTTTTCAGGCTGCATGAATATGATGGGGATGGAGAGGTTGGTGGCTGTGCTGACGAGCAGTCTGGCTGGTGACAGGATTGTTGAGGAACAGCAAGAAGGAGAATCCTGTCTGGAGAAAGCATTGACCTAAGCTGTCAGTTACACTCTCAGCTCACTTTACCCTGGAGCTGACAGGTCTGTCTAGCAATGCACCCTGTGCTGGGAGGGCTTCATGTTTAGTAGGGTATTCTTAGAGACTTTGTGCTTTAGATTAAAGGACTGGGTTGCTAATGATGACAGTGGCAGGCACCAACAGCTGTTGGTGAACCTGATGACCTTGAATTGACTGCAAGTGGGCAGCCCTTGGTGCACAGTTCACCAGCAGGATCAGCGGGGGGCTGTTCTCCACACATGCATTTTAGAAAGGGCTGCACATATTGCTGCCAGTCCGGAAGCCTGGTTGGGAAGTTTGGGGAGAGGCCACACTAAGGTCCTCTTTGTGCTCAGGTCAGGAAAGGTTGGTTTAGACTCTGCTCTTGCCTGGTCTGTGCTGTGGAATTGCGTTGTGAACCTATAACATTCCATGATAGCAGGGACTCAGCAACACAGCGGGTGTAGGACTGTTGTTCTTGAAGTTCACGGGACCCTCTGGCTCATAGCAATCAGAAAGAACTGTCTCCACAGTGGGCTCTGAGGCCAGCATGAGGAGCACCCCCACCTACCTGCCACGCTCTCCTGCTGCTTTCTCTTTTAGGCTTTATCTATAGAACATTTGAAGAATGTGTGGAGTTCATATGCCAAAATGAAAACAACAGAATTCTCAAGTTCCAGAGTGGAATCCCCCTGGGACTTTACTCCTATGTTGCTATCTGGTAAGTGTCTTGGATGTCACTTAAGTTTCTAAGGGGAAATGTCTCCTGGAAGAGCTCCAGGGAGTATTTCCAGAAGAAAGCAAAAGCCTGTGTAGCTTATACCTGAGTTGTCTGGAGGGTATCACAGAGTATCCACCCAGAGACAGGGAGGGGTTGTCTAGTTCATCACCTCAACCAAGGACAGGGAAGTGGCAGTCTCAGGTGTACTGCAGTGAGCAGTTGCTATACACACATCGCTGGAGAAACCAGAAAGGGCATGGCCCGACAGCCTCTGTGTCCCTGGTTCTTGTTTGTGGATTCAACTGCACCAAGACAGAGACCTGGATTGGGAGATAGTGGTGGGATTGCATCTGTACTGAACATGTACATTTTCTTATCATTTTCCCCTAAACAATACATTAAAACAATATTTACATGCATCACACTGGGTTAGGTCTCCTAAGTCCTCTGGAGGTGACTTTAAGTCTCCGGGACAGGGTGCATACGTTATGTGCAAATACTGGCCATTTGCTGTAAGGTACTTGAGCATCCACAGATCCTGTGTGTGGGGAGAGGGGTCTTGGAACCAGGCCACCAAGGGGAATGAGGGGTGGCCACACTGCTTCTGAGGAGGGTGGAGCCTCCAAACCAGTCATGAGTGGTGCTTGCCTACCTGAACCCACCCATATCAGAGCAGACAGAAACCACGTTGAAGAAGCCAGGACTGCAGAATATGGCCATTGGACTCTGTGCACCCTCAGCAGTGGGCAGTCCTGGGACTTGCAGCCCTCTTCCCCCTGTGGAGAGAAGATGCACACCATGCCCAGGCCTGTTGCCCTGGCTCTCAAGACGAAGGACAGAGACAGGGACCCCGTGCACTTGCCTCATTCTTTCCCCAGACCACCAGTCAACTGCAGCACTTCTCGCTGGAGGAGTGAGGAAGCAGGCGTAACCTGGGGCTTCACCTGTGGAGGCCCTCATGTGGAAGGAGGCGGGAGGAAACAAGACTCTCTGGTAGCCCACTCCCCAGGACCCTAGGCTCAGTCCCATCAGCTTGCTAAGCCTTTGACCAAGCAAGCCTCTGGTGATGGCCACACCTGTGCCTGATGAACAGCAAGCCTCCAAGATGGGTCACAGCCAAACGTTCCTTAAATTCCACAGCCCCCCTCAGCTCAAAGTCATTCCAGTCTATTTCCCACCCACCTTCAACTACATGCAGCCACATTGTCCACTAGAGGTCTTGAGATGAGAGTCAGTGACAATATGGAGACATTCTTATATAAAATGTCACAATCAGAGCAGCTTCAAATTTGAATCGAAATGCCTTCTTATTATAAAATTACTTGGGAGAACTCAAAATCTCCAAATTAATTACCCTTGCCAATTAATGTTCAAAGTCAAATTCACTTGCCATGTGGGTTGAAGTTCAATAATAGTCCAAATGTCATTCTAATTTTTTTCTGTTTTGACTGGAGAGTTTTTCAACAGTTGTGTCCTAGGCCAATGCATCTCACATTTAGTGGGCATAAGAGTCACCTGGAAAAGATGAACATGGTGGTACACACCTATGCCAACCTCAGCAACATGTCAAAATCCTGCCTCAAAAAAAAAAAATCACCTGGCCCCACCTGTCTATTTAGTAGAATCTGGGGACCTGAAAATTCATATTTAAAAGGGGAACCCAGGTGGAACTGAGTTTACCAGTCTGCTTACACCACTCAGGAGTGCTGGCCCCTGCATCTCTCTTTGGAAAAACTGGAGCAGTTTCTTCAAGCCCAGAATTTATAGTCTGATATGTCTCATTTTTTTTTTGACTCTAAAGAACGATGGTGGCTAACATTACCTGGGTGCTCCTAAAGATCTGATTCATTTCAAACCATCAGTGAATTCCGTGTTCTCAGGGCTTTATGGCCCACAGCCTCCTGTGTTTTCAGGCAGGAGGCCTCCAGAGCCCCAGGGCTGGAAACTGCACCCAGAAGCAGTGGACAGGATGCGAGCTCCCTGTCCCCAGGGGTGGCTCTGATTGTCTTACTTTCCTGTGGTGTGCAAGTATGCGAAGCTTCAGGATTGGGATGAATTCCACACATTTTCCAGCAGAGCCAAACACTTGGTGTCAAGGAGAACCCCCACAGTTCTTTACTATGAAGGAATTGCCAGGTACCTGGAGGGGCAAGTTCTCTATCTGCAGAAGCAAATTGAACAAAAGCTGGAGAATGCCCAGGACCATGGGGTGGAGCTGCTCAAGGTGAGGCCAGGGGCCCTGTCCCTCCTCCACTCATGGCTGCCTACTTTCTGGGCCAACCAATTTCTGACTGCAGAATTTACATTAGACATTTATTTATAATAGATATTTTTGAAAGCAATCCTCCTAAACACCACAAGAAGAAAGTATGAACTGCTTGTATCCCTACTATTCAGCGATGATTGCTTTTATGCACTGAGATATCACCTTTCAAGTTCTCTTTGATGTTTGTACATACACGTTTCCATTTGTTGTAATTTGCTATTAAACATATTATGAATAATTTCCTGTCATTAAATTAAAACAAAGCATATTGTTTATCTAATATTATTATTATATTATTATATTGTATAGCCCAATTATTCTTGGATGAACTTTTCTACAATATTTTATTGCTATTGTTCTGATAAGCAACCTGGTAGATAAGTCTTTGAACATGACAATTTCAAATATTCAACTGATATGTATTAAGAACTAAACTAAGTACCAGAATAAAAGCATGAGCAAATTAAGCTGGGTGTGGAGGCATATGCATGTAATCCCAGCAATTTAGGAGGCTGAGGCAGGAGAATTGCAAGTTTGAGGCCAGCCTTAGCAACTTAGCAAGACACTGTCTTAAAAAAATAAAAACGAAAATTTCAAAGGACTGGGCATATACTTCAGTGGTAGAGCATTTGCCTAGTGTGTTCAAGGTCCTGAGTTTAACTCCCCAGTATGGGGGTGGGAAGCAAAGTAGATCTGGGTTACCGCCCAGGGAGGACAAGCCCCTCAGGGAATGAAGGGTCAAGCTGCTGGTGTTAGCATTTACCTTGTTCTCATAAAAACTGAGCACTGATGTGTTTTGTATTGTTGTGTGACAAATTTAATAGCTGGAACCAGCACCCAGGGCTGAGGCTTTATTTAGCTCCGTGTTTGAGCAGGGAGCATGGGCTTGGTGTTTGCGAGTCTCGATTCAATCCCCAGCACCCTAAACAAAACTAACCAACAGCACCCACTTCCTGTTTGACAGTTAGGCAGGCTGGAGGTCTGGGAGGGCCTGGCTGGGATCTCTGCTGAGGGTTTTATGAGGCTAGAACTGAGGTAGGGGCCCAGCTGCATTCTCATCTGTAGAAACCAAGAGTCTGTTTCCAAGTCTTTCAGGCCATGAAGACACAGGCCCACTTTAGACAAGCTGAATGATAAAACCTGAACAAGGCAGCTGGGCCCATGGAGCAAGGCAGCTCACTGAGCTCTGAACATTGTCACTCCTGCTTTATGAGAAGAGAGCTCGGGGCTTGGGACATAGCTCAGTTGGTGGAGTGCTTGGCTTGTGTGCACAACCCTGGGTTCAAAAAAAAAGAGAGTAGAGAGGGAGTGATACATGGCCTGGGGAAGGGCTCATTACCACTCCCCCCCCACACACACCTCAGGGTCTCTTCCCAGCTTACCAAGTCACTGCCTCCGAACAGGTGGATGTTCAGACTTTGCCCACTTGAAGGTGACATGAAACGGAACAGGAGTATGCAGCTCAGATCTGTGCAACATGTGCTGGCTCTCGGGATAGGGAAATCACTTGTTTATATAAAGCATTACTTTAAAAATGTCACTGGAGAGAGTGAATGTCTCTTACTTAAGAAGATACTCAGGAGAAATCTGAGATATACTTAATTCCAGGTCATTCAGAAAAAAATATTCTTGGCCACCTTACACTGGATTTAATTTACTCCAAGTTTTTCTTTTCCCCAAATGTCAGGTGCATCACCTGACACATGAGTCAACTGTCATTCTCACTTTTAGAGATGAATTGAGTACTGATGAAAGTTCCCCTCACTTGTGGTCAACCTGATCAATATCTGAGAACCCAGACAGAAAAATGAGCAGGTGATTAAGTGAAGGTCCATCAATAGTAAAGTGATAAAACCCATTCTTACAAAAGACAAGCAAGGCCAAAAACAAGCAGACGGTGCTGGGATCACAACAAAGGCCTAAAACACTAAGAAGATGGTGGCTTTTGGATTCAGGAAGGGAGTGGGAATGGAAGCCCGAGGCAAGGACGAGGTACATTGCTGGGTGGAGGCTCAAACCCTGTGGGGCAGAGTCTGGATCCTGGGGAGCAGACCTTCTTTATTCAGAGGTGGTGGCAGCCTGGTTCAAGCCCCACTGAGTCCCGGCCAATTCCATTTAGCCAACTCCCTGGGCCATTTCCATAGGCTATTATTTTTGATGCAGGCCAGACAAAGAAGGCACATTGTCCACAGGTTTCGTGAGTGGGCCTACCTAACAGGCCCTGTGTGTGACCTTGAGTGCCTCTGCTGAATCAAGGTGTTCATGACCTTGACAGCATGCTACAAGCAGCCTGCTGGAGGCTTTGACAGAGGAGCCTACCACAGCCATTTGGGGTTTGCCCTACACAGACACATTCTGCTCTCCCACAGTCCTGGACATTCTGTTCTGTGTTCCTCAGTCTTTTTTTTTTTTTAAGAGAGAGAGAGAGAGAGAGAGAGAGAGAGAGAGAGAGAATTTTTTTTAATGTTTATTTTGGTTCTCAGCAGATACAAAATCTTTTTTTGTGATGCTGATAATCGAACCCAGGCCACAGCATGCCAGGCGAGCACGCTACCGCTTGAGCCACATCCCCAGCCCCTAATTGCTCAGTCTTTATTCTCTTTTCTGTTTTGGAGGTTTCTATTGGAATCCCTGCAAACTCAGAGGTTCTCTCCTCAGCTGTTCCTAGTCTACCAATGAACCCATCAAAGGCATTCTGCATTTATTTTCTTTTTTATTAATCTCTTGCACTTGTTTTGGGTTCTTTCTCAGGATTTCCATCTCTGTTTTTCTTGCCATCTATTTTATCCACTAGAGTTCATATTAATCATAGTTGCTTCAAATTCCTTGACTGACAATTCTAATATCCCTGCCATGTCTGGTTCTGTTGTTAGCTCTGTCTCTTCAAATTGGTTTCCTTTTCTGTATAATGTTTTCTTGATAGCTGGACATGATGTACAAGGTACAAGGAAGCAGTGCAAAAGGTCTTTAGTGGTGTGGTATAAGGTGTCTGGGAAGGGAGGTGTCCTGTGGCCTCATGACTAGGCTCAATCTTTAGAGAGCCTGCTTAGCTGGACCCTGAGCCTCACAAGTGCAGTGCAGTTGCCTCTCCGAGGGAAGACAGGAGTGCAGCAGTCAGCCATTGCTCTGGTGAACCCCCTGGGGGCGAGACTGCTTACGAAGGTCCTTCTGAGAGCACTGGTATATTTCAAAATGATCCCTTTTTGCCTTTCCCTGCTGGAAGCATAAGGGAATTCCCCCCCCCGCCCCCATATTTGCTGCAAGAACCTGGTCAATCTCCTTGAGTAAAACTCTCAACATGTAAGTTTTTCAAATTTATTTATTGTCCCTTTTTTTTTTTTGGTGGTGGTCAAATGCACACAACACAAAGCCGCCCACTCCAAGTGTGCAGTTCAGCAATGCTATTGAGCATCATCTCCTCAATCTGTCTCCATAACTCTACATCTTGCAGAGCTGGAACCTGCCCGCTAAGTGCACAGTGATTGAGCATTTCCAGTTTCTTATGTCCTCTATTTCCTCACTGATCTCCTCTGGCTCTTCTCCCTTCTGTCCAGAGTGGAGTCCTACAGTCTCCCACTCTTCCTCTAGGTTGTCTCCACCTTGGTTCTGCCAGTTCTTGCTTTATGATTTTGATGGTTTGCATAAACCTCCTCTTGCTGTGTGGAACCTCTTTTATTTATTTACCTATCTATCTATCTATTTTTGGAACATCTTTTTAATGATCAAACTCCTCTTTTGTCTCCTATAACTGTTTTTGATTTAAACTCTGTGTGTCTGATATTACAGATTTGCATATAACAGTGTGGTAGCTCTGATGGATATAAGATTCTTTCTCCTCCCCAGCATTTCCTTTTTTTTTTTTTTTTTTTTTTTTGCTATTTTTTTTGTTTTTATTTTTCATTGTTCTGGGCTGTCTCTGTGCCCTGGATCAGCAGGAAGGCCCACTGAAGCTCTTCTTTGGTCTTTCTGAGCCTATGCCTTTCCTTGGCTGTGCATAGTCACTTTCTAATTTTCTGCATACAGGCAGCTGCTTTGGAATGCTCAATCGAGAGAGAGAGAGAAGAATGATGAGAGGGGAGGTTCACCAGCCCTTCAGTGCCCTGGGTGTCCCTGCAGCCAGAGGAGGGCTTGTAATCATGGCAGGAGATGCACTGCCTGCCAGCTGCATGCCTCTGGGACTGTCCCTCTGTGTCAAAAGCAGTAATCAGCAGTCAGAGTGCAGATCCCAGGTATCTGGGGCAGGGTCCTTTTTGTCCATCTTGGATTCAGCAAGTTGTATGTAGGTCACTCAGAAACATGTCACAGCTGCTTGCCGCAGGGCTGGTTCAGGAGACAGGCAGCCTCTACTGTGCTAAGTGCTGAAGTTGGTCAAAATTTGCTTCAACTCACCATCCATCCCAGACCCGTGCAAAGCTTCCAAGGACCCCGGAGTTCTGAAAGAGTTGAGTCCTGCAGGTTGCCAGGTGGCTGCTGTGTGAGTGGGAGACAGACCCTGGCGCTTCCCGCTCCACTTCTTCTGCCTGGAGTCTTGAACCCCCAGATGGCCCCTGATGAGTCTCTGAACTCATCCGGTGCAGTGCAGGTCCTTTACCCTGGTACTGTTTCCACAGCAGCTTGCCCTGGAGGCCCTGTGTGCACCTGTCTGTCTGCAGTCTTGGGGGGTGGCTGTCTGTCCTGTGTCTCTCCTCTCCTACAGATCTGAGAAGAGCTGGGCAGGTTTTGGTCTGTTCAGATCTCAACTCGTTTACCACGTGGTGATTTCCAAGCTCCTTACGTGCAGAACTAGCCAACTTTCCTCCTAAATTTTCAATCATTCACTTGTACTGCTTTGATAATCAGAGTAAGATGTTTTGTTTTCAAAGTAGTCACAGATCGTGGATGTGGCTCAAGGGTAGAGCACTTGCCTAGCACAAGTGAGGCCATAGGTTCAATCTCTAGTACTATCAAAAGAAAAAAAAAAACTAGTTTCAGAAAACTATTGGCAGGCCACTGTGGTCTGGGGTGGGCCCTGGTGGCCCCTCTACCTCATGTTACCATTCTATCTACCATACTTAGTAGGTACGTCTCTGTAACACAGTTTCTCCCTTGATTGCTCATATATTTAAAATGTTCCCAAACCATCTGTGAGGGAAATGACTTTGTGGTCAGTGAGCTGTTTCAGACTCTGGTTGTACCATTCTGTTGTTTTCTTTTAGAACCTAGAGAGTCTTGTGGCTCAGAACACTACTGGCCCAGTCTTCTACCCAGGACTCTACTACCTGATGGCCTATGTCTGCATTCTGATGGGAGATGGGCAGAACTGCGACCTGTTCCTGAACAAAGCCTTGAGGCTCTCGGAAACACAGGGGAACATGCTGGAGAAATGCTGGCTGAACATGAGCAAGGTGTGGACCCCCGCTCGAGGGCTGCAGGGGGCTACTCTCAGGAAGCCCCACTGGACAGCTTCCCAATCAGGCTCTCCCTAGCATGGGAGGCCCCCGTCTTGGTCCACTCGTGCTGCTGACACAACACTGCAGCCTGCATGGCTTAAAACAATAGGAATTTACTGCTCATGGTCTGGGAGCTGCAGGTCCAAGATCAAGGTGCCAGATCTGGTGTCTGCCAGGCCTGTTCTTCGCCGATGGTGCCGTTGGCTGCATCCTCACATGGTAGCTGTGCAGGGTGGAAGCTTGGCTCCCTCCTGCCCTGTCTAAGGGCTCTAATTCCATCCAGGAGGGCAGGGCCTTCACAGCCTCATCCCTCCCAAGGACCCTGCTCCACAACGCCATTATCTGGGGTGAAGTTCCAACATAGGGATTGGGCCGTACTGCCCTTCCACCCCCGTGGCCATCACAGCCTGTCTGGGAATCCCACACAAAGGGGCTGCATGTCCATGGATCAGGCTTGTGACCTCCTTTTCCCCTTATGTCCCTGTGGACTCTCCCTCACGCAAATCCTACTAGCATGGCTCCAGTCTGTCTTCCTTCCCTCTTCCACTCTGCGTTACATTTGTTTCCCAACTTGCGAATGCTGCATGTTGCTTTGTTCCAAAGCAAAAATGTAGTTAGTACCTCACCTTAAATTTGGTGTTGTTGAGCAGGGGAATGAATTGTGTGTGTGTGTGTGTGTGTAGAGAGAGAGAGAGGAGAGAGAGAGAGAGAGAAGGCCTTGTCACAGGGCTGCTGTGGGCCACAGGTCAGCTTGTCGAACGACTTGGAAAGCTGGAGGGCCTTAGCATCCTGGGATCAGACGCGCCACACTCACACAGGTCAAGAACACCAACCCACCATTCTCTGTGCCCTCAGGAGTGGTGGTACTCCACCTTGGAGAGCTTGGAGGACCAGTGGCTTCAAATGGTGCTGAGCCTCCCCTCCTGGGAGAAGATCCTATGGGGCAAAGTAAACATCCATGATGTTCAAAAGAACAAATTCCTGATGAGAGTCAATATCCTGGACAACCCTTTCTGACACTCCAGGAGGAGGCAGGCAGTGGCAAGAACCGCCCTGACTCCTCGCCACCTTCCTCTGCTGCCTGCCTCCTGCACCCTCCTGCTCCCTTGTTGGTTTCTTCTTTCCAGACGTTCGAGAGGGGCTGCAGGGTCCTGCTCACTCTCCTAACTCCACCCACCCACACACCTCCACCTCCCCTGAGCTTTGCAGCCTGTTTTCCAGCCTGGGCTGGTCGTATCAGATGGGCAAACGTCAGCACCAAGGCGGGTGGCATCCTGAGTTGTGACAGACATCATTTTAATGAATGTATTAAACTCAAAATGTTTTTTTTTTAAATGTCCATTTGTTAAATCTTTTTAAGGTAACACAAAATTGTAAATGACAAACTTTCATCATGGTCTCTAATGACGAGATTGGAAAAGACACACTTTTGCGTCACCTGACTACAGCTTCCAAAGCCAGGCGGGTGTGCCAACCCCTCTAGCCATGTGCATCAACAAGTGGGAAATTAGCTTTTAAAAATTGCAATAGTAGGGGCTGGGGATGTGGCTGAAGCGGTAGTGCATTCACCTGGCATGCGTAGTGCATTCACCTGGCATGCGTGCGGCCTGGGTTCGATCCTCAGCACCACATACAAACAAAGATGTTGTCCGCCCAAAACTTAAAAATAAGTATTAAAATTCTCTCTCAAAAAAAACTTAAGTGCTGGCCTTAGCCCTGTGGGAGCCCGCTGTTCCCGTGCTCCGACTGCAGGGCCGCCGCAATGAGCCAGATCAGTCCACAGCAGCGTCAAGCCTAGCCGAGCGGCGGCTGCGGCCAGATCCCTCCGCTGTGCCCCATAGCCCGCAGTGGCCCGCGGCCAGCGCTCAGAGGCGGTGACGCCGCGCGGCCCGGGTTAAAGGCCGGCCTGGGCGCAGGCGTGGGCGGCGACGTGGCCAGAGCGGCTCCATGGGGGGGGGGGGGAGATGGGGGCGGCCGCCTCCCGGGCGACGACGAGGAGGAATAGCCGCTGCCGCCGCACACCGGCCGCCACTGGGGACAGGCACGGGCGGGGAGCCTCCCCGTGAGCTGGGGGCCGAAGCCTCTCACCGCCCCGGCCCGCTCGCGCCCCGCCCCCGCCCCCACCCCGCGCCAGCGCGGTCCGCCTGGGCCTCACCCAGCCCCAGCGCTGGCCTCGGCACGCGCGCCCTCGGCCCAGCGCACCCTGGCCGCGCCCCCCCCCCCGCACCCCCCAGGCCGCCCCCGCGCGGCCCCCGGTCCCGGGTCGCGGCGCGGCGCAGGAGGCAGCATGGTGGAGAAGCGCTGCCCGCTGCAGAGGGAGGCGTGTACCGCTGGTTCTCTGAGCTGCGGTCGCCGCAGCGCGCGGAGTTCCTCTGCGGCTTGCTGGACCTGTGCATGCCGCTGGAACTGCGCTTCCTTGGCTCATACCTAGAGGACCTGGCTTTGCCCAGGTCACAAGGACAAGTGAAAAAGAGGCCTTAGTTGAACTAGCCAGGCTTTACAAACAAACAAACAAACTTCCTTCTGCTTTGTGGCTGAATGATGAGCCATTGGGAATTCACACTTCATTTTCTTTATCCTTTCATGCGTTTGTGGAGACCTTGGTTCAACTGAGGACAAAAGTAACTTGCCCTCAGTTGAACTAGCCAGGCTTTTGTTTGTTTGTTTGTAAAATGGGGACAATAACAGCACATTGGCAGGGATGCTCACAAGTGAAAAAGAGGCATGGTAGGCAGGTGGGTTTTGGACCCCAGCTCGATGGGTTGGATCCAGTTGCAAGCTGTGTGTCCTTGGGCAAAGCCCCTTCCCATCTGCTTCCTTGTTTGTAAAATGGGGACAATAACAGCACATTGGCAGGGATGCTCAGAGGTGGCTGTGGGGTGATTCAGGGAAGTTCTCAGGGTGTGCCCACTGGGTCTCGGTCTGAAGAAGCCGGATGAGCACATGGGTGTGTGACGCCATGGGACATGCAACTCCAGCCTTGTCTTGGGGGTTGGGGGCTCAGGGCACAGCCCGCCCATGGGAGCAGTCACCCAATGACTCTCCTGAGGAGGTGCATGCACACATTAGCTTTGGAAAGACTACCACTCCTCTTGGTGTTGGGAACTGAACCCAGAGCCTTCTGCCCTGGGAGCAGGTTCTATACCACTGAGCCCCACCCCAATCCACCTTTACTTATGGAGAATGGACTAGAGATGGGCTGTGCAAGATGGAGGCGGGGAGGTAATGATGTGAGCCTGAAATTAGGGTGACCTGCAACCAGGAAGTGGCCTAGAGAGAGACAAGGGCATTGACATGAGAAATTATAGGAGGCATAACAAACTGAGATCAGATGGCTCTTCAAGGAGGTGCTCAAAATGAACACACAGAGGCCAGGTAAAGACTGACCCTTGGCAAGCCTTTGCGTGGTGCCATGCCTGCTAAAGGGACAATGTGTCTGCCCTTCCCCCCCCACCAGACCTCGTCAGCACCCAGGTCTGCACTCCTGACCCCCTTGCCTGGGTCTGCTCAGGTACCCACCCTGCTCCTGATTCTTCAGCCCGCGGCTGCTCCTTACCTTCTGCCACTGCTCTTAAACATGGTGCTCACCTCCCTCACACCCTCCCATCATCTCTGTCCCTCCTGCCCTTCTGCTGGTCAATGTCTAGTTCCTTGTGTCGAGCTAAACTGCAAGGCCAGATAAGTATTTACTCTGAACTTCGAACACCACCGTCTGCCTAAAGTTGGCAAGACAAGCTTGCTAAGACAAAGACCCTTCCTTATACTACTAAAAATCCCACCTTCCCTCAAGACGGAATCCCATTTTTGTGCCTGGAATGTAAGGCTTTTAAGGCAGAGCTCGCCTCAGGTCGGATGCCTGAGGAGCCTGGGGACCCTCCACCAGGAACAGTGCTTTCAAATGCCTCTGCCTCAGAGCTCCTCCTGGGTTGCTGACTGACTTCTGCTGTGGCTTACGACGAGCTCCAAGCTCACCAGGGCAGGTGGGTGCTCATGCTTGTCTCCCTGGCAAGGGGTGCAGCCTCCAAAGGCCTGTGGCAAGCTGCAGGAAGCCCTGGGCCACGTGTGGGACCTGAGGCCGAGAGCACTTGGAGTGAGCAGGAGTGAAAAAGGAGACGTGGCAGAAAGTGGCAGCCCCCAGGCACCACCCTGCCCACCAGGTGTCCATTCCAACAGGAAGAGAGGGTGTGAGTGTCACAGAGCAGGAGCCTTCCGAGAAAATGAGGCAATGCAAAGACCCCACTTCAAACCTGATTCACAAGACAGAATTAAAGACAGGTAGTCAGAACAGAGGGTCAATGGAGAGAATGGAGGCCAATTTGGGTCTGGGAAGTTGGAGGGATTGAAATGTTAATTTCTTCAGAGCCCTTCCTCCACCCTGTTCCTACCAGCAGCTAGGGTGACCTGTCCCAGAGATTGTCCCTCCCTCCGGAGAGTTATAAAAGTTAGTGCACCCTGTGCCCCTTCCAGCCCAGATTACTCCACCAGGCCCCTCCAGCCCCTCTCTTCTCACCTTGGTGCCCTCCCTCAGAGAATCTCCTGGCCCAGTCACTAGCAGGAAGGAGAGAGACAGGGGAAGACCAGGAGAACAAAGGAAGCCTGTGGAACATAGAAAGGCGGACACTCTCACTTCCTGGGATACCGGGATAGCTATGGCCCCTTGCTCCCACGCGGAGAAGCTCACATTACCCCTTTTTAAATAAGCCCTGTTTTATACGCTTGCCTCAGCGTGCATCTCTAATGCTGCACTTCAACATGTGGGGAAGCAGGATGACTGGAGCTATCAACTCGTGTAACCAAGTTGGAAAGATCCCAGACATTGCTCAGAGTAATAGGCTTAGTTCAGTAGTTCATGGAAAGGAGAGGGAAAGGGAAAGGGGACACTCTCAAGGGAGGAGAAGGACAATACACCTGTCCTGCACTCCAGTTTTGTTGGGGATTCAAGAGAGGTTTCCAGAGAGTCCCGCTCAGGCTCACTTCTTTACTTTTGATTGACAGCAAGATGACATCAGATTTTCAAGTCCCCACTGCATTGACAATTTTAGGTCACTTTGTTTGGCTCATGCTGACTGATTCTAATTGGTTTCTTACCCATAAATTCTTACTGATTTTATGGTTAGGAGGAACTATCCTTATCTCTCAGAGTTTGGGGATCAGATCACAAAAGTCTCTTGGGTTCCTCCCATTGACATTATCTCTGGCCTGCATTTCTCCTGCAGATAACAGGTGGCTAGCTGAGGAATGTGACATGTCCTGTCCACTCAGGCCAGGCAGGGCTGCAGGTAAATTGCTTCTTGGAAAAGAAAGCATGTGGGGTTGCACAGTGGGCCCACTTTACAGAATCATCCCCTCACACTCACGTTCCCACCATCCTCACCTGACCTGGCACACTGACACACATCTGAAGGTCACTGGTTCCCGCGTGGTTGATAGCAGTGCATTCAACAGAACTTCACAGGAAGGAAACGTTCTATTTCTGATCAACGTGACAGCCCCCATAACATGGAACCACCAAGATCCATGGTCAGAGTGATAGAGGACCTGAATTTTAAATTTAATCTAAACTTAAATGGCACCTGACCTGGGCCACCACATAGGGCGGTGTGGGTCTGTACATATCTGCATTGAGCTTAAGATGCCAGACACAACCCCGACGTTTCAGCCAGGACTTCTCTACAGCAGGACAAGGCCGGTGTGCCCCAGGAGAGAATGGCCTCCAGAGAACACAGTCAGGCTGCCCAGGCTGCGCCTCTCACCAACACGGTGAGTCCAACACACCAGCCAGTGCGCAGTGACTGGCCGGCCATCAGTCCATTACACATCAGCCCTGGTGCTCTGCTGTGCGAGCAAGGAGGGCAGGTCCCTCCAGGCTTACTGTACGTTCTAAGAGAGGCCCTGAAAAGTAAGTGCAAATTTTGCTTCTTTTATTTGGTTAAAAAAAAACCCTTCACAATAAGAAATTTCTATTCAAAGGCAGAGAAAGAACAAAAAACATGGTCTACATTTAAACTTCAGGCTCTTGGAGTTTGATGGGTTGACCCCAGCACCTTTGCCCACCTCACACTCCCACAGTGGTTCAGGTGGGAACCTGAAATCACTGAATGCTCCTCCCCAGGCAAAGCAACCACAGATGTGTCCATCATACAGCAGGATTTCTCTGGGGCCAGACTCAAAAGCAAGCAAACATGAGAATGTTAAACCTGCCAAATTTCCTCTTCCCAGAGGTAGGGAGACCAACCTCAGGAACCAGCCCTTCCCTGTGGTCAGGAAGACTCAAGGCCAGAGAAATGGAGACTGAAACTCCAAGCATGGGCTAAGGACGGCCTGAGGATGAGGACTGCGGCCACAAACAGCCCCCATCCTCCTGCAGGAGGAAGTGTGGAAGCAGCGCTCCCCGGGGGACTCCTTTGAGCCCAGAGGCCTGTTTCCTCCCCTGTAAACAGCCAGGCCTCCCACAGCCCCAGCCTTTAGCTGTGGCCCCACAGCCAGGCCCAGGCCTCTGGGAGGGATGTGAGGAGGGCAGAGGGCAGGCCGGGGCTTCAGATTGCTCAGGTCTGGCTTTCATTTTTATAGTACATCAGGACCAATGGCCATCACGGCACTGCAGGAACAACTGACACTTACAGGTCCAAGGCTCAGAAATGGCTTCTATGGAAAGTCATGCAGGTGTGAACAACACAGGGCCCTGTCCTTTCCAGAAATTTCCGGGCACAAGGCTGGGAAAGGCAGCCTGCGCCGCACATGTGTGGGGTTTTCTCTTATTATTAGAACATTGGGGTGCGGGTTCAACCTGGCCTTGTGTGTGCTCCTTTTGGTTTTAAAAGAAAAAGAAATCTTCATTAGAATATGTTGGGTCCTGACTCAAAGAAACCATTTCTGAGACAAAGGGAGTCTATAAACTGAGCAATAGAAGAAACCGAAGATTTGTTTTTTTAAATGTCTTTTTTTAAAATTTTTTTATAGTTATAGATGGACAGAATGCCTTTATTTTATTTTTTTATTTTTATGTGGTGCTAAGGATCAAACCCAGTGCCTCACACATGCTAGGCAAGTGCTCTGCCACTGAGCCCCAGCCCCAGCCCTATAAATGTGGTTTTAAAAATGCTTTTGTTCTTGTAATCCCAAGCCACTGTGGTGGGGGTGGGGGTGTTGAGTGAGGCAGGAGAATTTCAAGTTGGAGGCCAGCCTCAGCAACCTAGGGAGACTACCTGTATCAAAAAAAGAAAAGAGGGTTAGCTCCAGGCAGAGCCGCTTGGGTTTAATCTCTGCACCACCCCAAATGCTTTGTTAAGTATGGGAAGATCTTAGTTGTTAGAAAACGTCCATGTGGTTGAAGATATAGAATAAAGGGTGTAGGGGTGAAATGGCTGCTGAGCACCTGTGTCCTTGGCCAGCATGTCTATGTCCCCGTGCAGCCTGGAAACCAGAGCTGGCAGGAGGAGTCCCATTACTGGTGGCCTCCTGGGCCCAGGGAAGCACAGCATCCCTCTCGTTCTACTCCTGGGCCTGTGAGGGTCACCTAGGGATGTTCCTGCCAACACTCTCTCCCACTCAAGAGTGTAAAGCTATGCGGCCGGGGCTCCTCACGGACCCTTGGCAATCTATGGAATTAACAGAACACCAGAACACTTGAGTGCTTTAATAGTGACTTGTACTTGGGATCCCTGGCCTAGAAGACCACTTTTTTTTTTTTTTTTGTATTGAACCAGGGGCACTTAACCACATCTCAGCCCTTTTCTTCTATTAATTTAGACAGAGTCTTGCTAAGTTGCCGGGGCCGGTCTTGAACTTGCCATCCTTCTGCCTCAGCTTCCTGTGTTGCCGAGATTACAGGAGGGCACCACCACGTCTGGTGTAACATGTTATTTGTGACACAGCTCTCAATAGATTAAGACCCCCGGCGACCTGCATCTCTACCTCGCATTCTACCATCTCCCTCACGTCACCTGCACCCAGCTCCTGAGGAACTCATCAGGCACCTAGCCTCATTGTTTAAATACAGAAGTTAAGGGCTCTACTTTAGACAGAAGGGCCTGCCCCACCTTTCCTAACACTGGCTAAGTGACCGTGGCTGGGCAAGTCATAATCTAAGCCTAACACTCTCTTTCTGAAAATGGGTATAAGATTAGTGCAACTATTATTAGCTCATAGAGCTGTAATGGAATAAGAAATGCCAAGTGCCTGGCACATTGTACCAAGCACCAAGTAACTATTTCTAAGGTGTCTGTTACTCCTACTTATGTTTGTGGTCTTCACACCAAAGCAGGTTCTGGGAGGAGCTTTATCTTAACTCCTGTCTCCTTGTGCTCAGCACAGAGCCTGGCTCAGAAGAGCTCTCAGTATAGATTGTTGAATGGATAAATGCATCCACCCATCCATCTGCTCACCCAGTCAACAAGCACGAACAGCTGAGGGAGCGGCTGTGCAAAGGCCCAGAGGCTCATGTATTTGAAGAATAAAGAGGCAGGTGTGACTGCGGTGGAAGAAATAAATAGGTTTTATATTTTTTTCTATTTGATTAAAAATGACCACACAATAACATTCAGAAATTAAAAATGATGTATTAAAATATTCACAGAAGTACAATTTAAAAAGATCAAAAATAATAATGAATTGACATTTTTTCCCTAATTGGATACATTTCCATTGAGCAACTAGATAGTTCGGAGTTTTAATTTCCTAGGTGATCCCTTTTAGGTGTCCCTTCACAAGACTCATGAAAAATTTGTCCTCTTTCTCTGGTTACAAGTCTGGCCCTGGTCACAAGTACCAAACAACCAGAGGGACGTGGAGGACCAGTGGGTGGAGGCTCTGCTCTTGGATACCAGCCTCTGGTAAGAGGCTTTTCCAAGCAGCTTCCAGGGCAGGCAGACTGGCCAGGACAGGCCCAGCGCTCTGGATGCTCGCTGCCCTGGGGGAAGAGTCAGGAGGAATATTCTTCCACCAGGCAGAGGCAGACAGTGTGAGGTGTCCACTCGGCAGGGAGACCAGGAGTCAGGGAGGGGAGGAAAGAGAAGTGTGTGAAGCCCACAGAGCACCGGCCTCCCACTCGCATAGTTCTACAGGAAGGAGAGAGGGCAGGCTCAAACGTGGGCTCTGGCACTGGGCCTCCCCACCACACCCTGGCCAGCCACCCACGCAGGGGCCTGCTGAGGGCTCCTGAGGTCTTAAAAACAGGCAAAGGTCTCAGGGTCGAAGGCCAGAGTGCTGGGTGGAAATGGCAGCCAGCTGAAGGCAGGTACAGCCAGCAGATGTCCACCAAACCCGTCTGTTGGCTGGCGAGTGCACGCAGTGTGGCTGCAGCCGGGGAGTGGCAGGCAGGTCTCAGGGAGCAGCAGAGCTCAGGAGTGAACAGCGAGTCCGCAGCAGCCCTTTCTCCACTCACCACCTTGGAGCACCTTTAACCCAAGTCATGCCTTTTTCCCTTTAAAATGCTCTTAGGATGCAGCATCCCACACTTCCCACAGGGGACCGAGGTGGGAGGGGGAGCAGCTCTCAGGACTCCAGGGGAAGGGCCCACGCCCCTGCCACCACCTTCTAGATGACAGTCTTCCCATATCCAGGGCTCCAGGCAGTTCTAAAGGGGAAAATGTTTCTTTTAAAACAAAGCAATCTGGAAGATGGGAGAATGCAACCTGCACCATGGTCTCAGGAGATTTGCCAGGCCAGGAAAACCTGAAAACGCAGAGAGGTGGCAGGGCGGCCATGGAGGAAAATGAGAAAACAGATCCCTCTCCTTCCTCCACCACTATTCACTGTTTCAAGTAACGAGGGGTGAAGGGGGGTGGGACAAACCAACCACAACACCAAAACAGGAAGAGAAGAGAGTGCATGGGGCCACTCTACTCCCACTGATTCCTAAAAGTCTTGACCCCGTGAACCTCAATCGTCTTGGGGGGTGGGAAGTTTTGGGAGACCAGGCCGACTGCCCGAGGCTGCTTTGCTGGTGGCCTGAGGCTTCTGAAGGAAGGTCATCCTATGCAGTGCGAGGCCAGGGCCATCTGACCATCAGGGCCATCTGACCACCAGGGTGATCCAGCCAGCCCGGTTCCCTTCCCATATCCCATGTGGGGAGGGAGCCAAGGCCTCTCTGGCTTCAGATGTTATGGCCACTCTGGCCCAAGGAGGAAGGACCAGGGCCAAGAATGTGATCGATACCTTTCTCCTCCACAGGTGCCACACTCCCGAGCTCAGCCTGGCCTTTCCATCAAATCACTCCCATGTGTTGATCTAAGGCACCTGGAGGGGAGCGGTACCAGTGGCACCTAGTGGCACACTTATCCTTGCTAACCTGGTGTCATAAACCCACACACTGACAGGACACAAAGGGTGTAACATTTAAGTAAGTCGACACAGCACATAAAATTTGCCCCATGTTTTAGAAAAGCACCAACACCAATTTCTTGAACTTTCTGTAAGTGGAATAGTTAACAGTTGCTGTCTAAAAGCTACAACCAAATGAACATTTCTGGCACATGTGATAGGTCCCCTGGCTGCATGTTCGCCATGGGATCTCCTTCCTCCAATGACAATAAATGCTAAGACTGGTTGAGCCCTTGGATTAAAAGGCCACGTCCACTGGAAACACCGAAGTCTGCTACTGTCTCTGAAAGGCAACCACATCTAAATGGTGGTGACAGGAATGTTTCTGAAATGTCCCAACTCTTAATGACCCCCAAAGCATGTACAAAAACAACAAGATGTTTATACATAGGCAGATTCACACCCTCACACCATCTTCTCGACATGCAACGCTGGCCCAACAGCAGAAAGATTAAATAGAATATACATGACATCCACATCCTTTCCTCCCTCTGGGTCTACACATGTATGTGTCCTTGCCTGGGTCCCCAAGGCCACACGTGGTTATGGGTTACATTTTCTGCACAAGAGTCCAGTTTGGGTTTGTTTCTTGTCCAGGATGCTCTGGGTCTTAATTTTTCCGGATGTTCGCATACACCATGGATTCCGACTTGTTGATCTTGTCACTGTGATGGCCGCTGGAGTGGTCTAACTGCGCGTATATGACTGGGCCCTCGAAGAGAAGCAGAATTAGAGGTCTTGGGCGACCATGTGCCTGCGGGACACATGTCTCAACCACGGTCGGGTTTGTGGCTCTGGTTCTAAGGCACAGACCTCCCTCGTCTCTGTGTCTGCAAGAAGACTTCCCCTGCAGGACCTCCTGGACCCCTGTCCACCAAGGCTAGGCACAGGTGGTGACTCTAAAGCCAGCACAGGCACTTTGTTACACTTCTCTCGTATGTTTGGAAGCTTATGTAACAACATAACACTCCTCCTCAGGAATATCCCTTGCTTTAGTCCCACAGAACTCTGCAACTTTAGCAATAGCAATCAGTCTTCAGGACCAGATGGCACGTGTGTCAACCTGAGACCTGTGAAAACTATGGAAAACACACTCGGTTCCACTCAAAGATACCATCAATTTGAACTGGTCATTTTAGATAAACAGGTACTTTTATTTATTTATTTATTTTTTGTGTATGGTACTAGGGATTGAACCCAAGAGTGCTTTACCCCTGAGCTATATCCCCAATTTTTTTCTGTTTATTCTTTCTTTTGAGACAGGTTGCTAGGTTGCTCAGCTTGTTAGATAGATTGATTGAGGCTGGCCTCAAACTTGGGATCCTCTTGCCTCAGCCTCCCAAGTTGCTGGGATCACAGTGTGCACCACTGTGCCCACTATCTTCAGTATAACTACTGATGGCACAGTGATCCTCAAGACTCCAAATACTGTTTCTTTTATTTCCTTTTTCAATCTTTAGGTGCTGGGGGTCAAACCCAGGTTATTCTTCAAGAAAAGCAAGTGCTCTACCGCTGGTCAACACCCCTAGCCCCTTCTTTGACTTCTAATATCAGAAAACTATTCTTCCTGGTTTAAAATATGAAAAGAAAAAACCAAAGAATCACAATCCATTGAAATATAAAGAAAAATCCTTGATGGACTAAAGCACAGGTCTCTTCTCGGCAGTAAAGCAGCTGCTCAAGTCGGGGCCCAGCCCAGGGCACACAAGGAGCATCAGCCGGACAGCGGGTGCCTGCCTCCAGGGGAAGCAAGCCCTGGGCAAAGGCTGAGGTTCCCCTGGCCAGCTGGCCACACGTCTGACTTCTCCAGCAGCAATAACAACACAATATCATCCCAGGAAGGAACCCTGACAATGTGGAACTTCGTGTGTGTTCTGCGGTCTTGGGTGGTTCAAGCTCTGACTTCCCCAGGAGGGCCAGGCCCAAGGTACAGGCTGCGAGCTTGTAATGTAGCAGTACCCATGTGATTCACAGGACAGTCCCCCAGTACCACATGTGGCTCCAGCACAGGAGAGGCTCACGCATCAGTTTTTTCATCTCTAACACGGCCCTAAGAACGGTATCTACACCTGAATCCACAGGCTGAATGAGGTCCTTAGGCAACCCAGGTCTGTCTGACAGGCCAACTAAACATACACCAGTTATTATCGAGCTGCCATTACCCGGGCATCTTATTATATGAACACAATTTGAATCAGGCTGAAGTAACTGGTGGGGTAACCGGGGGGTCAAAGCCCAGGTGCAGGCATCCGCGTGGGGGTGCTCTCACTGAGGCCCCTCATGCGTAAGATCAACAGACCACACCATCCACACTGAATCACAGAGACCTCCTACCTGCATCCCAAAGCTGCAGGAAAACCAAAGGCTGATCCACAAAGATGCAGAAGATGCTCAGAGGACAGCATTCCCACAGCTGATAACAGAGCCCTGCCCATGACCACCACGGGGAGGGGTCTGCAGGGTGCAGC
Organism: Callospermophilus lateralis; assembly: GCF_048772815.1. Taxonomy (NCBI): domain Eukaryota; kingdom Metazoa; phylum Chordata; class Mammalia; order Rodentia; family Sciuridae; genus Callospermophilus; species Callospermophilus lateralis. The sequence continues at coordinate 12,839,109 of NW_027514380.1, read as the reverse complement.
AGCATCTCCGCAGTGCAGTCAGCGCCGTCCACTGAGCAGGATCTACCCCTCTACTGCTAGAATCAGGGCCAGTCTCCTGACCTGCTCTGACCCACAGAATAAGGCCCGAGGGACATCACCATTGTCACACCTAGACCTCCACAGGTCTCGTAGCTTCTACTCCTGTACTGGTCTTGGGACCCACATCCAACATTCTGCGAACAAGCCCAGGCCAGCCTGCTGGTGACATGGGACACATGGCCCAACTGTCAAACTGTAAGACCACACTATGGCTGCCCAGCTGGTCATCCCTCCAGCCAACTGCAGGTGCACAAGTAAACTGGCTTGCCCCATCAACAGGAGAGCCTGAGCCAAACACACGGCAGCTCTAACACAGGAGGTAACTGAGAAACCATGTGAGTGGGAAATGCAGAGGAGCCAGGAACAGAGGCAGCACAGAGTGCACCTGCACCCGCCAGCAAGCTTCAGAGGTCAGGAAGTCCCTCCTAGAGAGAAGGCCCCACTCCCACCCAGGATGCTGCTCAGCTGTCTGAGGTCACTCCCTCTCCCCCTGGGATGTGACAGAGTGACTCAGGTCAGGGACTTTTCAGTTGAGGCCTTGGCAGAGGTGGGTCCAGAGGAAGGGAGGAGGTGCCCTGAGCTCAGGGAAGTCTGCTCGAGAGGGTGCTGAGAAGCTGAGGGTACACGGGGTCCCCATGGACCTGGATTTTGAGGGCCAATGAGACTACTCAGGACTGCAGAGGACACCATGAAACAAGATCAATTTGGAGATGACCCTGCCATTGCGGAGACAGTCACTTGTGTACGCAGAAATGATAAGAAGGACAATCACAAGACCACACCAGCCTACCTATTTTTGCAGTAAATCTCTTCTTTTGGCATTGGGGCTTCCCAGGCAAGCCCCTGCCACCGAGAGGCCACACCCAGGGCCGCCACCAAGGGGCCATACCCAGGGCTGCCACCGAGGGCCCACACGCAGACACTCCTCCCCCCACACTCTCCATGTGCTTTGTTTCGATATTTTCCCTCAAATATTGACTCACAAAGGGCCTTAAGTACTGAAAATGTTTCCAGAAACAAATGGCCCAACGTAGATCGATCCTTTTAGTGATAACTGGAGAGAAATGTACCTCTGAATTCTACTTGTATCAAATTTATTCCCAAGTAAAAACATACTGGAAGGTGGGCCAGGAAAAGAGGGTTCTGGAAGAACAAAGAGACCTGTCTGCAAACACACGGGTGCCTGAGCATGCACCTCGGCTAGCCGGGCAGCGTCTTCCCACCTGGAAGGGGTAACTGCGCCATGGTCTCTTTGAGCACATGCTCACTGCTATTGACAAAACACTCTCAGTACTCACTCCAGTGTTTGAAGAGCCAGGTAAATGGTAGCACCTAATTACAGTGGCTCTCTGAGGCAAATGGAACCAATATTGACCATCAATTCGGAACTGGAGCAGGACGGGAGGAGCACCCTTCTCAGGACCTGGCGGACGGGCTGATACCAGCTCTGCCACTGACGACTACCCTCGGCTCAGCGCCTTGGACACAGCTCAGTTTCTACAGGGGTCACAAAGAATGCAGCGTATCAGCTGCCATGAGGCAAGGAGGGAATGCACACAGCAATCTTATGCATCTCGGTGTCTGCGTATTAGAGCCAGCAAACTCTTAAATATCCCAACCACCTTTCTCCAAAATTAATGCCTTTTGCAAAACCATGTCCAGGAAAAGAACTAGGAAACCAATTCTCATCAAATAATTAGACAAAAATTATTTTAAACTATGCTTTATAAGAGATTTCTGGCTCATTTTCTCCCTGTGCTGCCCCCACTCCCACCCTCACGTCCTGACCACAGGCCTTGTGCTGGGGAGGGCTTCTGGCTCTGCTGTTCACCCTCCCTTTGCCTCCTCTGCCCCTCAAAGTGAAGCAGGGTGACATCTAAGCCAGTCAAAATTCCTGTTCCCTTGCAGGTGACTGGAAGACGTAACAGCGTGTGCCTGATTCTTGGACAATGGGATCGAGGACATGTTTGCTGGGGGGCTTCTGTTAATCAGTCTTCTTCAATTGTCACGGTGGTGACCAAGGGTGCACGCCTGGAAATTAGGGTGCTCCTTTTAAAGTTCCCTTTGTGGGGAGCTATTATCCTTTTCTTCTTATGGTGAAATAGCAGAGAGCTACTTACTCATCCACAGAGTGACCGCTGACACTGTTCAGTTCTCAGGTGGTGCCTACACATGGAAACGCAGGAAGATGAGAGAACCCTTGGGATGAACTCAAGGGAGAGTCTGTAAGCATTCCTGCCATGTCCCCACTCTGAGCTCTGACTATCACAGACCCATGTGCACATCACACAGGCCTAGGGTTAGAAGTAGGGAACAGATGAACCACACCTCAGAGACAAGAGAAGGGAAGCCCATGTTAAAAAGTCTCTCCAAGCTAACACCATTAGCTAGTCCCCAGGGTGTCCCGGGTCTGGAACACACGACTAACCCCTACAGCACTACGCAGGCCTTATCTAGATGTGAAAATCTCCCCAAGGTTGTCTGCCAGAATATCTGCAAACACTTTTTTCTACCTGGTGGAAGAGCCTGAGGTTCTCTGAACACCCCGGGAGTCTCCTGAGAGCAGTGCTGGGTGCTGATCTCTGCCTTGGTTCTGTGGCAGCTAGCCGCATGGCTTGTGTAGGCACTCAGATGCCCATGGAAGTGATGAAAAAGGACACAGCAGACACAGTCAGATAACACATCAGCTCAAACTGAAGATGGTGCATCTCCTGTGGCCTCTGCTGAGAGCTACGCTGGACAGGGCCTGGGCTCTCTGCAAAGGAAGCATCCCTGATCGTGCAAAGCAGCACCGTGGTGACACTGACACAGCAAGCAGGGTCACTCGCTTACACACCGAGGGCTTAGAATGCCGTGGAGTATCTGAGGCAAATTTTCTGACCCGGGACAGTGTCCTCCAAGGCAGTTAGTGTGACACTGAAGCCGGACAGCACAGCACACTTCACGAGGGAACACTTGCAGAAGTAAGAGGGCCACCTCTGTCTCTCACCACAGGCCAAGGACACGCGGATTGAACACCCAAGTCATTTACCCTTAGTAAGTCTAACAGAAAGGGTACAAACAGGACCTGGAAGACACCCAAATAAGGATGGTCCTCTGCTTTCCTCCCCAGGGATAAGAGACTGAACCCACATCACTGTGTCTGAGCTGCACCCCAGCCCTCTTTTTTAATCTTTATTTTTTATTTTGAGGCAGTATCTCTCTAAGAAGGCACCCAGGCTGGCCTCAAACTTGCCATCCTCCTTCCCCACCCTCCTGAGTGCCTGGGATTCCAGGTATGAGCCACCCACTCTGCTGACAAAAGTGACTTCTACCCAACCTGACCATCGCTATTTCACTTATTTTTTTTTTGGGGGGGGGGCGCTGGGGATTGAACTCATGGCCCACGAGCTACACACATGCTGCCCCTGGGCCTCAACCCAACCCTCTATCTTTTAATTCGAGTGCTCTGAGCATCATATGTAAGGTAACCATCAGTGTGGTGAGTTGACTTACTTCTTCACAAGAGACCCCTCTTGATTTGGGTTCAGTTACCCACAGCCAAACACGGCTCAGAAACAGACACGGGCAAGTCTTTCTTGCCATACTTCATTTTGGATGTTCCTACTTCTGTCCTCCACTTCACTGACCTTTTCTTCTATGGTATCTGATGGGTCTTTTATGGCACCCCATGCCTGTTCAGTTCTAAGTTCCCTTTGATTCTGTTTTGCAGATCTACATTTCCCCTCATTATGTTCAGGGTTTTCTTTATATCCTTGTGTCTATGGGATTTACAACACCTGTCTGAAGTTCCCTGTTTATGAACCTTTGCCCCTGGCAATTCACCAACGGCCTCTCAGTCAGCTCCTCCTGGTTATGAGTCTTCTTCTCCTCTTTGTATGCCTAGTAAGTTTTGATGGGTGCCAGAAATGGAGAATTGTACAGTGTTGGCTATGAGGGTTTGTTGTATTCTTCTAGAGAGTGCTATATTCCTTTTCCTTTTCTGGAATGTCTGTTTCTGGTACTTTGTGGCCACCTCACACTGCACCTACCTCCCCAAACCACTCCCCTCCTGCACTGCAGCAGCACCCTGCAGGGCTGCCAGCTGGTGGCCACAGGGCCTGGGCTCTGTCATTTCTCCTGGATCACAGAGATGTACAAGCTACTCCCAAATGTCTTAAAGCCCTGTTTCTTCTCTTCCTTCCTAACATGCTTTCAGCAGGAGAGCCACACCCAGAACCACTCTCAGTCCAAATAGGAGACTGAGGCACCAGACACAGAGAGGGAGGTAGAGGGAGAACAGGAGTCTATGCTGCCTCACACCCCAGGTTTGACCCCATCCCAGTCACCTGGCAGCAGAGCACCAGGTCTCCTCACCACGGAGCATGCCAGGGAGCAAGGTGCAGGCCTCACCCACAGGGTCTCTCAAGCACAGCTACCATCTTTACTTCCTCTAAGCCTCTGTCCCACTAGTACCTCTGTGGGCCAGGTAGCAGCCCAGCTCAGCTGGCTCTGCGCCCTGAAGCACCACGTGGTCTCAGGCACCCAGGCAGCTGCCTGGCAAGGGCACAGCATGGCCAGATGGTGCTGCCCACAATGCCACAAGGCCACTCTGTGCCAGATTCCAACTGAAGTCACTTCTCCTGCATCTCTGTAGTAGGTGGGAACTGAGCCTGCCCATCATCCAGATAAAGCCTCCCATGTCTTTCTACAGAATCCATGAAAAATCATTTTTGTTTTACACAACCCCAGGAAGATGGATTTTCCTGTGAGTTTCTTTTAGAGGACTTCAGTTCAGAACACAATTTGCTCGATTTTCCTTGGGCAATTCACTGAAGACTCTCTCAGCTGAGAAAGCCATTTCTTAATTCTACCTGGGCCACAGGAGTCACATTCTGAGCAAATAATGTGTTAGTGTGGTTGGGTGGAAACCTCAGCAGGGCAGTGTCCTCCACACACAGAGGCTGTGGTCTCTCGAGAGTGGACCTTGAGCATGCTCATGCTTGCTCGCGCTCTCTCTCTCTCTCTTTCTCTCTCTCTCTCAGCTCTGCTTCCTTCCTGAACCCAGAAGGGACAGAGACCAAAGTTTGGAGCTCGGTGCTGGGGCAGGACTGCCATCGGCCATTACCTGGTGGGATCTGGAAAGCAGACTCTTTACCAGACCCTCTGTGTTGGAGGAGGACTTCCGTGGAGCCTGCTTAACCGGAGACAAACTCTCTGATGTGTTGCACCTGATGTAATGGCAATTTGGAGAACAAATGTAAAAAGAAAATTAAAAATTAAAATGAATGAAAACAAACACAGAACAGTGAGTGAGGCCAGTTGCAGTGCAGATACGTGAACAGACAGTAGACAGTGGGCACCCGAGGGTCATCCGCCTTGAAGATGGTTTTCCACCTGATACTCGTTCTCTTAAGTGGTGGATCTATTGCAGAAATCAGTGTGGCACCACCCCTTCAGCCCCGTTTCAAATGAAAACAGGGGGTTCTGATCACAACACTGCCTGGGCTGCCTTTTAAACCCTATTTTGGGACAGAGGTCCAAAGGAGTGAGCTTATACCTTAATGCAATCTGCTTTTGCTATCATCAAAAGCAAACGTCTTCTGAATGTATTTAAAAACTACATCCAGAATGAGTCTTGGCTTTTCTTCCCCCATCCTCTGGTTCCCCATATTCTGTTTCACCACTGGTAATACAACCACACCAAAAGCAACAGAAAAAGACAAACAGCAGACAAAGAGAACACCCAGGAAGTCATGAGGGTGGGAAGTGTGGAGTGCCACTTAGCAGGAGAACTCTCCTGGTGAGAGGGCTTCAGCAGTAAGGCTACTGAGAGAGGGGATGGGAGCTCCTGGAAGGGGTCATCAGTGGTCCCTAAGGGATGTGTCATCAGCACAGCTTAAGTCCTTTTTTAAAAAAATATTCATTCTTAAGTTTTAGGTGGACACAATACTTTACATTTATGTGGTGCTGAGGATCGAACCCAGTGCCTTGGGCATGCTAGGCGAGCGTGCTGCCACTGAGCCACAACCCAGCCCACAGCTTAAATCCTTTAGGGCAGTGTTCTGAAAACTTTGGAGTTCAGGGAGGAGCACGTTTAAAGTGTCAGTGCTCAGACTGAGGCACACCACAGACACTGCATCCATTGGGACGGGAGGATGCCTGGCTGAGCCAAGGTCGTTTAATTACCCTGACATGAAGAAGGCTCAGTGACCGATGATAAAACTCATCTATGAAGAAAGAAAACAAAGATGTGCCCATGCACACAAGCGTGCACGCACACACACACTCACAGACACACACACGTGCGCGCATTTCCCATGAGAGCACACATAGCCACAGGAACCAACTTTATCTGGACATTGTGCACAGCTGCCTGACATACTTGTGGATAGACCTCGAGGACTGCTGGTTAGCAGAGCAAGCTTGTTAGTGGCCACACGGAGACATCTGAACGGACTCGGAAGGTGAACAGCGACAGGCAGTGTGATTAGTTACCACGTGTCTACTGGAGAGGAGGAGCCCAGGCTGCCACAGTCCCAAGCGTCTTCTAGTCTTCTACGTCAGCTCTCCTTAGGAGTGGGAGAGAGGCAGCTGACCAGCACACCAAGGGAGGGAGGCAGGGGAGGGAAAAAAACAGAGTGAGAAGAGCAGCACTTGTGATGCAATGCAGGGTCCTAAAGAACATCGCTCTGCCTTTATTAGCCCCAAGGCAAGAGCTGGCACGCCATCACCTGGATTAGTCCTGTGCTGAGACCAACCCTCTGCCTGCTCAGGAAAACTCTCGCCATGCAAGCTAACCACGCCAGCCCCAGAGAAGCATTCCATGCGGGCCACGCCCAAACCGGAGCACTCAAGCCCGTCCACTCGCAGCACTCCTAAGCTCCATGCCAGTAGTCCGCAGACGAGGATCCACTGTCAACCAGCAAGAGAGCGCACAGCACTCAGTGCTCGGCCAACCCTGTAGGACATCCCGCACCTGCAGCACTGTGCCTATGACACGGCCCCAGTCCCCACGCGAGCTCGAAGTAGCTTATGTGGGTTAGCTCTCCAGCCCAGGCAGGAAAGGCAAGGTCCTGCAATCAGACACACCATGCTCAAAGGTGTCTTGTGAGAAGTCACAAACAGAAACTTTTTTTCCTTGCTGGTAGATTTTTAAAAAAATATATTTATTTTTTAGTTTTTAGGTGGACTTGTGTCCTTATTAAAAATAATCCTTATTTTATTTTCATGTGGTACAGAGAATCAAACCCAGTGCCTCATGCATGCTAGGCGAGCATGCTACCACTGAGCCACATCCCCAGCCCTTGCTGGTAGATTTTATTGTCAAATCTTACTGCCCCAGTTTGGGGTAGGGAGGGAAATTACTAAAAGGAGGAGCCCCACATCATCACACCAGGCTAGGACCGTTAGGACTTCCTGACCAGAGTTTTGTATCGACCCAATGAGAAAGAAGACTCTCATTAGGTTAATGCTAAGAAATTAACTCAGGTAGGGCAAGTGAAGTCTGCAGCTTCAGAATCCCAAATGCAGAGTGGACCATCCCAAACAGTGCAGCCTACCCTGTCCAAAAGGAACCTGCAGAGCAGGGGCCAGCCTCCTGTCCACAGCCGGGAGAGGCACTGACTGGAGAAGGCTAGTTAGGGTGCAGAGGCAATGCAGGTCACTCTTCACAAGCTCTCTCCACACACATGCAAACCCTGCCTTGTCTCTCCACCTCCCGATTCAGAGTCTCTTACCCAGTGTAATCCCGCTTAGAGTTCCTCCTTCGGTACCGGACGGCCAGGATCATGCTGACCCACAACCACAGCAGTGACTATGCCCACCACCACCCAGGCCGGGAACAGCGGCAGACTCTCTGGAGAGAGAAGACGATAGCGGTGAGGACTCTGCAGGGAGGAAGGCAGCTCCCTACACAGATGGACCCGGCCCACAAGCCAGGCACCACCTTCCCCATCCACTCAGCTGTCACCTAGCCAGACACCGGTACCCAACTGAGGACACGCAAACGTTGGCTATAAAGAACCAACTACAGAACTGAGCACTTCTGATCCCTGGTCCTAAAACCAAAGCAAGACTGAGAGGTGGACTTTATCCTTTATCATTCTACTCAAAGTAGACATGAATTTCCTGCTTATTCTCCAAAAAAGGGGGGGGGGGATATTTGTACTGCTTTTAGAAATGTCAAATTTTTTTTCCTAAAAGACATCAAAACAGCATTAATTTTCTTCTTTCCCAATGTCCTCTACAACTAGCCACTATCAATTCAGGTTCTGTACAATCAACACTGAAAAGCCAATATCCCTAGGATCAGGTCCACAGGCTCCTGATGGGGGAATCAGTGACACAGCCGGACAACGGGCAGTTCCCAGCAGCCAGGGCTGGGGGGTGGGCCACAGGTCCACAGACACAGGCAGCACAGCTGTCTGGCTAAAGCGCTCCCTCAAAACACAACCGACAGGTCACTCTTGTTCCCAGTGGAACCAGGGATAGAGGACGGCCACCACCGTGGAGACGCTGAAGAGCCAAGTACCTTTCTCCACCATGTACAGCCTGATGTGCCCAGGCTGGACAATGATGTCCGGAGGGTTCTTGACGTCACAGATGTAGGTGCCATTGTGAATGAACTGCATGTTTTCTATGTTGATGAATGCATCTTTCTTGTCCAGGTCTCCAGCCCAGCTGATTCTGTCCTTAAACGGGGGTCAGTTGCCCAGGTACACTTGTCTTTGGGAGTAGTGGAAGAACTGAATTTGGAGCAAGAGCACAGTGAGCCACACTCAGTGGCAGAACCCCTGGAGCCTGGATGGACCACGGTGAGGCTCGGCAGTAGTGCTTGCCTGGCTTGCATGAGGCCCTGGTTTGAGCCCCTTCACCACACATAAGACTCCACATGGAAGAAATGCCATGCCCACAACAGGTCTCAGACGTGGAACCCAAGCCAGAGGTGCCTGCCTCTGGAGGCTGAGCTCCAGCCCCATCCTCCAGTGTCCTCATGCTCTCCTCAGACCTGCTTTTAGCAGTGAACTTTTTCAAAGACCTTCAGACCCATCACCATGGGAAGGGGACCGTCTTAGTGCTCAGATCTAAGCCATGCAGTTGTGCTGGGGGCCTGTGCTCTCATTCCTCCTGGACAAGTGACGTGGTACTGGGGACAGTGACTTGGTAGATAACCCTACCCACCTCCTGACCTCATAACCACCTCTATTCTGTGAGTGCCCATGTCCTGGCCTGGCATCAACAGTGTCCCTGTGCTTCAGACTTCTCACCTGATGGCCCACCACTTCACGGGTGGCTACCCTGCCCTCCGAGCTTGTCACCTGCTGTAAACTTCTGCCTACTCATCTCATCTCGACAGGCTGCTGTCTGAACTCGTGCTGAGCCTTCATTCCCCCTGCAAGTGTCAGAAGGGAGCTAGCAAGAGGCCGTGGGAAGTGTGGGCTCCACCCACGGAACAGGCCCATGACATGATAAGGGGTCCAACCAAAAGAGCACGTGCTCCTGCCCCTCGGCCCTCTGCCATGGAGCTGGACGGCAAGAAGGCCCTTGCCAGGTGCTGGGCCCTTGATCTTGGTCTGCCCAGCCTCCATCTATAGGAAATAAGCTTAGTTCCTTACACGTTATCCAGCACAAAATGGGCTCAGACAGGAAAGACTCACTCGACCCACCAGTCTTGGAGTGGTCCTTGATCCCTGCCTTCTTCCCAGGTGACTCCCAGCCTGCTGCCAAATCTGCTGTTCCCTGTCCTGTCTCCACATTTCCATAGCAACACCTGAGTCATGCTCATCTGAGTGGAGGCTAATCTACCTTCTAGGCTAAATGAGGGTTGGGGCTCGGGCTCAGTGGGAGAGCACTTGCCCTGCAGGTGTGAGATCCTGGGTTCGATCCACAGCACCACCTAAAAATAAATAAGTAAATAACTAAAGGTATGGTACCCATCTACAACTAAAAAAAATAAAAATAAATATAAAATGGCTAAATGATCGCCAATAAGCAGAAATAAATTAACTGTTAGTATTGCTATTTATCCAATATATACCCTGCATTTAAGCTGACTCAAAAACTCATCAGAAACTGTGAAGGGTCTGAGGTTTTAACCTACTTGCAAACTAACAAATTTCCTGGTGGGGCGTGAGAGGGAAGTTCCAGCGAAGCCTTCCTTCCATGAAGAAGACTCGGAGATGAGCCTTATTACGTAGGATGCAGCAGGAAGCTTTGACCTGCTCCCCTTGCCTCCAAGACCCCAGGGATGGCCTAGAGGGGCCTGGGCAGATGCTGCACATGCAGACCCTGCATCACTGCCGAGAAACCCAAGACAGAGCCCAGATCTCTGTCTGTTGTCTGAGACAGGGTCTTGCTGCGGTCCAGGCTTGTCCTGAACTTGCCAAGTGATCCCCTCCCTAGCCTCCCCAGCAGCTGGGACTACAGGTGTGCCCCACCACACCCAACCTCAAGTCCAAATCTTCAATAGTGGGCAGAAGGCAAGCCCAGCTCTCACCCCAAAGTCACAGCGTCTTCACTACACTAGGCATTAGGCAAATGTGTCCTCCTTCCAGAGGGGAATAGCGTCGGTCTTCCAAAGCCAGTCACCTTACCAAGAAACTCCAGAACAAGGCATTGTGCTCTTCTCCCAGACATGCAGAAACAGGACGAATGCGCACCTCCTCGACTGACACTCTCATGGCCACCCTGGAACTTTACCAGCAGAAACACAGCGACCTGCCCAAGGTCACAGGCCCTCCCGATGGAATTCAAGCCTAGCTTCAATGCCAAGGCTCATGCTCTTCCATTACTGAATGCCTCTCAGGAATGGTCATATCTTGCCTGCTCAAAGCCCTTCACTCTCTTCTTTCCCAGGAAATAAACAAACTCTCAACCCAGGAAAGAAGCCCTTCCAGCAAGAAGTCTGCCTCCCTTCCCACAGCATCTCTATCCTTGCCTGGCATTTCTGGGCCAGCAGTGGTAGCAGCTCTGCAATGCTGCCTACGGCCTCCTTCTGCAGTGGGTTCTCTTGGCAGGTGTCCTGTATTGAACTGCGACCTTAGAAGACAGGGGACGAGATGTGCTTCTCTGCACTCCTTAGCACACAGCAGGAATCACGTTTGTGAACTGAATTGATGAAGATGACCTTGGTCAAACCAGAGAAAGACAGGAATAAAACAGTGAAAATTCATAAGAAAAACCAGGCCTCATTTTCAACCAGTATTTAAAAAGTTCAAGCTGCAGGTTGTAAGACAGGTCTATCTCCTCTCAAAACACCTGTTTTCACTGTATTCAGCTGGGGCGTCTGGAGGTAAGGACGGCACAAGGCTAGAGCTCAGGAGGAGGGAAACAGAGCATGAAGGGATGAGATGGGAAGGGAGCGGGCCAGAGCTCCACACAGACTGCTCCAGAGAGCGCACGAGCCGAGGGGGAAGGAGAGGCAGGGAAAGGCAAGTGCATGTCAGACACGAGGACCCAGGTCAACAGACCAGGAGAGCTGTCCGCAACAGATGCGGGGACACAGGTCCACAGACCAGGAGAGCTGTCCGAGGTGTGCTGGGCCCTAACAAGGGCTACCTGCTCCCTGATTGAATGCATCCTAATATTTTAGAAATAAAGAATCCTTTAATCAGTAACTGCATTCTGTAGTTAACTGTGAGTATAAATTGATTAGGTAAAAATGTGAACCAGAAACAGCACATTCTTATTTGTGTGTGTGTGGGGGGGTACTGAGAATTGAACCCAGGGCTGCTCTACCACTGAGCTCTAGTCCAGGCTTCAATATAGTTTGAGACAGGTCTTGCTAAGTTGCTGAGGCTGGATTTGAACTCATGATCCTCCTGCTTCAGCCTCTCAAGCTGCTGGGATGACAGGTGTGCAGCACCTCACCAGCTCCAGCAATGCTCTTAACATTACGCCTTGTATTATGCAGGTCTTCTTCAACCCACACAACAGGGATAATTCCAGCACTGGGGTACTGCTCGGTGGTTCCTTCCCCTTTCTCCTCCTCTGCCTCCCTCTCCTCTCTTTTGTAGCACTGTGTGTTGAACTCAGGAGCATTCAACCACTATGCTGCATGCCCAGCCCTTTTTATTTTATTTTGAGATAGGTCTCTCCAAACTGCTGCAGCTGGCCTTGAACTCATGATCCTCCTGTGCAGCTCCTGAGTGGCAGGATGGCAATGTGGCCAGCCTGCTTTATTGTCTGTGGACTGAACAACTCCCTGTTCAGAGGATAGCAGAGGGAAGGCCTCACAAGTTGGCTGCAGTCTGTTGAGAGAACACATGCATGGAGTCTTCCCTCCTGCGATGCTGATGGCTTCACCCCCCACCCTGTCTAGAGCAGCTGAATGACTCTGTCCCTGGTCCTTGAGACCTCTACATAGAGTCTGCTCTCATCCTTATAGCTACCTGAGGGGAGGCTCCTTGCAGACACCTCTAGGCCATGCCTTTTGCACTCTGTCCCACCCAAAAGCACACCCACATGGCCCCATGAGGAAGCTGAATGAATCTGACACCCTGACTCTACCTCACCCTTCCCCACCTCCCACACAGGCCATTCAGAGGTCCTCCTCTTTTAAGTCCTGGAATCTGAAAATTAGGTTTAGGTTCCAGTACAGGGCAACAGCTTTCACCTGGGGGACAGAAGTCATAGCTTTGGCAATACCATATGCAAAAATTAAGCCAATTGGCCAGACAGAATGGTGTTTTTCTTCCACTCACTAGGACTATCTTGTATGTACTTGAAGTTTCCCCAGAGGAGACCCTGAGCAGCTCATGATCTATAGACAAGGGACTGGCAATCCTCTGTCCCTTCAGCAATGACAGAGGACACATTCTCAACAAAAGAAGTTAAGTCCCGAGATCACAGACTTCCGCAATCCCAACAGCCAGCAGGCAGTCACTGCTGCCGGCCTTTCCATCCGAGCTCCAGGGGGAGGTGTGGGCACTACTTGCTACATCAGGGCACAGCTGGGGGCATTGCCCGGCGAGATGGACCAGTGCCAGATCTTCCATCTTCCTCTTCTCTGGAGCCCTAGGGCCATGGAGAGCTCCACCTTGCGATGGCACCCAAGCTCCTCTCACTCCATTGACGCAGGAACACGGGTCACATTCCCAGCACGTGGACTTTGCAATGTTCAAACCACGGTGTTTCTCCGGGTGCTCTTACTTAAGGATGGGCGATGGACTCTGTTCCTGCAAAGTGCTCACAACCTAAAATGTGTAGCACTGCTGAAGTAGGGGCGAAGTTCCAAGGACATGCGACAAGACAATAGCAACACAAGGTGCATGGGGGTGGTGCCTTGAGGGCCCGCTCCCCAGGGCCTCCTGACGACCTTCCTCCTCCAGCATCCCATGTTGGGGCATCACCTCCACTTTACAGACCACCAGCCCAGGTCTAATAAGCACCCACCCTGCACCCGCCCAGTTTCTAATTAAACCCCCACCCAGGCCATGCCTGTTCCGCCCTCAGCTGCCTCTCTAGGCATCCATAGGTGAGAGAAAAGCCGTGCTGGGACCTTTCCTGAAGACCCTACATGCCTGTTGCACGGTCAGATTGTGGGCTCAGGAGGAGGTGGGAGGGGAGCAAGTCGAATGCCTAAAACAGCTGAAATGGAAACCAGGCAAGTGTTCTTCAGGCGCACCACAACCAGGGAATGCAGTCAGCTCAGGGAATGCAGGGAAGAGGACTTCACAACAGGGCTTGACGGTGGAGGGGGCGTGGGAAGTAGGCGCCAGGAGCAGGACAGACGCTGCTCATGTTCTCCTGGAGTAGAGGCTGCAGCCTACAGCAGACCAGGACCACACTCATTCTGGAAAAGGACAGTCGAAGAATGGACTGTCCTCACAGGACAGCAGGACAGAAGCCTGCGGCAGGCCTGGTGGGGCAGAGGGCACTCCTACCGACACTGTGGTGTCATCCCCCTTGGGCTGGTAGCTCCAGGAGACGGACGTCAACCAGCCAGTCACGTTAGTGGACTTGAAGTTGCACGGCAGCTTCCCCTGTGTCCTGTTTGCCACAAAGATTTCTTTGGGTGAGTACACCTCCAAGGCCTACACACCAGCTGTCCCTGGAGAGAAGGAAAGCACAGGAGTGAGGCTTGGTGTGACTACCACGCACACACTCACCAGATGACACAGAAGACACAAGGAGGTCGGCAGACACAGGAACTCACTGCTGTCACACCACCCTGCAGAGCAGGGTGGTGCGTTCCCCTAAGCCCAGTGACTCAGGAGGCCAGGGCAGGGCAACCAAGCTCCATACACCCATGGAACCTATCTCAAAACTAAAACTAAAAAAGTAAAATGGGCTGGAATGTAGTTTAGTGGCAAAGCGTCTGCCTTGCATTCGCAAAACCCTGGGTTTGACCGCCAGTTCCAAAAAAAAAAAAAAGATTCCAACCAAAAAAATAATAAGATTAAAAAAAAAAAAAAGCAAAACAGAACTATAAGTTTCTGGCAGGATATTCTAAAGATTTCCTACAGAGTAACTGCTGATGGTCTTAAGTTTTTAAGTTTTTTTTTTGTTTTTTTGTTTTTGGTACTCTCTTTTTTAAATTTTTTGACAGCAGAATGCTTTACAATTCCTATTACACATATAGAGCACAATTTTTCATCTCTGTGTAAGTTTTATCAGTTTTACTAAACCTAACATTTATGTTTTCAGAAACAACAGACGTTTTAAAAGCAGTTTTAGGTTTACAGATTAAATGGGAAGTGGAGAATTCTCACAAATGTCCCCACCGGCTTCCATTAGTCATGTTGTTCTCAGCTGGTCAGCAACCCCATCACAGAAATGCTGACTAAGGCCCACAGCTCACGTGAGGGCCACTCTGTGTGTACTCTTTGGGTATGATGACATGTGTCCACTGTCACAGTACCACACACATCTCTACAGCTGGGCCCTGGTTCACTGCCCCCAAGTCCCTGGTGACCTTTCTCGGCCTGTTTCTACCTTTGCCAGACACTCTACAGCTGGAACCAGAATGTAGCCTTTTCAGACGGCCCCTCCCAGCTGGCAAAGTTCACTTCCGCTGCCATGTGAGAGCCAGCAGCTGCCCCGGTGGCCTGTCTGTGGCAAAATGAGGCACATCCTACTCCTCTAAGCAGCTCTCAGATTTGACCCAGGAACTTTCTTCACCTACATTTAAAGCATTGAAGTATATGTTTTTAAGCTAAGAATTTTAGGGCCATATACATTTCTTTCTAACCTTCACTTAGTTTGAGTCTGTTTTTTTGAGTGAAGTTTCCCATTTTAGCAGCAATCCATAATAGTTCCTGCAGTGGCCTCTGATTTTAGATCCTGGGAACAGAGCTGTGTTCATGCAGCCAGCAATGGATGTTTTCGCTGCCATGTCCTGGGCTCAGCTAATGGAAAAGCTTCGGTGGGCAAAACACACCCTGGCACACTGAGCTCGGCTGCTCCTTGAGGCTCTTTAAAATTCTTAGCTTAAACTCACCCAGCCCTTCAAAATGAGATATTTTAAAACAAGCTGTTGGTAGTGAATATGTGCAGTGTTCTGATGATTCTTAAAACGTAACAGGCAGAAAAGGAGCGATACTGTTGCCAGGACTGATGGTCAGTTTCAGAATCTTACTGAGGCCTTAAGGATGATTCTGGCCAGAGAGAAGAGGGTACTCCCCCATTCCTCCCAACCATCTTCCGAATATTTATTCTAAGGACACAGTGGGCACTTTTGGCTATTCTGTTAAATAAACTGATAGCCACACTACATCAAGCAGATTTTTTTCTGCTAAAAGAGGGTGGATTACTATTATAGGGAAAAATAGATTATTATTTGTGGTCCAAACCTCAAAACAAGCCCTTCTTTCAGACCAGAAGCAAACCAAAGAAGTTCCTTGCTATTGTGGGTAGGCAGAAAAGCAGCCCTGGGCACTGGAGTTCAGAACCAAGCAGGAAGCCAGGAGAGCCAGTTAACCAGTTCATGCAGGAAGGGGCTAGTTAGCAGCCCTGACTCACTCTGCCCTGTTGACTAGTTGTCTCCACAGAGAACCCTACAAGGAAAGCCAGGCTTTAAAGTCCACAAACAAGTTTCCTAGGAATTCTTGAGCCAGATCATGGCCTGGCTGCAGAGCTGTGGGCTCGAGGCCAAGCAGCCACGTTTACAGTTAATGATTTTGAGAAGAAATACTATCCAATATGCCTAACCGGCTTTAGGCACTCTAGGCCCAACCTAGTTGCACCAAAGCTGGTTACTAGTTCGTGCCTTTCATTTGAACCATCCCATCACTCTGGGTAATGGGAACACGCAGCTCTTGGAGCCAGGACTGAGTCCAAATCTAGACGATCGGCTAGTTCCAGAAAGAGGAAGGGACTCCAACCAGTGAGCACATTTTCTTCATCCCCTGCTGACCATTGTCCTCCCCAGGGCGCTCTGGCTTCCCTGGCCATTAGCCCTGGCCATTAGTCAGCTCCTGGTTTCCGTATTTACCTTCCCTTTTCTGGTGATCTGGCTAAGACTGGGCCTACCCCTGCCAGTCACCCCAATGGCCACATCTAAACCCAGGTTTTTCTGGCTCGGTATTGCTGACAACTGGGCCAGATGGTGCTGTGTTGTAGGGGAATGTTTGGAGCACAGTCAAGTGTCGGAACTAGGTTCCAGTGCTCTAGACTCTGTGTCAGGGCCTGCATCCTCGCCAGTCCTCACAGTCAGGCTTTTTGACATCTCCTCCTGGCTTCCCAGTGCCCCTGCCACCTGGTTCACTGATCCTGCTGCCAGGTCTGAAGCTAAAGCCCACCGTCCCCCAGCCACCCAGCACATGCTCCCCAAGTCCTCCTGTATGCACTGCTTCCCTGCCCAGCCTCCAAAGCACACAGCCACAGGGTGGACTTCACCCTCCACAGGCGGTCGCTGACCTCCAGGAGACCCTGCCTTTCTCACTTGTTGTGGGGACAACCTGCAACTCCTGCATACCAAGTGTGCTTCAGCCACTCCCAACAGCCCTGCCTCTTATGAAAAGCTCCTAATGCATCCAGCAGTCTGTCCACATGTCCAATCCACCCATCACTGCAGCCAGACCAGGGAGAGTGCCTGGATCCAGCTGGCCAGACTCAGCTGCCAACCAGTCTAATAAGAAAGCCAAGAATATAAAAAGGAAAAGCAAATTTCACGCAGCTTGATTGAACCAGGAGAAGCAGCTAAATTTCTCTGCCTGTCCCAATAATTCAGTTCTGTCTCACTGCAACAAAAGCCAGTGACACCCACATGAAGATTCGCCAGGCTGTGCTGGCCAGAGAACATCAAGTTGAGATTCCCTGCCACCAGGCAGGCCAGAGGGTACTTTTCCTGTTTTCATTCTCGGCATGAGGCAATCTGGGATGCAGAAAAGCTCTTCCCAGCCCACTTTCCTCCAAATCTCCACCTCTGCCAGCTTCTCCTTCTTACTACTGACTGACTTCCTGTTTCCCTGAGAAACCGAACACCGGGAAGGGAACTTCTCACACCCCCAAGCCACCTCTGCCCCCACAGCGTCTGCCCACAGGTCCTGCTTTCCCGCCACAGGCAAGCGGGTGGTCTTTGCAGAGACACCTGCAGCTCCTCTGCCCTGCCACCCGAGGACGCCCATCCGGCAATTCTCCCTCTTGCCCCTGATCTTTCCTTTGGCTTTGAAATCACCACTGCCAGCCATTTAAGTGCCACATTCACGCTCAATCCCAGTTTTAAGGGCAAAGCTCAACCCTGCAGCTGTGGCCCTTTCGTCCTCTATTTACAAATCTTAAAAGAACTGTGTGCCTTGTTCACCGTGTCCAGTCTCCCATTTTCTCCTGAATGTGGATATTCAGCCTTCACCTCCATGACCACACTGGTGACTACACTGGTGCTGTCCTTCTCAGGGGCTTCCGCGACCTCCAGGTGGTTAGATCAGGGGGTTCGTTCTCAGTTCGTCTTACAGACCTACTTCTGGATCCCACTCCCCCTTGATTCTATTCCTATCCTATTGCCGCTCCTTCCCTGCTCTCCCTGACCTCTTCTGTCCCTGTCATTCCCTGAGCACTAGTCAATACTCCTCTGCTCATTCACCCAGGCTCAGACTCCGAGCAGCTCCACATGCCAAGCACACGCTTCGCCCCTTACCAGCGTCACTTGGCTGCCTCAAACTCAGCTCCTGAGTCCCACCCCTCAATGTACCTTCCCATCCTCTTCTCCCTCAGCACATGGCAACCAGCCTTCCAGGGGCTGGAACTCTTATCTGACTCCTGCTCACCATGGCCTCCAAAGCTGTGGGCAAAACAGATGATCTCTACTGAGACCAAGTGACTAGAGCACGAAGCTCCCTGCCCCACCAAGTCGTGGTCTTGCTTGTAGACTGCTGCAGGGCCTTACTCACTGGGCACACTGGTGTCTTACCCACTGGGCATGGTAGTCCACAGAGCCAGAGAAATGATGTGAGAGATAGAAGTTAGATCCTGTCTCTGCTCAAGCTCTCCATGGTTCCCATGTGGGGATGGGCTCAGTCCTTGCATTCTGTGGCCAAGTCTCGCAAACCTCTCAGACCTCATCTCCCACCATCTTACTCGGGCTCTAGCAACCACTTTGGTCACCTTGTGATGAAGGTGACCATTGACTAAGGTATCTCAGGACAGAGGATGCTGTGGATGGGGAGATTGGGAGCCCTGGGACACTGTGACACTATGGGGGACAAGGAAGAGAATGCCTCAGGTAGGGAGGGTTCAGTGGGAACGCTTGCTTCAAGGTGCACATGGTTTCCATGCACCTCACTGTCTGCAGAATCCAAATGCCTTTTCCTGTCTCTCTTTGTGGTGCTCAGGATTGAACCTAGGGCCTCATGCATGCTAGCAAGCACTCCACCACCATGCTGTACCCCCAGCCTGGAATCCAAAGGACTTTGGACAAGCTCGCTGCATCAGTCCCTGACCAAGTGAATGTGAGTGTGAACAGCATCTGTTAGCGATGCTGTCTTGTGTGGGAAAGAGAAACTGCACACAGGTTTCCCCCTCAGCCTGCATTCCATGCAGCTCAAGCAAGGCACGATTTCACCGGTTTCTTAAACAATTGAGAATGGTGCACTTTGTCCAGCCCCACCCCCACCTTCTTAAGTGACTGAGAGTATTATGGAAATACATAGTAAAATTATTGTGGATTCAGGCAGCTCCCCTCACAGCCATAAAAGGGAGGTTTTACGGGCTCATTAAAATGGTGAAAAATGCAAACATAAAGAACACTGCGATATACAGAAAGTACTGTTCTAGTCTACATTCCATGTCACTGAAGACTGGAATCCCAGTCTGAATAAGAACAGATTTTTTTCAAGCCTAGGATTTGCAATTATGGCACAGTGGCCAAGAAGGCTGTGACATGATTCCAGCCTTGGCCCAGAACCTCACAGAGAGAAGAAGCAAGCTTCCTGCTGACTTCTGGGAAAACCAGCAGCCTAGGGAATGAAGTGAAGTGAGAATTGACGGTCAGCTCTAGGTTCTCATTACACATAAGCCCCCGTATGTAGGAGCCCCTGTGTGGTGACGTGGGTGGGCCAGATTTCTCCCTGGGCCTTCTCTCAGGAGCAGAAGTCTGCTGAGTCATGCCAGAGTTTAAATAGAAGGAACAAAATCAGAACCAAAAGGACCCTTCCCTTAGCATTGTCCAGAGAACAGGGCTTCTAACATGCACCTCATCACTAAAAGGCAGCATGTAGTCAAAAGTTACAGTGCCACTCAAGCCTGGACCCAGGCCAACCAACGACACCTACAAAGCCATCTGAGAAGCAGTCAATAGGTCCTCAGGGCCAGCTGGCCGGGGTCATCCCTCCCATGACCGACTGACATTCAGAGCTTGATGTTCCTACATGGTAGATGGAGACACAAGACATTTTAGAAAGAAAAAAGAATGAAGAAAAGACAGAATACAAAACAACGCCCATCATAACAAAGACAAAAGCAAATTTGGAAATAGTTCACCCAAGAGGCTATTTCCCAAGGCAGCCCATTTCAACATTCTGAATTATTAAAGTAACACAAAAGCAACGGGGGCGCCCAGCTTCCCGCCAGGACGAGCTTCCTCCGAGTGATTCTAGCTGTCACACCGTGAAGTCACTGGAAATGTACTGAGCAGCATCGCCATGAAGAAATCACTGGGGCAGTCGAGGCTGGCCTGGTGCCCAGCTGGCCGGTCACTTCATGGCAGCATCCACCTGCAGCATGGGGGTTTGTAACATCCTTATCTTTATAACAGGTCCTGGTACTTCCTTGAAACTGAAAGAGGGTTTTGTTTGAAAAATTGTTTGAAGCACTTTGATATGGTGAGGATATCTCCCTGAGCCACTGAGCAACTCTGGCCTGTCTCTGTTCTCTCGCTATGCCGTGACAGTCTGACACTGCAACATCTCCTAACAAGCACAGATGTGGCCTCTTAAAAGAAACTAAAAGAGCGGAGTGAGGAATGCACTGAACACAGAGCTGGAGGAATGGCTCCCTGGGCCAGGGCAGGCTGGTGTGAGGGGAGGCAACAAAAACACACTCCATCCCGTGAGCCCTACACATTAATAAACCAGCTTTTCACTGTCAGGAACACACTCCACTCCACTCTGTCTGAAATTATGCTACAGGCCCAATCTCCAAGCGACTTCCTCCAGCATCTGCCCTGAGCCCCCACCCTGAGCCCCCCCACATCCTGTCCTCCCCTGTTGGCTCACACTCTGATGAAGGACCAATGTCTGTGGCCATCAGAATGCAGGGATGGTGTCCCCGTTCACCAGTGTGTACACCCTTATTGCTGGATGAACACTGGACTTTCACAATGTGTTCAACAAATATCTGTCTGAGTTTTGGGAAAAGTAAATGAAAAAAAATTAAGGAGAATAAAAACTCAGAAAAGCTTAGCCCTAAGGTCCAAAAGGTCCTGAATTGGGCCAGTCATGGACTAATCAATAATCAAGGTCCCTGCAAGCCCTGGTGTTCCTTCCTGGCCCTCAACATCTGCTTTGCTCTCTCTGGTGACTGATTCCCTTTCCTCAATCAGCCATTCATTCTTCCCACACAAGCTAGGACTCAACCTCAGCCCCTGGGTCCTGACAGCCCAGTGGGGACAAACACCTCCAGTGCAGCCGCAGCGGCTGGATCCTGGCCCCGACTGGGGCGCTGTTACGTGAGGTGGGGCTGCGTGGAAGACTAGAGTCCACACATCAGTGCCAGAGTCGCTGGTGGCGCAGCCTGACAGTCTGCACCAAGTACCTGAACATTTTCTCATCATAGCAGATGAAAATAAGACACTTTGGGTACAAAGTCAGACAATTTTACTTCTAATAAGCTGTAGCAGTCTGTCTTACCATCCGTGTCGAGTGCTCTGGGGTTTGTCTGATAGGTGACACATACTCCTACTTCACACTTCCCAGGGCTCGAGGGACTTAAAGACTCCTCAAGCCGAGAACCACTGCTGCACCTTCAACCTATGTCCCTGAGCTCCCTGATGGTGGTTCACAGCACGTTAGAGAGCTCAATACAAAACACCACCGCAGTGACAGAACAAGAGACTGAAGGACACCTGGGCTGACAGCAACAGGGTTATGCCTCACCCCAAAATACGGCCCAAAAGAGAGGAAAAACCGTCAAACTGAAACCACTGAAAATTAATGAGCCATTCTATGTGAGATCCCATAATGGCAGAGGCATCACGACACCACGGACCACATCCATGAAACACACAGCAGCAAGCATGACCCCCATGGGGACACCACATTCTCTGGGGGGCCTGTGGGCAGGAAACTATGGGTCACCTCTGTATCTTCCTCTCAATTTTGTTGTAAACTTAAAACTGCTCTAGAAGATAAAGTCTATTAAAAAGATTACTACTGCTGGGTCCCACTGCCACCTCTCCCCTCTCTGACTTAATTGGTATGGGGTGTGGCCTGCGCATTTGGATCTTTTAAAGGCCCTGGGGTGATTCAAAACACAGGACCACCCTCCAGCACACCAGTGAAATGTGGGAACCCAAAGCTCCTGCACAAGACTGCGCCTGGTGAGCAGGACAGGCTTGGACCTGAACTTCTCAAAGACCAAAGCAGTGCACTATGACCTTCTGAATCAGTAACTGTTTACAAGAGAACTAACAAAACCCTACCATTTCAGAACCACACTGGCATGCAGAGTTAGCCCAATGGCCACAGATAGGCTGGTGGCATCCTCCCCACACGGGGAGTGACTCAAATGGAGCTGGTCCGTTGCTGGGTTATCCTTTGGCGGGCTCTGGGTAAACTCCAGCTTACTGCTTACCTGTATGTACCCAGGTGAAAATCTCCCGCATGCCTCCCAGAGCCCATAGTCCTCGGCCGGCACCAACAAGCCCCCAGTGCGTGCTCCTCTGGCCACACAAAGCTGTTTTCCACCCATCCCGAGGCCAGGCCTGCCTCTAGGACCCTCTGCCTGCCTGCCTGCTGAAGCCCGCAGCGGCCACCCCTTCACCTCAGTACTCAGCACTCCCTGTGCACACCATGGCTACTGTCCACTGAAGAAAACTCCCTTTAACTACCAGCTCCACAGTTAACCCTAACTCCTATGGGACCCCCATCTCCTGGCAGGAGCCTGACTCAGCCTCTGTGCCCCAACACCAGCTGCGGATGACCAGACAGCTGTCAAACATTTAAAACAGATGACAGGCAGATATGAAGATCCGTATAACGTAAAGCTTCGGTTAATGAAACAGAAGCATCTATGTATGTTTTACTACAATAAACAATTTGCCCTCAAATGAGCCCTGAATCCCAGTGAAGTGCTCCTTCACTCCTAGGGAAATCTAGTAAAGGCATCCAAACTAATCAGCACTGATTTCTCACTGCCAGAAAGGGCTCCAAGTGTAAACACTCACACTTAGACATGAATTAAAACATGAAGAATGGAAACAACTGTCCCCCATCCTGTTGTGAGAAGGCTTCACCAGAACAAAAAAGGATAATGAATGGGGGTGTGGTACATGCCTCTAATCCTAGCAACTGGGGAGGCTGAGACAGGAGGCTCACAACTCTGAGGCCAGCTTCAGCAATTGAGCAAGACCCTGTCTCAAAATTAAAAAAAAAATAATAATTTTTAAAAAAGGGCTGGGAATGTTGCTCAGTGGTAAAGTATCCCTGGATTCCATCCTCAATACCAAAAAAGTTAAAAATAAGTCAATAAAACACCTCTTTATTGAATAGCTAATAAATGCTGGGTTCTATGGGGATGCAGCCTCATTAGCTACCACACATGGACACACACATGGGAATGTGTACTGAAAAGTTCTGTGTGTATGCTGTGTGCAGGGTCTAGTCAAATGCAGAACACCAGAAAACGTCCTGTG
This sequence comes from Callospermophilus lateralis, assembly GCF_048772815.1. Lineage (NCBI taxonomy): Eukaryota > Metazoa > Chordata > Mammalia > Rodentia > Sciuridae > Callospermophilus > Callospermophilus lateralis. The sequence goes on along the minus strand of NW_027514380.1, from coordinate 12,815,780 downwards.
GGAGAGAGTTTATGGACCTCCTGGTCTATATCTGACATGTCATTTATACCACTGTTTTCCCTGTGTAAGTCCCTCCTGCATCATCTCCCCGACAGTACCAAACAGACCATGTGCAGTTGAAGTCACTTTCAATGGAGAGGTCAGGCTCCCTTTATGGAGATGCCCTTGATTTTATCTGGAATGTGGACAGACAGAATCAAGACAGACTGGAAGGGCACTTTGCAGAAAGAGAAAAACATAAGTTGGTGTTTAAAAGCAAATTATGTAGGTTAATTTGACTGAAGAGAGTAAAGTTCTTAAGTTGAAGGGGAAGGCTTAGATTGGATGAAGAGTTGGAACTGAAACACCACTGGGGATTTTTAGGTGGGCAATACAGTAAAAGTCTTTGGTTGAGATTGGCAGATACACAGAAAAAGGAGGAAAAGAAGAGACACTTGGAATCAATCTTTTCTAAAAGCATTTTTGTTTATTTTATTACACCCTTGATAGTAGACAGATACAAAAGTGGTGGGAGTAACTCATCTATCAAAGACAACAGCACTCACAAAAATCATACCGCATGAGTCATGAGTCTGAGTCCGCCTTAGATATAGGATGTTGTGAAAAGAAAGTGTCACAAAGGCCTGAAGTCTTTAACATAGTGAGTACTAAAGAATTCCACCTGATAGTTATCAAATGCTATACAAGTTACATTTTTCACCACAACAATCATTTTAATGGGAATTTTGCTGAGGAGTTTTGCTTTCTTCTGTCTTCATAAAAAGGCAATCCAGTGTGAGTACAATGTTTGGGGAGAAACAAGACCTTTACATAGTTTCAAAACGTTCCCCACAAGATAGTCAGGAATTCCAAAGGAGAAAAAACAGTTCCTTCAGTGAAGAGAAGGGCCCCAGGAAGGGAACAAGCAGCAGCACGGTTCTGCAGATCATACCACCCAGGACTCACCCACCCAGGACTCACCATGTGGCCTCCTGCCAGTGCGGATGACCCGCCGAGCATTCACACCTGCCCAGCGTCCACCTACCACATAATAGTCAATGAAAAATTCTAAAGACAAGGAGGAAGTGTAGCAAACTAGGGGTGAGGAAAGAGCTGGGGGGTGGGGGCTGGAAGAGGAGGCATGTGCTCTCGGGTCTTGCTGCTGCCCTAAAGGGCACAGCAACCTGAGCTGAGCAGCATGTTAGTCAGCACCATGCTCCAGGATCATTTCCTGACTCCCATCATGACCCTGTGGTTACAAAGACTATGTCCTTAGTGTCCAGGAGGAACACGGCTCCTTTGCTCCTGAGCCCGGAGAGGGGAGAGAGGGAGGGAGAGAGTGAGCCAGTGGGAAAAATGATAATCTGCAGAATCCAAGTGAAGCACAGATGGTATTCTTTGTACTCTTTCATGACTTTTCTGTAAGTCTGAAATTAAATTGAAATCAAAAATAAGAAAAATAATGCCGTTTTCCATTTAATTTTTACTTGATAACCTGGAACTTATGTGGCCACCAGGAACATGCTGTAACCTAGTGATGCCTTCTGGGGCAGCTTGGCTCTGCAAGGCTGAGAGAACCTTGAACTTTGTGGAAATTCTTTTAACTTTCTTACTCTCTGCAGCATTGGATCAGGTCAGCTGTGCTGTTCAGAAGCCCCTGAGGCACCTCTGTAAGTTTCACTTTTTAAATTTGTCTGTTATTTATTTTTTTAGTCAGGCACAGTGGGGCACACCTGTAACTCCAGAAACTCAGACAGCAGAGGTAAGATTACAAGTTCAAGGCCAGCCTGGGCAGCTCAGCAAGACCCTGTCTCAAAATAAAAAATAAGAAATCTGGGAATGTAGCTCAGTGGTAAAGCGCCCCTGGGTTCAATCCCCAGTACCACAAAATAAATAAGTAAGTAAAACATTTTTAAAAAGTGTATTTTATTTTATTTTATTTGGATGAGGTCTGTCTAAATTGCTTAGGCTGGCCCCAAACTTGCCATCTTCCAGCCTCAGCCTCCTAAGCAGCTGGGATTACAAGTATGTACCACACAGACATCCTAAGTAAATTCTCTAATCTACTGCAGGTTTGGAATCAAATTCAGAGCATGTTCATTTTACAAATGAAAAAACTCTAGCCCAAAAGGTTAATTTACTGAACAGGAATAGGATTTGAAAAATTCCAAAGTTCTTTTTTATGTTATCATGCTAATATGACCAGTGCATAAAAGAAGAGCTCACAGTCTCTCAGTGAAGAACTGTTAGCAGTAGCAGGGCCTTGGAGGGATCAGTGATCTGAGCTTCCAACTGGCCTGTTCTGTTTACTTTCTCCTGGTCAGATAAGTTTCTGCAGATCAGTCCAACTTTGGCCAATTTCAGGATTTACCCATAACCGAACTCTTAACAGAAACCCGGGTTTCATAATCTCTGGGTATTTAGGGCCTACCCTGTGACTGGAGGTATTGATCCAAGTTGAGATTGCTATCACTTGATTTACACACAACTAGCCAAGTGCAGGGTCAGTCATCTGGAACCAGATCAGTGAGGACACAGCCCTGCAGGGACCTGCTTCCCCTAGAGGTAAGTCCCAGTCACTTTCAGATAACTGATGTCCTGACCCCTGACTCCTCGGGATTCTTCAAAGAAAAGAAGCCTCTTGAATTCCTCAGGGCCATTCTCCAGAGGGCTGGGGCTTACCAAAGGCCTCTGGATAGGAGAACTGTCTACAACAACCAAGTCTGCCAAATGGTTTAAACTGCATTTTGAGGAGGTTATTATGGAATAAATAAATATTAATATTTATTTTTTAGTTGGAGTTTAACACAATATTTTATTTATTTATATGTGGTATTGAGGATCAAACCCAGGGACTCGCATGTGCTAAGCAAGCACTCTGTTGCTGAGCCACAACCCCAGCCCCATGGAATAACTTTTCACGCCACATTGACATTTTGAAATAATTTTCAAAAACCCAAATATTTACAAAAATTTCCAGCAACAGGGGCTGCTCAAGCAACTTTTTTTTGGGGGGGGGTACCAGGAATTGAACCATATCCCCAGCCTCACCCCTTTTAAAAAATAAATATTTTATTCTAGTGACTGAATCTTACTGAGATTCTAAGGGCCTCACTAAGTTGCTGAGGCTGGCTCTGAACTCCTGAACCTCCTTCCTCAACCTCCTTCCTCAGCCTCCCGAGCCACAGGGATTATAGGTGTGTGCTACCTCGCCCAGCCTGTTTAAGAAATTTAAGGGTATATGCCCTCAAGGAATGCCACAGCACCCAAAGAAGGAAGAAGGAATCAGGAAGTTTAGTGGAGGCATGGAATGATCTCCAAGGCATATTATTAAGTGAAAAAAGCAAACTGTAGACACCAAATAAGGTACCAAAACAAAACTATATTAAACAAAACAAAAGTTAACTCCAATGGATCATAGATGCTACTGTTAAGAGCCAAACTAGAAGACATAGGAGCAAGATTTTGTAATAATGGGCAATAACTTCTTAGATATGATACCAAAAGCATGAGCAAGAAAGAAAAAAAATAGATCAACAGAACTTAAAATCTAAATTGAAAACTTCCATGCTTCAAAATATCAACAAAACGGGAGAAAATTTCCATAAAACAGTGGAAATATTTATTTGCAAATAAATAAAAAGTCTGATAAGTCACTTGTATCCAAATATATATGGAAGAGCCAGGGCAGGGGCTCTTGCCTTTGCAATTGAGCAGGACACAGTCACTAAGTAAATTAGAAAATAAAAAGGGCTGGGGACTTAGCTCAGTGGTAAAGAGTCCCTGGATTTAACCCATGTACGGTGGAAGAGGAGTGTGATTGTGTGTAGATATACCTTCTAATGAATATTATTTGTTTGCACATCAAAAGTTGCCCCACTGGTAAGGTAAGTTTTTTTTAAAAAACATCTCAAAGTTTTTCCTGAACTATGGAAGACACAGACTGTCTCACTGCCTGAAACAACAAAAATGACATGTAACTTTGGGAAAATTCAAAATGTCCAAAATGCGAAGTTTTGTTGAGCACAAAAATGACATTACAAATGGAAAATTGTATATCAAACCTCCAGTGGCAGATCACAGTCAAAACACAGGAGATCAAAAATACTATATAAGGCTGGGCCCAGTGGTGCACACCTATAATCCCAGTGGCTCGGGAGGCTGAGGCAAGAGGACCGTGAGTTCAAAGCCAGCCTCAGCAATGGCAAGGCACTAAGCAACTCTAAATAAAATACAAAATAGGGCTGGGATATGGCTCAGTGGTTGAATGTCTCCAAGTTCAATCCCCAGTCCCAAAACAAAACAAAACTATACAAGAAGACTTCAAGCTCTGTGTACAAGGTGGGTATGAAACATGAGTGAATTTCATGTCCATACTTGGAGCACACCCCAAGATACCTCATCATGCACATGCAAATATCCCCAAATTAAAAAAAAAAAGAAGAAGAAACATGAAATCTGAAACATTTCTGGTCCCAAGCATGTCAAATCAGGGATGTGCCACCTCTAGTACTTAATCCATGAGCTAATTACAGGACCAAAAGGAGTTAATATTCACAAAGGACTCAGCATAGTAGCTGGTCAAGTATGAGCTCTATATACATTTTTTTTTCCAGTGCTGGGGATGGAACCCAGGGCTTGCCCTTGCGAGGCAAGCACTCCTCCATATACATTTGATAAATAAGCAGCTGTAACAACATTTAGGTCTACTTGTGAGCCAGAGTGATTCTGGACAAAAATTAAAATGTCTACGGAATGAGATGTTGGCTCCTCCTTCCTTGTAGCCACTACTGCAGCTGGGATGAGCCCAGCAGTTTTGGTTCTGTTCACTGCATGTCCAAAGGGACTCAGGCCATGCCTGTCTTCACTGATGTCTGTCACAGCACTGTCTCAGGAGGAGCACATCATCTGCCTTCTGCAAGGCTGCTGCACTGGGGCTGAGTGTAAGTGCTCAGTGAGGTTTGCCTTCCTTGGAAAGGAGAGGCTGTAAGGCAATCTGTAAGGAAAACTGTTCAACACTGTTCAATGCTGACCGGACCCAGAAGCAGAGTGCAAAGGAGACACTGTGTAAGGAACCCAGCTGATGATCCAAGTGCACAGCTGAATCAAGGGCAAAACAAGGCAAAGCTCAGGGAACACATCACAGATGCGTCACTGAAATTACCTTTCACAAATAACCCCACACTCAGCTGCACTGATAAACACTGGTTTGCAAACATTTTCAGTAATGTTCTCTGCCAGTGTGGTGTGTGTGGCTTACCAAGGTAGGCCTACATCCTGACATGACATTTTAACAGTTGTAAAAACTGAGGTGCCTAATCACACCTCCCTCATCTATGGCCTCACGACAGTTGGGAGGTGAGTCACAGGATGTCCCTTGATAGCACGAACAACACTTTTCTTAGAGAGTGATTTGGGGCTTGCTCTAGAATCAAGTACAAAGGATGGATCATACCCAAACTCTGGAACACAGAGCAAGACAATATGACTTTAGCCCTAACATTTCCCAAGGCACTTGCTACCGATCACCCAAACAGTCTATTGCCACATAATTTGCAGAGCCCAAGCCACAAGGGGAAAAGTACTTGGTACCAAGGGTGAGGAGGGAAAGAGGATCCTGCAGAGTTGGCCATTGACTTGCTGTAGTGCTCCAGGGCACACCCTGACCCTGACCTTCCCAAGGCCCTGCTGGGCCTGTGCTAAACCCAGAGGGGCAAAGGGCAAGGGCAACACTCACAGGTGGGAAGGCCCAGAGAACCAAGGGGTAAAGAGTGGCAGGCCAAAACCTGTCCTGGGATGCATGGGCTTGGCAGGGGTCACAACTTTATCTGAGCTGCCCTCCAAGTTCCCGCACATACTCCACAGTCCTGTCATAGACTTCACATACAAAATACAAATTGAGAGATAAAATAATGCAGAATTCCAAGACAACTCCAAGTTCACTGCAGGACCCTTTTGAGTGTGAGGCTCTGTGTGACTTCACTAGTTGCATGCTTTTGAAGCCACAGAAAATTCAGCAAAATGGGTCCAGGTTGTGTGCTGGCCCCTGACCGGAGCCTCCATCACTACCAGGAACTGAGACTTTCCAGTGCCCTCTTCTCATGCACTTGTCTGGGGTGCAAGGGGAGTTCCATTCATCAGCAGGGAACTCACAGCAGACCCACCAAGAACTGGGAAGTTCTTGAACATGGGCCCATGCTAATATGCACCCTGGCAGTGAAAACATTAATTCACTGTCTGTCATTTGCTGGAGTGAACATATACCAAAGACTAGAAGCACAACAGCTAGAGACTGAAAAGAAGAAACAGCCAGGAATGGCAGTTGTGCCTGTAATACCAGTGACTTCGGAGGGCTGAGGCAGGAGGACTGCAAGTTCAAAGCCAGCCTTAGCAACTTAATGAGGGAGACCCTGAGCATCTTAGCAAGACCCTGTTTCAAAATATAAAGGGCTCAGGACGTGGCTCAGTGGTAAAGTGGCCCTGAGTTCAATCCCTGGTACTAAGAAACAAACAATCTGTATATAATCTTGCATTTAAACAATGTATACGTATGCTTATGTTGGGCTCTGATAGTATGAAAGACAAGGATAATCTGATACAACTGAAGGATTTTATTCATTTATTTTGAGGACTGCAGGGTTTTAAACAAAAAAAAATGGAATCTGACTATAAATCATTCCTGCTGCTATGCTGAAAAAGGAACGGAGGGGATGTGAACAGAAGCAGGGGCCAGGCAGGAGGATCACCTGAGCTAAGGAGTTTGTGGCCAGTCTAGGCAACACAGACCTGCTTCAAGAGATAAAATTAAAGAAGAAGCAGGAGAAGAAGCTACTACCAAGGTCCAGCGCTGAGCAGTGCAGTGGTGATCTCACTGAGGGGAGGAAGTGGCAAGAGAACTGGTGAGGCAGGCGTCTCACAGGCGGACAGAAGAAGAGCCCCTGGGTTTCCAGCCTGAGTGACTGGATAAATTAAGGTGATCATAGGGCCAGAGACATACCTGGAGAGAAGGAAAGCCATCTGAAGTTTTGGGAAGTGCTCGGTTTGAAATGTCTGTGGCACTTTGAGACATCCAAATGAGTCAAGCAGTAGGGGATATGCGGGTGTGGAGGTCTGGGGCTTGAACCCTGGAGGCTACCAGCATGGGTGGTACAGAAGACCACAGGGGCAGGTGCCCCCACTGGGAGCGGGGACTAGGCTGGAGGCACATCCACCTGTAGAGGTCAGAGCTCGGGGATCATGGCCAGGTGGGCTGAAGGGGCTGAGAGGTCACACCAAGTGACTACACAGAAGGACCGACAGGGTTGGGCAACTTGAAGTCCACAGGTGAGTGACCCTGATAGGAGGAGCTTCAATAGAGTGGCGGGAGCAGCTGGGGGGCTGGACTGAACTGAGTGCAGAAAGGAGAGGTGCGTGCCAGGCTGGAGTGCAGATACCGCCTGGGGAATTCTGCTGAGGTCTGAAGCCTAGAAATGTAGCTAAGGTGGACTGTGGGACCAAAGGAGGGCTTCTTAACACTGGAAGCTCCAGTGCAAGACCTGCCACAGTCAGGGCAACCAGAGGACAGGCCATGCAGAGCCATGAGCAGAGGGCGACAAGCCTCCCGCAACCAGAGAGCATAGCAAGGGGACAGGAGTGCCTGGCAGTGATTGGAACACAGAACACGCACTAGGGACCAGGCAGGAGGCAACCAGCCAGGAGTGACTAATGCAAACAAGAAAGTGGGGAAGGATTGGAAGTCACAAGAGCTTCATGAACTGCTGCAGTGAGACTTGAGAGGAAGTGGCACTTAAGAGTGGGATGATATTTTGAGGTTAGTGCACTTTCTGGTGTTAATCTACACAAGGTAAACTACCCACCTTACAACCTTAGGCAGCTTAAACGATTATAAATTCAAAAAGTTCTCCACTTAAAAACTTTTTCCTTTTTTTTTTTTTTGGTACCAGGGATTGAATTCAGGGGCACTCAGCCACTGAGCCACATCCTCAGCCCTATTTCTGTATTTTATTTAGAGACATGGTCTCAATGAGTTGCTTAGCACCTTGCTAAATTGCTGAGGTTGGCTTTGAACTTACCATCTCTTGCCTCTGCCTCCTGAGCCACTGGGATTACAGGCATGTGACACCGTGCCTGACTTGTTTTGTTTTTTTGCCACTTAAAAATTTGTGTGGAACACTATGAGTACCACCAATAAATACACTCAATAAATATCTACAGAATTCCCACTATGTCCCAGACACTTTCCTAGGGATCATTGGAGGTTTATATTCTAGTGGGAAAGCCACAGAAGAATAAATATAAGAAAAATTAATATATTCCTAGCTATAAATAACAGAAAGCAATGTAAGTGAGCAAATAATGAGAATCGTGGCCCTTTCACTTTCTGCTATTGTATAGTGGAGGACATGCCCATGGGCTATGCTCACACTCACCTTTGTGCACTCTGACTTCCAAGGCCAAGAACACTTGAGTCTACACCTGACAGGGAAGAAAACCAGGAGAGAGTGTGCTACTGTACACAAAACCAAGGAGACATGAAATAGCCTGCCGTGCAGAGAAGGGGCAACAGGCAGTGTTTGTGAGGGAGGCAGGCAGATACAGGGAGGAGGTGAGCCAAGCTGAGGGTCCCAGTCTATCTTGGAGGAATGGGGACGAGTGTGGAGCTCAGAGGAAAAGCCCAATTAAGGCTGCCCACAACAGAGGTGGAAGGGCAGATTCGAAGGGCACACAATCAGCTTTAGGGAGACCATTTAGGAGGGGAGTCCTGCAGTAATCTGAACTTAAAATGATTGACAGTTGTCACAGCCCAGTGGAAAGGAAGGGTGGGCTGAGAAGTAGAGGCATGTTTGGTGGGGAGGCAGGGTGAAGGAAAGGATCCTAGGATGAACCAACACAGTCTGGGGCTCAGGTGAGCGGGGGGGGGGGGGGCGGAGGATGGGAGGCAGACAGACAGCAGGATAGGAGAAGGGTACCCAGGAGGGGATCAGAGGACAGCTGGGGATGGGGGAGATGTGCAGCTGAGTGTGAACACAGAGCTCTAGCTGCTCCTGGACACTCAAGCAAATTTGTGACCATGGAGTGGTGTCAGCTGGCTGAGAACCTGCAGTTCACAGCACCAAGGATACATGTGGAAGTCACCATTTATTCAACAAACAGTAACTGGATGTCTGTCTCTGCCAGATGAGCCTCTAAGTCAAACCTGGATGGGATCAGCAAAGATGCACACAGCGTGCCCAGCCAGAGACTGGACAGGACCGGCTCAAGGAAAGCCAATGCTGGGGCACAGGTGGGAGAGCACTTGGCAAGGCAAGGGAACAGGATCCTGGGTCAATGAGGTCAAGGAAAACAATACAGAAACCGTGGCCTGGAGCAGGTAAGTTGGCACGACCAGGCTGCCTCTGGCAGAGTGAGAAGCAGGTGAGGGGGGCAGGAGTCAGGCAACACTTAGTGGAGCTGTCCCCGAGGTCTGTGTGTTGACAGCCTGGTCCCAGCCCTTGGTGCCATGGGAGGTGGTGAGACTGTCAAGCAGCAGGGCCTAGTTAGTGGGAGGAGGGGTGCCCTTGGAGGAGAGGGGGACCCAGCTGCAGCCTGCCTCCCTCCCCTGGCTTCCTGATCATCTGGAGATGAGGGCCTCATTCCTCCTTGTGTCCCACCATGAGTCACGGTGCTGCCATGGGCCCAGAACAGCAGAGCCAAGCACCCCGAACTGCAACCTCTGAAACCATGAGCCCAAACAAACCCCTTCCCCCATTAAGCTGATCATGTGGGGCATCTTGCCCCAGTGACTGACAGAAGGCTGTTAATAACACAAGAGGTAAACAGGAGGTGCTCAAATAGACAGCAGAGATCACCAGAAACCAACAATGGACAGCTCCATGAATGGCCTGACTTCCATCACCCATTTCTGGTATGGTGGTTAATTTTATGTGCCAACGTGGCCAGGTCACAGTGCCCAGACAGCTGGCTACACATCATTCTTGACGTTTCTGCAGAGGTGAGGGTTTGGGGTTTGTTTGTTTGTTTTTCAGTTGTTGATAGACCTTTCTTTCTTTCTTTCTTTCTTTCTTTCTTTATTTATTTATTTATTTATATGTGGTGTTGAGAATCGAACCCAGTGCCTCACACGTGCCAGGAAAGTGTGCTACTGCTGAGCCCCAGCTCCAGCCCCAGAGGTGAGTTTTGAATGAGATTTACATTGAAATTTGTGAACTTCAAGTAAAGCAGATTACTCTCCATACTGTGGGTGGTAGGCCTCACACAGTCACTTAATGTAACAGTGTGACCCCCCCCAAGTACTTTTGCTGCAGGACTGTCTTTGGCCTATACTTCAGCTTGTCCCTGGGTCTTCAGGTGGCCAGCCTACCCCTCAGATTTCAGACTTACCAAGTCATATGAACCAATTCCTCAAAAGCTCTCTCTCATCTTACTGGGGATTAATGTCTTGTGCATGTAAACAAGCACTGACACTACCCTACACCCCCAGACCACCTTGAACATTTGTGAGGAACAAATTGACCACTCCTACTGTCACTGGACAATGGTGTGTGGGGGGTAGCTCAGAGATTCCAATTTCCCAGCTCTAGCACTACAATACTGATTGGAAATCTCTATCCTGTGTGTCGTCCTTAATGTTGGGAGAAAACAAATCACACTATTAATTATGACAAAACTATCTTTTAAATGATTCCTATTACATATAAGAAATCCCCAGATTCCTATGTGGAATACCAGACTCCTGATATTGCAAGTTCAAAGCTGTTCTGCTGGTTGCAGCAGGACACTGACACCTGTTTCAAAGTACGTCTTACAGTACCTATACAGTATTTCTCCCACAGAATTGTGCGTTACTACAACCAGACGGTCCTTCCTTGAATAGTTAGGTCCTTAACAATGAAAAGCTGCTTAATAAAATGTTTGGTAATCTTTTCAATACTCTGTTTTCCAGTTGTGCCTTAAAAAAACCCTCTTAATTGGCTTTATGTCTTACTCTAGAATTGGGCAAGACTTCATTCCAGGTGTTCTCAAGTTCTGCTATTTTCTTTACCCTGCATTTAACAGAAATTGTGGTAAGTGCTTCCATGTTGTCTGACTTCTCATGCAAAATGATTCTGTCTGAAACACACAGATTTCTGATAGGCCTCTGTCTTAAGCTACTTTCTACTAGTCTACTTGATTAACCACCACCATCACATATCTCTCACACACCAAACTTTAATCTTTCCTTTTTCATCAGAAGAGATAACACAGAAGACTCATGTCTTCTATATACAACAGGCATCTTCACCTGTCAATCCCTGCTGGGTAGAGGCTTTCACATTTACACTTTACAGCCCCTGGAGACAGTGGTTAAAAGGAACATTTGGCAATCCAGAAAAATTCCATCTATTTTCCCAGATTCCAAAGATTCCACTGAGGACTATTTCATGAGACACATCACTGATAAGCTCTGATATTCAGATTTTGTGATGCAAGTGATATTTTGCAAAACAAAAGAAATGAAAAGATCTGTGGTTTCTTATCAGTTGGCCGTCTTCATAAACATTACTTCAACAAATTATGAGACAGCAATAAGTACTTTGCTTTGAACAACAACACAGGAAAAGTCCTGTGGCAGACACTACTTAAGATATCCATAAAACAACTCATCCAGTTCACTTAAATTGAGACTGAGGCTAACCCTAAACCTGAGTCAGGATATTTAGTGAGACAAAAAAGTTTTTTGTTTTGTTTTGTTTTGGTACTGGGGATTGAACTTAGGGGAACTTGCCCACTGAGTCACATCCCTAGCCCTGTTTTGTATTTTATTTAGAGACAGGGTTTCACTGACTGGCTCAAACAAGGAAGCAAACCAACAAAAGGTCCCACAGACGGAAAACCTGCCACCTTCCAGCACCTCCCAAAGGTGGAGCCGGCCAGGAGCTGGGTTCCCAAGCGCGCTCCCGGGAGGGCCTGGTATGGAGAGTCGAGACTTAGGTGGAGGCCCTGTGGCTCGGGCTCCAGGACCCTCGGCCCCGGAGGCTGTAACGTGGGCAGCGACCCTGCTGCGCCCCCAGGTCCTGCGGAGAGGGGCTCCGAGCCGCCCTGAAGCGCATCCGGCCTCGCCCCCTCCCGCCTAGGCGCCCGGAGCCCGCAGGGCCGGCGACCCCCGTAACCCCCGTGACCCGCGCGTGCCAGCCCGCACCCCGGTCCCTGGCATCACTCACACAGCACGAACGCCGCGGCCAGCACCGGCCACGGCTAGAGCCTGTGGCTGCCTTCCCTGCCCCGGCTCCGGTGGGCGCTGCCATGGTCCTGACGCTGCAACCGTCGCCGCGCGCTGCACCCACTCCCACTGCGGCTGGCTCGCAGCCGCTGCACGGTGCCTCCACACCGCCACTCCCGCAGCGGCCTGGGCGGCTGCAGGACTCCCCGCGCGGTCCCCGCCACCCGCTCACTGGCCCGCTAGCGCCCCTCCAGGCTGGCGATTTGGGAACCCGCCCGCTTGTCATGTCCTCCCGCCGTGAGGCCCGGCGGCGATCCAACCCTGGGAGGAGCCGGGGTTCCCGAGCGGGGCTCTGAGCTGCACCCCCCCCCCCAGGGAGGAGCCCGGCTCTGGAACGGGGCTGCGCGCTGCACCCCTGGGAAGAGCCGGGCTCCAGGCTGCGCGCTGCACCACGGGGAGGAGCCGGGCTCCCCAGCCGGGCTCTGGGCTGCACCCCGGGAGGAGCCGGGACCTCTGGAGCGAGGCTCCGCGCTGCATCCGGGCTCCCGAGTGGAGCTGTGTAGCTCTGGTGGCGACTCGCCGAGGGGCTCCACTGCTGCTGGAGCCAGGTGACCCGGGCGTGAGCCAGTGCAGCAGGGCGCATGTCGGGGAGGGTGGGAGAGCACCGTGCCTGGCTCGGAAGGGAGGGAGACGAAGGAAGCGTCGGGGAAGAACAGCACCGCCCAGGCCTCCCGAGGGCCACTCGGGTTCCTGAGCGCTCCGCGCACTTGGCCAGCTCGGTCAACTCCGTCGGCTCTGCTGTGATTGTCCCACTTTGCAGACCAAGAAATCGAGGCCCGGAGTGTTCAGTAGGTCACTTAGGACACAGAGCTACGAAGCAGCAGCGGCAGCGGTGAGCTCCTGCGACCCGGGGAGGTCCGTGAATGTGGGTAGGGTTAAGGGGACATGCAGCTGGAGAGAGGGACTGGTGGCTTGAAAGAGGGGAGCACAGGGGGCCGGGTCTTTGCTCCCCCAGAGCACAAATCTGAGCCTATGGCTGCGACCTGCTCCCAGCTTCCTGCTCCGGTGGTCAGCGGCCGCTGGCAGAGGACCCTCAGTTCTGAAGCCCTCTTCCACCGTGGACTACCTTTAATTCAGGGGTATGGGATCCATTGCCCTGTCGCCTCAGGGTCCAGATGGTGTGTTTGCCCTGTCACTTTTGTGGGGGTGGGGTACTTGGGATTGAACAGTGCATAGATGGGGGATCCAGCTTCATCTTAAACACTTGGAAGCAGGCAGAGTTCAGGGGACCTAACCTGATCTCCCATGCACCAAGACAACCAGATCTGAGGACCCAAGGGAGGTGACAGTGCACCAGATGGAACATCTAGCACAGTCACGTGAGAGGACATTTGGAGAAACTGATAATCCATTTCTCTGCCCACCCAGGACTTAAATTCCTGGCAGATGGTGCATTAGTATTCAGCCAAGCAATGAGAGAAAAGAGCTGTGTACAAGGCCCAGCTAATACACAGTTCAAAACACAGGGTGGCTGGGACCTCAGATGCTAGGGGGCAGTTGAGCTTGCAAGACAAAATCCCTCATTCTAAAGAAAAAGTTTTTATTTGGGACAAAATCCTTTCTTGACCCCCTTTACTATCATCATGAGTTTCTGTGGGAATGAGAAAACTCTGCCTGGGTGTTTGACAGCCTCAAGGACCGGGGGCCTTGGAAGAACCAGCCTTGAAGGGACAGAAGGATGCAGGCACTGTCCTTGGATCCTTCATCTCCCCTGCAGCCTCAAACTCCACATACCTAGGTGGGGTTTGGGTAAGAAAGGCACAGGCCAAGCTGAGAAGCAGGTCAGGTCAGTGAACTGCAGGAGATGGTGGCAATGATGTGGAGCTGTGTCCTGGAGTAAGCTGGGTCAGTCCCAGGAAGGAGCTGCTCCCAAGGGCAAACCACAGTTCTGGGGACATAGTATATCACCTAACATCTTAAGGGAATCAGATCTGAGGGACGCAAGCAGGGCCCCTAGCTCAAGCTTATTCCAGGTCTCTCCTGTCCCTGCCAAGAACCACACAGATTAGGTAAGTGCCAGAAACTGGTCAGAGATGTTATTTATATCAGGGAACACCAGGGGTCATGACCCAATTCAAGGATACTGAGGCTAGGACCATGAGCTTTGGAAGGATCATGTGGGAGACAAGGTCACAAGATGGGTCATGTGAAAGAGTAAGCTAATTTGAGAACATTGGGTTGCTTCCAATGAGGGCCGGTTCTTTATCTTCTTTTCACTTGTTAGAATGGCAGAGATTACATAGAGAAAATAATACAGTAAATACAGTAGATACAGTAAAGACCAGGCACATGTCCTTGGGGCATCTGAGGTGCTAGATTCCCCTGATCAAGCACTCCCCACTGCCACCCTCTTCTGGAACATCATGTTGAAGTGGTGGCCACTTTCATGAGTTATGACCAACTCTTTTCTGTAAAGAGGTGCCAGTTCCCAGCCAGGTGGCCTGAGTGAGGCTAGTGCAACTTTTCCTTTCTGCAGAGCCAAGAAAGCAGTGGGAGACCTTGTTACTGGTCTGGTTCTATCCTGACCCTGAACCTCAAGGCAGAGTTGGAATCAGGAGTATGGAGGCTGGAGTGCTGGGATTGTTGGCAAAGAGAATGCCCTGTCAACCAGCTAGAGGGAACCACTATTTAGAGAGCTAGATGCCTCGAAGCCAACGATTGACTGTACCAAACCCTGCTGTGCAAATCATGATCCCCCAAGTGGGTCTGGGCCCTGAAACCTGACCCATTTCTGCAGTCTTGTAGAAGATCATCTAGTCAAAGTTGCTTGTGTGCTGCCATTCCTGTAAACCCTTCCACAGGGCCTCTTCCATGGTTGCAGTGGGCTTCAGTTATCCACTGTGCCATGAACAATCAGACCTATGTTTTAAGATGAAATGTCTAGAATAGGAACCAACATATGAAGCAAGACGGCCAACTCCAAATTCTGGCCCACATTAACCCATGAACCTGCTATGACCTTGGGTCCTCTATGTAATGGTGATGATCATTAAAAATAAAGGTTGCTGCTCTTACAAGGCAGTGATGGCAACTGTCATGAGGCACATTTTATGCATGGGTGTGAGATGAATATGGTGGTGAATGTAGCTCTCTCAGCTTGTTCCACCTCCCGTAGAAACTTTCTCAGCTTGTTCCACCTCCCGTAGAAACTTTCTAAGTTTCCCCACAGTTAGCCTCCTTTTTCATTCCACAGTTTTCCTCTTTTCAGAGCTCCAAGAAGAGTTCTGGGTCTTTGTGTTGAATACTCCCCCAAGGAAGCAGGAATGTGCTCACACATCCAGAGTCTCAGAAAGTTGCCTGTGAACTAGGATTTTGAAATGCTGCCAGTTCTGTAAGTTCTCACAAATACTCTGAGGTCTGCTGAAATGCTCTGATAGCGATGAAGCCTGGAAGGTGGGCAGCCCACCCTCCCTAGACACTCCATGTAGCCACTGGTGGGCATTCATTGGGAAGATGATGGAGGCTATTTGGGCCAGTTGTGGTTGTGCGGGAGGGTAAAGACCCAGGGCCCAGCAGTTCCCATGGGACTGGGCCCCCTCACTGGCTAAGGAAGGCACAGTGGATCTCAGGCCAGAAGGTGCCATGAGAAATGAAGCGGGTTGCTCCACGTCATCTTCTGGGTCACATTGGTGTGAGTAGAGGAGGCACAGCTGCTCTGCTCCAGGAGAAGAGTGCCTTTGCACCCTCCCTTCAGTCACTGTCATGTTTCAGTTGAAAGAGGTGGTGATTTCCATTCTGCTGACTTCATTCCATGAGCAGCACTTGCCCTGTCAGGACACAATCTGCTTTCCACTCCCCCCAGGACACACCTCTGCTTTTACTTTATTACATTTCCACTGCTGTCAGAGAAATCAGTTTGTAGTTTCCTGCTAGAAGCTCATGTTCTGTTGATCTTATTTAAAAATTAGTTTGGATTTTGTTGACTTTTTTGATATTGATATAAAAAAACTCCATTGATTTTTCATATCTTTTCCTGATTTACTTAGGCTCTTTCTCTATTTTCCTAAAATGGATCCTTAAATTATTGATGTTACGGCTTTCTTCTTTGAATATATGCATCCTGTGCTAAAATCTTTCTTCTAAGTACTGCTTTCTCTACTTCCTTTGTTGGCTGGTTCCAATTCTTGGACATGAGGCGAGGCAGAATATCATGGTAGCATGCTTAGTGAAGAAGAGCTATTCAGTTCAGGGCAGCCAGGAAGCAGAGAAAGAGAGGGAGAGTATGGGCTGTGGAGAAGATAAATTTCAGGCCAAGTTCCAAGTGACCTACTTGCTCCCATTAGGTCTCACCTTCTAGAAGTCCATTAAGCTATCAATGGATTAATCCCCTGATGAGGTCAGAGCACTCATGATCCAGTTACTCCCTAGAACCTTGATGCCCAGGGGACCATGATTCTCAGCACATGAGCCCTGTGGGGAACATTCCAGATTCCAACCATAGCACTAACACAATCCTTTCTCCTGTCAATGAATATTAACTGAACCTGTGTCTTAGATCTAATTTTTATTACATTGTTTTCAGAAGAGAACTTATATATATTTATGGGGTGCCATGTGATTTTATACACACACACAAAATGTAGAATGATTCAAAAGTCAAGCTTATTAATATTATCTATCTAGTTCATTGCTCATCTATTATATTTATGTGGTGAAATATTTAAAACTTACTTTTAGTTATTTTTAAATATATAAGGGTCTCATTTTGTTCTTCTGCATATGCTATCCATTTTCTCAACACCATTTTTTAAAATGGCTGTC
Source organism: Callospermophilus lateralis (assembly GCF_048772815.1). Taxonomy (NCBI): domain Eukaryota; kingdom Metazoa; phylum Chordata; class Mammalia; order Rodentia; family Sciuridae; genus Callospermophilus; species Callospermophilus lateralis. Next base: position 12,798,781 of record NW_027514380.1, on the reverse strand, counting down.
TTTTCTCCAATGTATGTTTTTGACATCTTGTCAAGGATCAGATGATTCTACCTGTGTGGATTTATCTCAGTGTCTTCTATGATATTCCACTGGTGGATGTGTCTATTTTGAGCTCAGTATCTGATACCAATCATTTTGCTCTTTACTTCTATGAGTTAAATTTGTAAATCTAAATTTAAAAATGAAACTCTAAGTCATTTATAAAATAACATGAGAACATATCTAGGTAGCCTTGCATTTTACAGTAGCTTTTACATTCAATATCAACATATAATCCATGGAAGAAAATACTGGTAAATTGGGACTTTGATAAAATTTAAAACTTTTAAGAACCCGTGAGACTCAGGTAGTTCTCAGTAGGAATGCATGAGTTCAGGAGTTTAAGAAAAGCCTGGCAACAAAATTAGATCCCATCACAAATAATGCATGAATCAATCAATGAATCAATAACTTATGGTCTGAAAAAGAAAAAAAAAAGATAATGAAGAAACAAACCACAGACTGGGAGTAGATATTAAATATCTCATTTTTTTGGTCATGTACAATTTTATTTCCTATGAATTGTTTGCAGTTTATTGTGATTTTGCATTTAAAGCATAGTGAATCCCTAACTACCTGTCACCAAAGCAGTTCTTTTTGTCCTCCCAGATCCCCTGTGGAGTGTAGGCCAACTCCTTTTCAGCAGGCCCCTGTAGGCAGCAAATCATCTCAGAGGTGGAGAACCTTCAAGATACAGGGATCAGAACTGGGTTCTACACTTGGTGGCTCCCACATTGTCTCATTGGCACTAGAGCACTGCACTCAAGGGGGACAATAAGTCCATTTGGGAATGAGGAGAGACATGAATCCTAAATGAATCCACATAGACTAAACCCAGGCCTCAACTTCAACATGAAAAACCTCCACTTTTAACACTCCACCAATTGTACCATGGTGGGCCCAGTCCTGAGAAGGATCCCATCTGCCTCAGGGCTGTCCTTCCCTGCTTGGCTCCTAAGGACAGGGGGCTCAGTGCCTAATAAAACAGCAGCCTCTACTGCCTGTGCTGAGTTTCAGGGAAGCTGCCTTCCCCCAGGGACAGCCCTTATCCACATGATGCCCCAGCCTCTCATGGCACTGACCCACCTCTTGAGCCTTCCCATGACAAACCCCATTTCTTGCCTCTTCCTTCAGAAGGGGACTCTTGAGTGCTCCTCCCTTGGAGGGTTTATGGCCTCTTGGTCTTCAATCTACAATGTCACGGACATTGGGCCCTTGGATTTGGAGGCACCTAGGAAGGGTGACTATGAACAGACTGCTGGCCATGGGGGTGACAGTCTGTCCAGGACCAGGGTCCAAGGAGGCCTCATCCCAGAATCTAATTCTCAGCCACTTGGTGAGAGGAAGCCAAGGACACTCCTGGGCATGCATGGACTGAGGCCTGAGAGGAGGACCTGCCAGTGCTTCAGAAGTCACCCTGCCAGGACTCAATGGTGAAGTCATACTTTGAAATGTTAAAAAAAGGCAAGAACCAGCAAACAGGAGGCTGAGTAACAGCTGGGCTGAGTCACGGCAGGCAGAGACCTCTGGCACATGGTCAGTGGCTGGGTGTAGGTTACTAGAAGGTGGGAAGAGGGGAAATGGGCCCACCTGCCATGCTCCCTTGGACTTCTGGATGCAGCTGGCAGACCATCCAGAGAATGTAGGCTCTTTTGATCTGGTGTTACAGGTCTACATACCTTGGGCTGCATGAGAGCTGACCAGAAACTAGATTCATAGTGCATCTTGGCAATAAGTAGCCCTGAGTGACCTGGGCAAGTGACTCAGGCTTTCTTAGCCCCAGTTTCCTGTCCTACTATGGTGTGCTGGTTACAGGAGGCTGAGAGCCCAGGACTCCAAGTCCAGCACATTAGGACTGAGTACAGGCTATCCTGCTATGTTCTCTGTCACCAAGGAGAAGCCCTCATGGCCTGAGTGGGGATTACTATAGAGCAGGGACTCTGGGGGTGCCCATAGGGCCTTCCTTCTAGCCTCAGACCCTCCCAACCAAAACAAGGTTTTGGTGACTGGGCTGTTTCCTTGATGGCATTCCATACCTCTCTTTCCTTGGGGCCCAATATCTCTGAGTAGTTCTGGGTCCAGTGGACTGGCTTTGCAGGCAGACAAAGCAGGCAGGATCTCATAGTTCAGTCAGCTTCCTGACTAGCATCCTGGCCATACCCTGCACCATGTGGCTCCTGCTGCAACCTCGGAGGCTGAGGAAAGCTGACAAAAGGTCTTGCTCTGCATGGGGACCTCAATGACCACCACTTCAAGCTCTGTAGGAGCCTCGGCCTCTGGGTGCAGGGTGGAGGCCCTTCCTGCACACCCTGAGGGGAGTCTAGTAGGGTGTGCTGGGGTCCTGTCACTTCCTGGCCAGAGGACCCTACAGACAGCAAGCATGTGTGTGCTGATGAAGCCTCTATCTTTCCGAGCTCAGGATCAGAAAATGAAAGCACCTGAAGATACCAAACCTTTTCTTTCAGGCCCTGAAGAACTGAGAGGGAAGGGACATGCCTAAGACCACCCGGCCAGGCATGATAGGGGCATGCCAATCCTGTCGTGCAGGGTCCTGCACCCTCTCTGAGGCTGGGCTCAAGCTACCTGTGTCTAGGATCTGGTTTCTGGACCCCAACCCAACCTTGGAGCCCGTGTGATCCCAGCACTCTCCCTCAGATGTGGTCCCTGCTCCCCCAGCTAACAGGTGCCTGCCTCTTCCACCCCATTCTCCCTGAAAGAAAGGGTTCCTATAGCATCCCTTCCCTCATACACACTTAGCTCACTGGCAGTCATCTGCCCCAAGATGGTAGCAGCAGATGCCTTGTTGCACAGCAGTTCCTGACATGCGGTAGGCCCAGAACCTGCAGCAGATGTGAACACTGCCAACCAGGGCTAGGGCCAGGGGCAGAGACCTCTAAACATTCTGTTGGGACAGAAGCACCTTGTCCAGGGTGAAGCTGGGCAAGTCAGAACACCCAGATGACCCAACAGGGCTAGAATAAAGATGCTGGTGGTGTTGGAGTCAGAGCTGTCTTGGCAGTAGCCCCTCACTCCAGCTGCCTGGAGGGAGTTTATGGAGGGCCCTCTCTAGCAGGCTGTGCCCTTGAGGGAAAAGACTCTGCCCCTGCTAGACTCCCTGGGAAAAGACCACAGTGTTAGGGTGCTAGTTTCAGGCCCCAGACCTACCCCTGCCAAGAAGTAGCAGGTGAACCCCTCAGTCATACCTCATGAGACTCCCACTTCTCAGAGAGCAAGCTCAGGCCAATGGAAGGGCATCCAGAGTTTTCTAGTGTCCCAGAGGTTTAGAAGCTCAGCAGGAGCTAAGGGCAAACCCCACCCCAGCACTTCCCCTAGATAGCCTGAGCATCCTAGCCTTTCATGTCCTGGATCCTATCTTCATCTCCTCTGACTTCCTATCACTACAGGGGCAGATGGTCATACTAGGTCAGGGGACCATGATCCTACACCTCCTGGGAGGTGGTGGCCATAAATCTCAAACCCACTGGTCATCTAGGATTCACGTGGCCAGTTGGTGAAGAAGCCTCTTTCCAGGCAGCAAGCTCCAGACCTGCGTGGGGAGGAAAGGCTGCTTAGGACCCTGAGACCCTGAATTTTGTCTCAGCTCTGCCCTCTCCAGTCCCAGGACTAGGGCTTTTTGGTGGTTAATCCTCAGCTGGGCACTGGGGAGGGAAACCAAAATGGAGTGGGGGCCTGGTGGGGAAAGCCCTGGTGAGTAGCATTAGCATAATCACTGATATGGGGCCAGGCCACCCCCAATAAAAACAGAAGACTCTGGTCTAGAGCTCTCAGGACTTTGGTTCAATATGAGATAGAACACCTTTGTTGCAGAAAGAACTAGAACATTTTAGTGCCTATTTCCTGGGCTGCTGAGCCTCTGGTGCATCTTTGGTCACTGGCTCAGCATTTCTTTGGTGTGAAAGGAAAGGAGATGATAGGGCCTGCTGTCAGTTGAGCTCTTGCTACAAGCCAGCCTGCCTGAGCCAGGTTGGCCAACTCACTTCCTTAGGACTTCATCAACTGAGGCCCAGGAATCTTCTGAGACCCAGAACCCACTGCCAAGCCCGCAGCCTGCCCACGTTCTCCCTTCCTTCCTCCCTTACCCCTGCAATGCTGCATGCAGACACAGTACCCCCAGGCTGCCCTCTGCCCCCTAGCATCTTACATTTGTTCTGCTTCAGCAGGGGTCTAATGAGGACATGCTTCACTCTCTCACTTAGCAGCTTCCTTGAACCATTCCATCCATGTGGAGGTACCATATGTCAGTGTCATGAATAGACATAAGGCTGGGGGACTGGGAATTGATAGCTCTCAATCACTTGCTGAGTAGACCGAGGTGGGGTCATCTACTGCACCAGAGGGGGTGCTGGGGCTCCACCATAGGCAAAGCCAAGGGTAGGGTATATGAGGGTGGTCACTGGTCCTCATCTGGGGGACACATCCTAGGCACCCAGAACACATGAGTGTTTCTGGCCAGAGAAGCAAGAGCTGAGTCTGGCACTTGATCTCACCCACCTACCTGAATATCTGTCCCTCCTCAGCACTTCTCTGTCCCCTGTTATTCCTCTCTTTTAGCCACGACTCATTTGGGCAGGTGACAAAGAAATCAATGAGGTAGTGGATACCAGAGTGCATGCCCAGCATTCCTAGCTCCAGTAAAGGGAACTGTGAGGCCCAGCCCTCCTTCTTGGCCCTGCTGGAGGCTGAATCCATTGTTGCCCTAGTTGGTTGGCTCTCTCTCCCTGTGAGCATAGTGGATCCTGCCTGACATTTCCCCAAGTAACTTGTCCTGGAGATCTCATTATGTGCCAAGTGGGTCGCCTAAGCCTTTAGCATTTGTGTCCCAGAAATGAGATTGGCAAGTTAATAATGTGGCCCTAAACACACTTTTCCCTGCTGACATTGGAAGAGAATTACCAGGAGATGGGACAGGGTGCTAGTGGGAGGAGACAGTGCCTTACTAGGCCTTTGGAATAAAGCTTCATGAGTCCCTAGAGCTTCTACACTTCTGCAAAAAGCCCCAGCCTTAGTTTCCCCACCTGGTGTTTTTTTTTTTTTGTCTTGCAACAGAGCTTTGATTTTACACGAGAAACCCCATCTCCATGGGTGGATGGAGGCTGGCTCTGACCCTGGCTGTGGCCACCCCAAGCCACAATGACATGCTCAGGGAAAGGCCTGTGAAAGACTGGGCCAGTCAAGGCACACCACCTGTACCTTTAGCTGGAGCCATTCAGCTAGAGCATCCCCATGCATGGGGTCACTAGATGCAGGAAGGAGGGAATCTGGAGTTACTGCTGAACCCCCATGGATCAGGGATGGAGAAGAGCCAGGAGGCCGGTAGGCCCTGGAGTGACTCACCTGGAGTCAACACACAGGACTCACTTTTGCTTCAGGTAGTTTCTGTCACACGTGACCTGGAGTTCTCATCATACACAGTATGACTTAGCTTGTATACCTGCACATTCTTGCTCCAGGATTCACCCACATGAGAGACTGTGAGGAATCCCCAGGGAGGATGACAACCTCGTCAAAGGATAGGCCTGGAGCAGAGTGTGCTTGAGGATGGCTCCACACTGTGCTCAGGGGTCTGCTGCTCATGCTGGGAGCCATGGACAGGGGAAGCTACCAGAAGCCGATAAGCAATGAAGCTGGAGGAGGTGGCCAAGCACCTTGCAGTCCAGGCAGACAGCCCAGCCCAGTGGTGCCATTGTTTGGACTTTGAGTGTCACTGAGAGGCCCATGTGTTAAGCTTGGTCCCCAGCCCATGGCCCTATCCAGATGTAGTGGAACCTGAGAGGGTGGGCCTAGTAGGCAGTCCTAGGTTGATAGGAGTGTGCTCTTTAGGGAAGAGTGGGCCCCTGGTCTCTTCCTGTTTTCTTCCTGGCTGCCATGAGGAGAGCAGCTTCATTCCTGCAATGATGTGCTGCCCTGCCACAGGCCCAAAAGTAACAGGACCAGATGACCATGAACTAAAACCTCTGGAAACATGAATGTTCCCTCTTTTTAAGGTAATTATCTTACTTTTTTTTACCACAGTAACAGAAAGCTGGGTAGCTCAGGTGGGCTCAAACCACCTAAAACTGTGGACACAGAGGAGGAGCCAACAGGCCCTCTAGGCAGTTGGGTTTTCAACATGCAAAAATGCAGTTCATATCAAGGCTGTTGACAGACACCTGAACTAATGTGTCCATTTGCTTTAGGAACTCATGAAATTAACAATACAGCTCCACTTTCAGGCCTTTCTGCTGGGAGATCAGGGCTGGGGTGCTGGCTGAGGCAGGGCAGGGTGGGCTGGTACTCTTGCCACCCAGGATAAACCAGAGAGCTGTCCAAAATATAGGGCTGTGTGGGATGTGGGAAGGAGGGAATCCACCCAGAAGCTGATGGAAGAACTTACCAGCCTGGAGCAGAAGAAAGTTCTTGCTGGTGCAGCAGGTGTGAAGGTGACCAAGACATGTGAGTGCCTAAAGACAAATGGCTCTGTGTTACTTATCTTTTGCTGTGTAATGACTTATTCCAGAACAAAGGTTTACTATTGAACAGTTTTGGGGGGACAGAAATATGGAAGCAGAATGGTGGAGGACTCTTTCTCTGTGTGTCATAGGGATTCTTGCAGCTAAGAGGATGGCCAGGGCATCATCCTCCCAAGTCTTGATGGGGGCTAAAAGACCATTTCCAAAACTGTACCCTAGCATGGCTAATGGCAAGATGCTTACAATCCTAGCCAAGTGAACCCATTCACAGAGTGGCACATGATGGGGCAGGTGATCTCCCTCAAAGCAAATGACAAGAAGGAGAGAAGAAGTCAGAGAGGAAGAGAGGAGAGACAGAAAAAGGGAGAGGTATCTAAAGACAGGGAGAAAGAGAAAGATGGAGAGAAAGAAAGGAAGAAAATAAAAGAGGAGAGGGAGAGCAAATCAGAGAGGAAGAGGAATGGTGGAGAGAGAGAGAAAGAGAGAGGGAGAAATGGAGACAGAGAGATAAAGAGGAGAGAGACAAGGAGAGTAAAAGATGGAGAGACATAGAAAAATGAGAGAGAGAGAGAGAGTGAGAGAAGAGAGAATATGACCTCCACCAAGACAAGAGATACAGTGTTCTGTGTAACCTAAATCTGGCACGAGGGAGAGAGCCATGGCTTCTACCATTCTCTGTTGGTCATACACATCCACCCTGTGCCATGCAGCAGGACAGGGGCAGAAGTTCCTGGAGGACAGATCACTGGGCCAACTTGGAGGCTCCAGGAAAAAAATAGTGCATAGATGGCCTGATATTTTCAATACAAGAAGATTCATAATCCATGGAAGGGTTTGGGGATAAATAAGTAAAGAAAACATAGAGAATATCCCCCCAAATTGAGGCAATTATTAAGTAAAATGTATGCAAAGAAACATCCCCTACACACTGAATCCTGATTCATGAGGAGGGGAGGAATCAAGAAGACTGTGCTGTGTGTGTGCACACATATGTGTGCATCTGGCTTTTGTGAGAGAACAAATTTTGACTGTTCACAGTGGGATGTTGACGGGTAATTTCTAAATCTGAAAAGAAAAGGTAAAAGCAGAAGCAGCATTCTTATTGAGAAGTAAATATTAAAAGAACCAGTCTAAATACCAGGAGAAGGAGAAGGATGGAGAATATAAGGAGCTACAGAAGAGGAGATGGGTTCCATCCCAAGCACTAGAGAACTATCTGATCATCCAAACTGTGCACATTTATGACTTTGTTTAGAACAAAACACAAATGAAATTTTAATCACCAAAAACAAAACCCAAAGCACCCAAGCTGCCTTCCATGCCCAGCTCCCTGCAGCCTGGGTGGTAGCCCAGACAGCCAGGTCTCTTCCTGGGTCTAGGCCCCCCAATGTTCTCTTTCTCTTCCTGCAGGTGCCCTTGGTCTTTATGCTCTTTCCTGGCCCTCAGCTTGCTCCCCTGGCCTGACACTAACAAGGCTTCCTTCTGCAAGGTGGGGAGGAGCCTAAGAAAGAGAGGGAGCCAGCTAGGCAAGCAGAACCTCACCACCAGCCCACACTGGCCTCTGGTTTCAGAAGCTGAGGGGCTTGGTCCCCTGGGTGGGAAGCAAGGAGCAGGCTGTGCCATCCTTCCACACTCCTCACCCACCACCCACCTGCCACTCACCCACATGCGAGTGAAGCCACCTCTGCTGTCATTAGTAATTGAGAAAACTCCACCAAGTGCCTGGCCAGTGGTGTGCAGTGGGAACTGCTGGGCTGCTTGGGTTGCTGCTGGGGAAGGTGGGCCAGGTCAGTGAGCCCCCATCCCACACAGGCCACTGGTGGTGCCCTAAGACCTTTATGAGGGATTAGAGACAGCTTTCTTGGGCAAAAGAGGTGTGTCTACAGCTGGGGCACTGTGCCTGGAGGGGAAAGTGCAGACACCCCCTCTTGCCCCCCAAACACACAGCTTATTCTGGAGACAATGATCCTAGCATCCCACTGATGGGGAAAGAGGCACACAGAGGTGAAGTAACTTATCCCAGCACACAGAGCAAAAATCTGAATTAGAACCTGCACATAGATGTTCCCCTCAGGACACAAAGCTCCAGGCAAAGCCCTTCAGACCCTCTTCTGAGGAGGCAGGAGAGCAACAACCTGGGGATCTGTGCTAGGGATCTAAGAGGTAGATTGGCTCCCCTGCAGCCTGAGCTGGCTCTGAGGCCCTGAAGGGTTGGTTCAAGGAGGCCCATGGCTTTAGTGAGATGTTGAGGAAGAGGCCAAGGGGCCCAGCTTGACCCCCTCAAGCTGCCCAGTGTCTGGGGATGGGGGTTGAACTCAAGCTGCCAGCTTTCCCATGAGTACCTGGGGGGAGACAGAAAGGAATCTGGACACTGCTAGTGTCTTTTGCAACTAGTTGCTCTCTGTTCAGGTCCCCTGGAGCCCCTATACCTCCCCACCTGGCTCTGCCCCCTCTGGTGTCAACTTAGGTGCCCTCTTTCCTTAAGGGACAGGCAAATGTCTCCCATCCTCAGTGGGAAGGGGTCCTCAAAGGTGTGTCTACCCCTGGACTTGGGTGAGAGTTCCACCTTTCTCCTGGCTCTCTGTGTGTGCATTGCCTGCCCAAGCCTGTGGCAGTCATGTGTCCCCTGGAGAGCCTTGCTCAGGTCTGCCTGGGGAAGTGACATTTTAGAAGGACAGTTCTGGGTGCTTCCACTATGTTCCTGTTCCATTCACACCCTTGACAGCATTCCACTGGGTGGCTTGGCTAAGAGGCTCACCCATGAACAGGTGCTCAGTGCACAGGTGCAAGCCCTCTGCCCACCATCTTTTTCCTGGGCCCAGCCTGGGGTTAGACTCCTGCTCATCCACACTTTACTTACTGGGGATTTTCTGCATGTCCAAGAGACTTAATATGTATTTGCACATCTAATTTCTGTCAAACCTGATGAGGAAAACAGTTCTAAGTGAGAGCTGGTGGTCAGTTTTCTCAGAGGCTACTGTAGACCCACCCCAAGGGGGTCCTAAACACTCAATGCACACTGCCTTGCATGAGGGGCCTGGCAGCTGGGCTGCATCTAGTCAGGATATGTTGGGCTGTCCCTTAGGCTCAGCAGGAAGCCATCATGCCCAGCATGTGGCAGAGTCTCTTTCCCTGCTGCCTTCTTGTTTGGTCCACAGCCCAGCTGCACTAGGGTAATGTGACAGGTTGCTGAGAGATCCAAGGAATTAGGCACATATGGCATGTAAGATATTGGTGTACTTTTTATTTTGGTACCAGGGATTGGACACGGGGGTTTTACACCACTGAACCACATCCCCAGATATTTTATATATTTTATTTAGAGATAGGGCCTCACTAAGTTGCTGAGGCTGGCTTTGAACTCACAATCCTCCTGCTTCAGCCTCCTGAGCTGCTGGAATCACAGGTGTGTGCCACCATGCCCAGTGACATTGGTGTATTGAAAGCTGTTCATGGAGAAAGCCCAGGGTAGCAAGTTAGACAGGCAGTACCCCCTCCCCCTGCCCCAGTATACCTCCTGCAAATCTTTCTTTTTTTTATATCTTGTCCAAAGGCAGCTGGAAAACATGAGGAAATTTTCATGTCCATGGTGCCCCCAACACAGGCCAGTCATCCAGGGAGAGGGGTTTACTTGTCAGGCCACAGCAGTGACATCATTAGAGTCCTTCATCTGCTTTTATTTTTTCATGACCAGCATCCAAAAAAGCAGCTGTCCTAGGTTGTGTGCAAAAACAAACAAACAAAAAAAAAAACAAAAAAAAAAAACAATAACAACAACAACAACAACAACAACAAAAACAGCTCCTTCTGATAATTCTGGTCTGCCCTATATACCCTGTGTGAGGGTCAATGTCCCTCAGGATGGCATTTACCTGGACATTCTTGTCTGGGCTTAATGTGACTTGGGAATAGACTGGGGCACTTCAGGGACATGGTTTTTCACTGTCCTCCATTTCTTTAAAGATGACACACCTCCCTCCTCTTCTTGATCTGGAACTGGGGAAATGGGCCCCAGTGGATCTGCAGCCACCTACGCTATGTCAATTCCACTCTGGGAGCCTGGAGTCTGGGGGACAAACTGGTACATGAAGGACTGGGAATGAGGCAGGTCACAGGTGGGCCATCCATTGTGCCCTTCCTCTCAGTTTCCACTTCGAGCTCAGGCAAAGAGAGGAAGTGGCAATCTAGGCAGGGAACAAGTTGCCTTCCCACAGTGGAGATGGGGCTTGAGGCTGTTCCTCTGGGTGAGGGTGGCAGGAGTGTCCCTAGCTCTCTGGCAGTGGGTACGGGGTCTCACTTTGCTTCCTGTTTGGAATCCTCTGAACCTCTGGCAGCCCATGCCTTGGCCTCATTCCAGGCTGAGGACAGACTCATGAGTACTGAAGCATGGCCACACCAGTGTGAACCCCCTCTGTGGCTCATTATGGCTGGTAGGGCACCAGTTAAAAATGAACCCTCAAAGAAAAGACAGAGCAGGTGGAGGCAGTTTTATATTCAAAGAATGGACTGAGCAGGAGAGCTGTGATATTCACACAGCTTTGGGTCCATTGTGCACATGAACATAAATCCTCTTCACATACTCTAGGAGGGCAATTGCAGACACTTTCTGGTCTGGAACTGGCCCTGGGAAGGTCTGTCCTATTGGGGCACTGTGGCCCCATCCACCAGTCAGTGCTGGATAGGATAGACTGCCACTGGCCATTCTAGGTGTTCCAATGGGCATGTCCAGGATCCTCCTTCATGTTCTGATGGGCCTCTACCTGTGGTTTGGTGGGTGAGGTCCTCATAGCTACTTTCCTGAGGGTGGAGTGGGAAGTCAGCAGTCCAAGTGCTCACAACACTCAGTTCTCTCCACTCTGCTTGGCTCTGCTTTTCCTGTGAGCCTCCAAGCCTGTCCTGGGGCCTCTGCTGTGGTCCTTAGTGGTCTACAGGCTTTCCCAGGCCTCCTTTGGGTTATGCCTTAGGACACTGTGCATTCTGGTTCCTGGTAATGACATGGAGAAAGGGCTACCATAAAATGCCAGAGCCAGCCCAGAAGACACTGTGTGGTCCTTGGAAGGCCTGAGGATGCATCTGCCCAGAGGTTGACAGGCCCACCCTGTACTTAGTTTGGCAGCTCCAACTGTGGAGCTGGGCAGTCCCAGTTGCCTGTCTCTCAGCTTAATAAGCCTTAGGGACAGTCACTAGGAAATGAGAACAGAAGGGAAATAATCACAGAGGATGCACAGCTCTTGAATGACTTGTCCAGGCCTAAGTACCACACCAGCATGGACCCCCACTGTGGCCCACTATGGGTGGTGGGGCACAAGTTAAAAATGAATTCTGAAAGAAAAGACAGAGCAAGTGGAGGCAGGTTTATATTCAAAAGAGTGGAATGAGCAGAAGAGCTGTGGTGTTCACACAGCTTCTTTCAGGGAGTAAGAAGTGTTAGAAATAGGGCCTGGAAGCCAGGCTGTCACTGCAGCCTGTACAGTTGCAGCCTGTGCTACTGCTTACTAACATACTGGGCCTGAATTTCTTCAACTATACAATCCAGTACCTGCCTTGTGGTGAGGCTGCCATTTGGCTTTGCTAGCCCATCTACAGTCCTCACAACAGAACTGTGTTGTGACACCTGGGACCAGAACTACTGTGCTGTCTCACAGATGAGGAAAAGAGGGCCAGGCTGCATGTGATATAGCTAGTTGTGAAGAGCTACCAGAGGCCATGTCATTTCTGTGAAACCCAAGGCAGGGTCCCTTGAATGTAAAGTGGACTATGAGAAGCTGTGATAACCCTGCAAGGAGACAAGTTTGGGGTCAGTTATTTCCAGAGAGTTCCCAAAGAGCCAGGAGTCTGTCTCACTCTCCTCCTCCTTTAGAGACTTCTCCTGTGTTCCTGGCCAGTTCATAGCCACAACACTGCAGCAGAAAGAGGCTGGCCACTGAAAGCAGCCACCTGAGCCTCCCCTAGTGTTCACCTCTCCTGCACTTGTGCAGATTGCCTGAAGTTACCCAGAGTCCTGCAAATGTGTTCTCAAGAGCAGATGTCACCCTGAAGGAGACAGAGCTTGGTAAGATGTGATGGTGATTCTGAGCCAGACTCTGGACGCACCTTTTCTGACCAACAGTCTGCGATGCCCTCACACCTCAGGCCCAGGTTTCCAGATATTAGGAACAACAGCCACTGGTGTGTGGGTGACAGGGATGCCAAGAACCTCAGTGTTGAGGCTCTGAAACAGATGAAGATGGTCCTAGGGTCCTCACTATATGAGTAGCTCCTCACATGAGTGAAGTCTGAAGACTTCACTCAACTCTCTTTTGAGGACTCCCAGTAGAGCTAGTCTGTTATTCCAACTGTGACTCCTGCCATTTATAGAAAGTTCAGCAAGGATATCAGAGTGAAAGAGGGCTTGTGTGTCAAAGGTGGAGACTGGGAAAGACCTGGTGCGAAGGGATATGTAACAGGGCACAGTCCCAACTGGGACCCTGGCCTCAAGAAGCCCCCATGATCCTAACTCAGATGGGTTTAGCTTAGCTTTGGGGCCACATGACTCATGGACAGCAGCAGCTAATCCTCAAATGGCTTCTGCTTCACTGGGAAAGTAGGTGAGGTGGTCAGTGAGCATCTGGCAGGAAGTAGCCCAGCGTGGCAGGAATACTTGCACCTGGCACTGGCAAAACAGCAGTATCTATGACCAGGTGTCCACCAAGCAGTAGGAGGGAGACTCTACTCCAAGACTATTTCTCACATTATCTAGGAGGGCTGAGAGGCCAATGGGCCCAGAAAGAAAATACCAGGCCTGCAGGACCCATACCCATCCCAGCATGTACAGGGACATGGGCTTCTGGATGCAAGGGTCTTTTATCTGATTTGTGAGTTTAGGACTTGGTAGGCTCTTCTTCAGCTCAAGACACATGACCCTGTCTATTTCTAGGTGGACAAAGTACTTTTCATGTGGCTGACACCTCAGCTGCAAGAACAGGGGTCATTCATTGGTAAGCTGAGAAGAGGACAGAGACCTGCCCAGCAGGTCTGGGATAGCAAAATCCAGAGTTCTGGGGCTCAGGGCCTCTGAGATAATCTCCTGGATTTTTTCTCATTAGGTCACTGGAAAAGAATGGAAGAGAAAAGGCCTCTTGGGGATGGGGACGGACTCAGGTTAGACAGCCAATGAGCCTAAGATTTCAGCAACATCCTGGATGGGAGAAAGCGAGGCTTTTGCTGGTGGACACCCACAAGCCCACTCATCCACCACCTCTTTGCAAAGCTGCCCCAGGAACACAGCCATGGTGGTATGCAGGCTGCTGTTGCCACCTAGAGGTCATTCTGCATACCTGCAATCAGGCCCAGGCAGGACTGAAGCCCACTTTCAAAAGAATGTGCTTGGTGGTTGCCTCCATCCACTCAGTACCGGCAACAGGCCCAGAAGTTGGGAGATCAGAATTAGCAGAAAGAGAGGGGAGGCTTCTGGTCCCTCTACCCCACCTCTCAGCAGTCTCCAAGGCTGTGCTGGGGAAGGCAGGTACAGACCATATCCCCAACTCCTGCCAAAGGCCCAGGGAGCTGCTGCCCAAAAAGACAGATCTGAAAGTCCTGAACACTGACTTCTGAGTCCCTGCAGTGAGGTCTGCAATATGAAAGCTTAAGATACAAACTGGCTCCTGTTTGCTTTATACACTCCCCAACCCCCCGTCATCTGGCTGGGGTGCCTGATCAAACTCCTACCTGAGCCAGGGCCTTTGCAAATGCTGTTCCTGAGCCAGATATATTCTTGAAAATGGCTTCACTTAGATTTTCACCTTATGGCTTCTGTGGAACACATACTGGCATGTGACTGGCATCCCCTCATAACTGAATGTGAAAGTGAGTTGTGGGCATCATGTGCTCAGCTGCAGGCTGAGTTCCTCTCAGCTGAGCCAACTGGCTCATTAGACTGCTGATCCCCTGACATCTGAGCAACAGTTTAGGTGCAACAGTTTAGGTATAGCCACATCCTGGAGTTCCTGATGCCATAAGTCTTCCTCAGTGCTCTCCCCCAGTGTTCCTGCATGGGTCTTCAGCTAAAAAATGCTCCTTCTGAGCTCCTGATTGGGGACTGGTGGAGCACCCTGCCATCAGAGATAACATCAAATGATCCTCCAGAAAACCTGGTACACGGGTGCAGGTTCAAGTAAAGGAGAAGCTGAGTGTTGGGCACAGTGGGCTTCTGAAGAACAGGCAGGGAATTCTCAGTATAGAATTCCTGAGAACTCTGCATCCTCCTGTCTACCCTCCTGCCTCTAGGGACCAATATGTACACACCAGGTTCCCCAGCAAGGGGCTCATGGGCTTGTCCTCAGCCCAGGGCCATCTTGTCCTCAAACCACTGCTCTGTGACCCCAACTGAGCTGTTGAATGGTGAGAAGTTTAGGAGAATGTGCTGGACCCCACCTGGTACAAGGGTTCTGAAATCTGGCACCTGCAGCAGCATCAGGTTAAGTGCACAAATGTCTCCAGGCTCATCTTGGGCCCACAGAGATGTAAAGAAGCTTAGTGCTAAGGCTTTGTCTCTTCAGGGCCTATAGCATGAAAGGTAGGTCAGAGAAATATGGGACACATGCCCTTGGGTCCAGGCCAGCCACAGGGGCTAAAGGCTCTGATGAGGTCCTGAGTGTAAGCAGGAAACTATTGTACTCCTGGCCCTTAGGCTTCTTCCCAGTGCCTGTCCCCAGGCACAGTGGGCAAGTGCTGACAGCAGAGGGTCTGAAGTGCATGCGTGCGAGTGCGTGCACTGCCTCTGACCTCGCAGAGTAGGGTGAAGGTCCAGGCCAGTCACCATTCCCAAGATAGTGCCAGAGCCTCCTGAGAGAAGGAAAGCATCTCCTTCAGTCCACAGAAGCTGAATCTAGAAAATGGGTAGAAAACTTTAAAAGAACTTCTTTCCTTGGTGAAGGGCTGATGTGAGCCTCTTTCTCTTAAAAAAACTAGTTACAAGCCAGGGAAGGGAAGGGCTCTATTTTGGATGGATACTGTACCAAAGCAAAGCCATCTGCTGAGACAGCCTTGAGTGTGTCTAAGGCCTGACCTTAAAATGGGATTTGAGATGGGCAGCAGCTCATCTGGGAACACAGAACTGGTAAGTAGAGGAGTGGTCTAGGGCACACGGGACCACCCTGGCAACAGGCTATGGCCAGAACTAAGCTTTAACCTTCCTTCTGCTTCCTCTCCTACTAGGAGATCGGGCATGTGTGGGTCACCTCCATACTTTCCTTTGGAAGGGAAAAGGTGAGTTCAGAGTGTATCACATTGGCCTGGGTAGAGTCTGGACCTCTGCACCCTCCACGGATGTTGATGGAGTGAGTGCTCCACACAGGCTCCTGAGCTGGAGGAAAGGACAGGTGGGGTCTCGGCTCTTGGAATTTGCTGTCCAATGGAAGAGCCAAAGTGTTAATGTCACCTTCCCAGTTCAGTTTTCAGGGCCAGAGGAGGGAGATGGAGGAGTGAGAAAGGGTGTGGATGTAGTCACAGTCAGGAGCAGCAGTCCAAAGCATAGGCAGCACCATGAGCAGGGTCTGGAGGCTGAGCTAGGCGAGCACCCAAGGGGGACAGGCAGCTGGGATGGCATGGGGGTGACTGGAGAACAAAATCTACAGTAACCTATGTGAGTGTGGCAGCAGCACAGAGGTGGAGATGGAAGAGCTAATTATAGCAGAGAGAGGAGTCCAGGAGCCTTAGGGGTTGTAAGCTACAGGCTAGGATGCACTACCCAGGGCCTCATGGATGGAGGCACCCAGAGAACACCAGGTGTGCTTACTCTAGGCCAGAATCTAGGCACACAGAGGTATGCAGAAGGTAGCTGACCAATCCTTCCCATCCCCAGGGCCATTCCAGGCACCTTCTGGCTGGGCTCAGACTGTCCAGCCCTCCTCACCTTCTCATTGTGCAGGGCAATGTTCCCCAGCCCAACTACCTACAGGAGTTTCTTGACCACTCCAGCACAGGTCAGCTCTGTGAAGACACCAAGGTAGGAGGCCACCCCAAAGCTTGGCAGTTGGCAGACAGGGTGAACTGGTGAAGTGGGGTTGGCCAGCAGTAAGCCATGCAGCCTGCAAATGGGCACAGTATGAGGGATTAACAGAATCTCACCATCTGCAGACCTGCAGAGCATTCAGGCCCCAGACTACAAGACCCTCTGTGCCCTGACTTCATTGGTGAGGTTGGTGCAGAGAAAGCCTTCTTCCTTTACAGGCCCAGTAGCCTAATTAGCATGCTCACAACACTTCATCCTCTTCTTCCTTTCATTTTCTGGCAATTTTTTTCCTCTCCCCTTTGCTGCTGCCCTCAGGCCTATGTATACGTTTCCATGGCCTGGGTTTCCATGCCCAGGAGTAGCCTGCTGCTCTCAAGACTAGCATCCAGGTCAACATGAGTTTACCTTTTGGCTTTGGGGCCATGGGGTCCAAGGGCAGTGGCTAGGATGACCATCAACTTCAGCACCCTCCTGGACCAAGGTCTATTCATCCGCAGTCCTGATTATGGAAAGAGGCCATTCTGTCTACTTCATGGATGGTAGTGAGGGTAGGGCTCTCTGAGTTCAGGCCCTGTGACTTTTCTCAGTGGCCAGGTTGGCACTGGACCATGATCCTGGAGATGGGCCAATGTAGGGTGCTGTGGAGAAGAGAAGGGTAGGCAGTGAAGGTGGGGTAAAAAGGGGGCTCTTCTCTGGGTGGGGGATCTGTCCTGTGTCTCATGGCCTGATGGTGAAAATGAGTCCAGAATGGAGCCATCAAAGTCTTGCTGGCAGCAGATGCTTTTGCCATGGGGTTGGAAGTGCCCTCTCTGGTCCTTCCCAGCACTCACCCTGACCTCTTTTGGGAGCAAGAGTACCTTGATGGCAGAGCATCAAATTTCCACACACAAGGAGGACCTACAGAGCCACAGGGGAGTCACAGTCAGCTAAGCTGATCCTTACTCCTCAGTATGGGCTGTCCTTGGGGCAGCACAAAGAGGAACTGCCACAGGGGCCCAGGTTTTTAGAAAATTCTCTTCTTTTCTGGCTCTGGGTATTGGTGGCTCACAGGAGCCTCCCCCTATGACCAGGCTGAAGCAGAGGGGCCGCTTTACTGCCCTGAGATGAGGCATCTGCCTGGGGCATGAGGCCTGGCTTCGATAGCCATTACACCAAATCCACCAGGAAGGGCAACTCTTGGAAGGCCATGAGGCTAACCATTCATCTCTCTTCATACACCACCTGCCACCAGGCATGCAGGGCAGCAGGCACCTGAGGCCATCTGCTTCCTGCCTCCATTTTCTCTGCCCTGTTGCTCACTGCCAAAAACAAACCTCCCATCTCTACCCCACCCATGGCCTTCTTCTCTGCCTCACCCATGGGTAGGACATGCAAGGTAAAAGATTTGAAAGAAGTGACAAGATAACCTTCCCCAAAAATGGTGGTGGGGATTGAGTTCAAAGGTGAGTTCTCAGTTCAAAGGTGCCCACCTGGGACCTGGTATGTGTGAAGATCCCCAACTCCTTTTCCCAGGAGCTGTTCTAAGTGTGGTGGTTAGCCTTACCCCTGCTTGCCCCTTCCCTTCTGGCCTTCTTGTAAGTCAATGCTGACTTCTCCACCACTTGCATTGGTTGCTGGAGGCTCAAAGACAAGGCACTGGAAGGCACTAGCATGAAGGCAGCATCATGTGGACACTGGGAGAGATGAGGAAAGTTGGGTCTCCTGGAGGCTGTGACAATGAGGTTACCACACTGACTTTATGAAAAGACCTCTAATCATCTAATAAGTTGGGCATGCCCTCAGAGCTAGGAAATCTGAGAGAATAGGGGTTTGCAGGGACAGGATAACTTAGAGACACAGAGGGAGGAGGGGAGTGCACCCTGGTTGTGCAGCTGCAAGGACAGAAAATGAACTGACTCTGAAGACTTTTCCCATGATGTTAGGAGGTGTGGGTGTGGAGGACAGAGGGCTCAGATGGACCGCGCTTTCTGGAGTGACTGGGAAAAACCCAGAAAGCTTTTAAAGTTCAGCTCCTTTTCTTAGGCTTCTCTGCCTAAGAGACTGTTTCAAACCCAAAAGACCCTACCCCACAGTGGAAGAGGGTGACTGGTTATAACTTGGTAGAGCATATAGGTCAAACTCTGCTCTAGAGCATATAGGTAAACCTCTGCCTACAGCACATGAGTGTGGGGCTCATAACTCTCTTTTCATTCGTCTCCCTGGCCTGAGCTACTTTGCAGCCTGGTCTATTCATTTCCCCCAAGGGGCACAGTGACATCTGTAATAGGCTCATCTTATGTCATGGGCATGGGAAATGAGAGGGGGCTTTCCTTTCTTGCTCTCTGGTTTTTGGAGCTTGTGTGGAGAAATTCTAATTAAGCAGCAACCATCATTCCATGGGGACACAGGATGCCCCTTGGGTCCCTGTGAAAAGTCATCTGTATGCTTCAGCTGTGTAGCCTGCTTGGCTTCACTAAGAATCAGTTTCTCTTGTCTACCATTAGAGTGGACCCTCCCCACTTTGGATCATTTACAGCCAAGTTTCTTACCAATTTACTGATGAATAGGCCAAGAGACAAGTAAGCCCTCCAGGCTAACAGAGGAATCAGTTTTCCTAGTTGTGCTCAGTTGACAATGCAGCCTCAAAAGAGTAGTAGAAATTGTATTTAGGAGCTATCACCAAGAGATCTGGAGTATTCAATAATAAAAATGGGGATGTGGAAGGTGGATGGTTCTAGAGAATGTGTATGTAGCAGGACTCTTGGACTTCCAGCTTCCAGAACATAGAAAAATAAATTTTTGTTGTTTATAAGGCACTTGGTCTAAGAATTTCTGCTATAGCAGCTCAAATGGACCAAGAAAAGGGTGCAGGGGCCACTCCTGGACTTGTGGGGTGAGGGAACTCACTGAAAGAAGCAAGTCTACACTAGGTCTTAAGAGAGAATTGGGAGCTAGCTAGGTGAAGACTAGTCCAGGAGAGAAAATGTGCCTGGAAAGGCCAGGTGGCAAGGCACAGCACTGTGTGTGAGGGAGGCAAAGCCAACCTTAGAGGGCTGTGTGTGTGGGGAACAGGGTGTGGTAAAGATAGTAGTGTTGGGAGCCCAGCCTACAGGGTCATATCAAACATGGAACAGATCACAAAGGGCTCCAAGCCACTGTCAATAAGTGTTTACTTGATTTACCTTGAGGTTACAGGAAGGACACTGAAGTCCAGTTAAGAGGACTTATGGTGACATGATCCCACATTTTTTTAAAAAAATCACTCCTAGCCTTGGGTATCAAGGAGTTAGATTTGGGGTGGGTAGCCCATGACCATTTGCCTTAGTAACCTACAGAGGCAGAGATGGCAGAACAGACAGGGAAGGCGGTAAGGGGAGGCAGACAAGAGGGCAGATTCCAGCAAGATTTAAGAAGCTGAAAATATGAAGATGACATCAGACAAGATGTGACAGGAAGGAAAAAAATCCAAGAAGGGACTGAGATTTGCAGCTTGGGCAGGTCTGAGTGTGTGCTGCCTGTCACTGAGGTGAGTACCCAAAGCTGACAACCATACTTGGAGGTAAAGACCATGAGTTGGTAATTAAAAGTCATAGAATTCCCTGATTTTTTTTTTATCTTTTCATTTTTTCCCCTTTCAAACACTTCTCACCTGTTAATGAAATTCTATGAAAGGTGGGCTGCAGATGTGGCTTAGTAGTAGAGTACTTGCCTGGCAATATGCCAGGTCCTGAGTTTGGACCCCAGTACCGAAAAGGAGAAAAGAAAACAAAGAAACCTATATACCATTAATCTCTGAGAGACCTCTGCATTTTTTTAATATTGGCTTTAGGTCTTATTTTATTTATTTACTTATTTACTGCTGTGTTGTATAAGCTGCTCTCACACTCCTGGACTCAAGCCATCTTCCTGCCTCAGTCTCCTGAAGAGCTAGGACTGTAGGTGTGTACTTCCACCCCTGGTTAGATCATATATTAAAGTAACAGCACATATAAATCCAGCTGTGGCAACACAGACTGCCCTTTCTGGTCAAGTTCCCCCTTGGCTCTCAGATAATCACATTCCTAAGCTTCTCTGAGGTTTTCTGTGCCTGTGTAAACATCCTGCAGATCACTGGCATTAACCACTGTATGTCAGCACCCATGAAAATTCAGATGCCTGTTTCCAATAATGGGTATTTAATGTGTATTTGGGTTTTCACAATTCTGAAAGTGATTTTCAGTGCTGTAGTAAAACTAGCATAGTTTTAGCTTCAGTAAAAACAGGAAGTTGGGCTGGGGAATGCTGGCATGAATGAAGCTCTGAGCTCCACCTAAGCACCACAAAATAAATCAAAGTGTTTCCAGGACATTCATTTAGAAATGCACATCTCCAGCAATGCAGGATAGTGAATTTAATGATTTAATTGCTGTTTCTGAGAGTTTGTGGTCAGGTATAATATTGAAGCCAGAATTAGATAGGCAAGGGTCAATCCAGAGAATGGAGGAATTAAAATGTTAATTCCTTCAGAACACTTCCTCCACTCTTATCAACATAGCCTTCCCTGTACCAACCTGTTGCTAAGGTAACAGGTCTTAGGGATGATCCCTCGCTATAGGGAGTTTTAATTAAGCCCTCTTCCTGCCTAAATCACTCTGCTTTCACCCCTTCAGCCCATCTGCATCTTACCTTTGGCCATCCATCTCCTGAGCCTTGTCACTTACACAGGAAGGAGAGAGATAAGGGAGAAGAGAGATGGAGAACAAAGGAAGCCTAGGACATATAAAAAGGCAGAACACCCTCACTTCTTGGGATACCAGGATACTGGCTATGGCCCCCTTTGTCTCTCCTGGGAGAAGTCTATGTTATCCCTTTTTAAATAAACCCTGCTTTATACACTTGCCTCTGCATGTTCCTCTAATATTCAAACTTCAACATTTGAGGAAGGATAACTTGTCTCTATTAACCTGTGATATCAATGTTAGTACAGATGATCCTATAGGAAGTAGTCCACTGGGCATTATACAAGTAAAAACTGTTCCCTATTTCTACTTTTCTGAGGTTATATTTTTTTAAAATCATACATTTTGTCAAATGTTCTTTATACCTATTGAAATTATCATTTAGAGCTTATTGTTTAGCTTATATAACTGATGAAATTTATAGATATTTTGGAGCTATCTTTGAATTCCCAGAGTTTATCATACTTGGAAATGATGTGTGTTAACTATCCTGATAAATTTGATTTGTTAATTAACAAACAAACTCAGCAATGGGCAAAAAACTTAGCCATTTCTTCAAAGATACATAAATACCCAAAAAGCACAAGAAAAGGTGCTCAACATAACTAGCTATTATGGCAATGCACCCTCTGAGGACCAGGTTAGTAGCTCAGTGGTAGATCACTTGCCTAGCATGTGTGAAGTACTGGGTTCTATCCTCAACACCACATTAAAATTAAGAAATAAATAAACGTATTCTAAAAAAGCTAAATGTTCATTATTTAAAAAAACAAAACAAAACAAAACAAAACTCTGAACCAGGCAAGGTGGCACATACCCAGCAACAAAGAAGGCTGAGGCAGGAGAATCACATGTTCAAGACCAGTCTCAGCAATTTAGCCAAATCCTGACTCAAAATTTTAAAAGGGGCTGAAATGTGGCTCAGTGGTGGAGCACCCCTGCATTCAATCTCCAGCACCTAACACATCCTCAAAAAGAGAGAAATTTAATAAATTGATACAGTAAGTCACCTTCTAGGTATATATCCAAAAGAATTAAAACAGATCTCAAATGTTGATGAATACCAAAGTTCACAGCAATCAAAACCAAAGTTCACAGCCAGAAGATGCAGAAGGAGGAAGCAGCCTGAGTTTCCATTAACAGATGAGTGGACAGACTCAGTATCTACCCATATAGTAGCATTCATTATCTAGCTAAAAAAGTTGAATGCTGACACATGTCACCATATAGATGAACCTTGAAAACATCATGCTAGGTGACACAAGCCAGACAAATGCTGAGCTATTCCACTTATGTGAGGTACCTGAGGCAGTCAGAGTGACAGAAAGTAGAGCAGGGATCTCCAGGGCCTGGGGCAGGGCTGGGGAGTCCTTGTTGGGTGGGGAAGGTGAGGACACTCTGGAGCAGGATCTGGTGGCCCTTGTTTTCATTCCTGGCATTGCCACATACCACTATGCTTGAAGCCACTGACAATACATTTAAAAGTGGTTACACGGTGCATTTTGTGTAATGTGTATTTTAGCACATTTTTTAAAATATCAGCAGTGGCCCAGTGGTGAGGTGGTAGTTGGGAACATTAGGAATAGGATAGAAGGGAAAGCCAGTTCCCTGTTACCTGTAGAAAATATGCGTGAGCCACAAAAATTGGTCTCCCTATCATCTTTCTCTGCAGCTGGCCTACTTGCCTAACAGCTACCTCTGTGTACAATGTCTAACCCTCCTATCAGAGCTGACAAGAAGACTCGAATATCCATCACATGCTGGATATTTTTCACTTTTACCAATACCCAGGGTGTATAGGCTAACTGTAGGAGGCAGCTCTGAAGTGGCCGCCAGCAGGAGGTTTGACTGGAGTTCCAAGGCATCCCTCAACTTCCAGCCAGAGAAGAGAAACTTGTAGCAAGGATCAATGCATGAGAGCACCCTTCTCAGGCAACAGGTAGCCAATGAATGGCCCTGGGACTTTTCTGTAGCTGGAGGGGACACACAGAGCAGAGGCCAGTGTACAGCACAGACTTTAAGTTTGTACACTAACTGGGTACCAGCTGTGGCTGTGATTATTTGCACAGGGATCTGACTAGAAGAATATGATCCAGAAACCCATGAAGTTTTTGAAGTCATTTCATTGGGGAAAAAGTTTCCCACCATCTATAAACATCCACATGCTGGCTCTCAGGTTCAGAAGACCCATCTCTCAGCTAGCAGGCTACCTGACCACCGGAGACCACACTGGACCTGGATGAGTGGCCAGTACATCCCCAGAGGTCTGAGGGTGCTGGATGGGACACTAAAACTTGGAGAAAACTGTGTCCAGGCCATGTGGGAAGGTGGTCAAGGATGCCTCTGGTACAGGAGTCCTTTGTGTTTCTCCTTTGCTAGCAGAGTAATAAAACTTGTTTTTCCTTTTTCTCAAGGGGAAAATAAAACCCTCTATGTTTCATGGTACAAAAGCACACACTGCAAAAAGTTTCTCGCTGCCTTTCAACTAGATGAGGCCAAGGTACTTAGTTTAGAGCCATGAAATATGAGCTGGTCTCTGTATGTGTGTGTGTGTGTGTGTGTGTGTGTGTGCGCGCACGCGTGCACGTGTGCATGCAAAAGTGTGCTTGCTGGGCTGTGTTTTAAAGGCACTGTGTGCAGGAGCTGAGGTAAGGCTCAGTGGCAGGAAGCCAGCCTAACATACATCAGGCCCTTGGTTCCATCCCTGGCATTGCCACTCTCTTCTTTTTCTCAGCAGTCTATGACAGCAAGAACAGGCTTTGAAGACCAGTAGCTGGAAGGTGGATATCAAGGAGGACAGAGGGGCAAGTGGGAAGTAATGTAGGCACCTGGCCCCTTGGAGCTGTGAGCAAGCCCTGGTCGGCACAGGCCGTCCTGAACAAGGTCTCTGACATTTTGGTCAGGTTTTATGCCCATCTCTTTCTGTGTACCTGCTTGCATTACAAAGGCTACATACTGTCTATAATTGCCTTTCTCAGACACCCTGATAGTGAGCACTTTGGAGGGCAATGGCATTCCACCCATGGGATGAGATCATGAAACATTTACCCTAGCCCAGGTCATGGGGTGAAAGAGGTGGGAACCTTGTTGTGCTGAGTGACCATTGTTAATGGATAGCCTGGCTACAGAGATGGTGGCTTTCTCTGAGGGGTACAGGTTGTGCTATCATTGGCTTTATCTGGTGTTGGGAGCAGAGGCTCAGTGGTTTCCTTTTTCCATGGTCCCATGGATAGCATGTATTTTGATGTCCCAGATCCAGTGGCACTCTCTTGCACCACTGTCATCATGCCGAGTATGGTGGTGACTTTGCCCCCAAGGGCTAGGCTACTGGCTTGATCTAGGTCATCCTGGAGGTAGGTGGAGCCTAATTCTTCAGCTCTTGCAAAGAATCTGCAAGCAAGTTCCTGAAGAAGTCCCTTTCTGTACAGTCATTTCTATCCCTAAGTATTATGCCCTGACTCAGCTATCAGGGAGGGCAATTTCCTGAACTGAACTTATCTATGCAATGGCCAGCTGATGAGCCACATTCCCCCATGGGACTGGATGAGGGCCCAGCACTGACCTGCAGGTGAGGGCAGAGTGGGCTCCCAAACTCTGCATTTCACCAAGAGAAGTGCCCAGTGCTCACATTGTCTAGTGAAAGACGTACTTGGTCAACAGCTGACACAGCCCAGGAATCTGGCTCTCGGTCCCCAGAAGCATGTGCTCCACAAAGAGTGCAATGGAGAAAACTGATTCCACTGGGTTCTGTCAAAAGAGAGTGCTATACACTCAGCTCCAACAGAGGACTCTGAGGCAGGAGGAGGGGATGAGAAGGCAGGTGTGAGGCAGCACAGGAAGATGAGCTGGCAGGAAAGGTGATCCACCAGCCCTGTCCTCAGCACTCCCCCAGGTCTCCATGCAGGCAGGACTTGGGGTCTCACTTTGCTACCACAGCATGTGAGATACTGCCACTGTGCCCACTCTCTCAAATGCTGCACACGGTGAGTCCCTCTTGACCCTCAAGGCCCAGCACAGGTTGGGACCCTGCCCAACCCTGAAGGCCTGCCCCTCAGCTTGCCCTGCCTGCCCCTGTCTGTTCTCATGGCTCCCTGCCACCAAAGTGGTTCTCAAAGTGCAGCTTAATTACCTGCCTGCCTTTCTGTGGCCCTGGGGCACCATGGCCTCCCTGCATGTGGTTTTTCTGTTTCTGCAGCACCTAACAAGATGCCTGGCACTCGACACGGTTCATCAAAGGCAGAGTGAGTGCACAAAAAGCCCCTCCCATGGCAGGAGCACCTGCTTACCCTGCTTTCAACTGTACCAGGACCTGGATTCCACTGATGAGTACAGGCCAAGCATGCCAGGGTGAGCCAGGCTCTGGGTCTCACCTGACCTCTTCAGTGACAGCTCTGGCTGTGCTCCTGCTGTCTTGAAAGTACCAATCTGAGCAGACAAGCTACAGTGGTATGAACAGCTTCTTTCCCAGCTGCATCCAGGCCTGGGGACTTGGCTTTAGGGTGTCTCTTGTCAGAATTTCAGCACAAGTCATTGCAGCAAACACATCTAGTGAGAAGAGCAGAGCAATCATGTGACCCCACAGGGCCCCTGCTTCTCCATCCACCTGCTTCATTGGCTATGGTTCCCTTAGACCAGATCTCTGGCAGGGGCAGTGTTTGCATTCCAGGCTCTTAACCTGCTCCTTTGGGTCTTGGGATACAGAAAGCACTAGCCAGCTGTTCCCCAAATCTCTCAGCTATGTTGACTCACATGCCCCTGAAGGGTCTTTTCTTGTGCTCCTGTGTACAGACCAGGGCCTGGGCCTCCCTCCCAACTCACTGTCAATGGTGTTATGCTTTTGTGCGGCTTCAGTGAGGCTCTGCAGAACCTGCAGGTGGATGTTCACAATTTTGGAGAATTTGTGCAGCCAGATCCTGAAACGCAGATAGGCAAGGTGCACCCACAGCAAGCAGAGCCCATCCTTGGGCCTCCCTGAGGCTGCTCATAGCTCACAGACACAGGACCACAGGACCATCTGCAGAAATTGAGGTTTTGAAAATTTTTCAATATTTATTTTTAAATCATAAAGATATGTTTTCCTATGAGAAATCAGAACTATTCAAAAATCACGAGAAAGAAAATTACAAGCCAGACTCCCTATCTCCTGACTTGCTTTTCAGTACAGCCTCTAGCCATTTTCCCAGCTGTGCCTTTCCTCAGAATCATCCTCAAATCAGAATCACTCTGTTCCTGATTTTTTCCACTCAGGATTAGATTATAAGGATACGTCTATCACTCATTTTCTGTGAAAATATTGTTTTCAATGGTTGCAAACAACTATTTTAAAATTGTCCTACTTTAATATGTCCCTCCTTCATTTATTTGGACACTTAAATTGTTTCTAATTCTTCTTGATCAGAAACAAAGCTGGAAAGCCTTGCTGTGAGCACCTGCCTGGACTTGCCTGATACTCACAGCATGGTGAGCAGCTGCCTGCCCTTCTTTTGGAAAACTCAGTTTTGCCAGATGAGCAGGCACAACTGGCATCTGAAGACTGTTTATCTTCTCTTGACTGACTGGTTGGGCTGAGCATGGGAGCAAAGCCTTCTGGAAGCATGCACAATTATGCCCTGTACAGCTGACTAATAACTTCTACCCATTTTAAAAATGAGATATATTCTGCTCAGTCCCTGAAACACCTTGCTAACATTTCATTATGCTGGCTAGAGTATGTTCTCCCACATTCTTTACCTTCTTTTTCTGTGCTGCATGTGATTGCCAGGCATCTGAGTTTCCATCTCAGGCTTGGCTTCAGGTCTGCAGTTAGTACTTGTCTAGCATGTCTGAGACTCTTGGTTTCCTCCCCAGTTCCAGAAACAAAAAGTGTCAACCATTCCACTGAGTTTCACTTATTATTTTTACCTTAAGAGGTTAGTTACATATGTATCTTAATTTTGTCAAGAGAAACTCAGCAATTTCAATAGAATGTTACATGGAACCTGGGGCTTCTTAAGGTACTAGTATGCCCCATTTCTGGAGGCCTTGGGGAGTGATAAGGACTGGTCATGTGATCTGCTCAGGGGACATTCTGAGCCTAGCATCCTTCATGACTTCATTATGTTCTCCCACACAGCAGCATTAGATCTCAGAAGCTGAGTTCTCATGTTTGCCCCCAGTCCATACCATGCAATTTCCACACATGATCTTGAGTAGGTACCTGTCTTTAGCTCCTCCCAGGTGGACACTCTCATAGTCAAGAGCAGGAAGTCCCTCAAATAGTACTGAACCAACTCCTGCTGCAGATCCCTAGGGAGCTGCACAAGAAACATGCCCAGGGTAATCTGATGGAAGATTTCTACTAACTTATCTGACTGTAATTTAGGGAGAAAGCCAGAATTGATTGAGACAATTAAAGCCACAAGCTAAGAAAAGCTTGCTCCCTAGGAAGGAGCCACAGGCTAGTGTAGCACCTGGGGGTGACACAGAGAGAAAGTGATATTGGCTGCCTTATGGGACTAGAGAGTGGTGGATGTATAAACTAGGGAACATAAAGGCCAGCAGGATCAACATTCAATTTAGGCCACACTAGCCCCAACAGGAAAAAACATCTTAGCGAGTCTGAGTTTTGTGCTGTATGTCTGTTTGCTGTAATGGGGCCCCAATAACCCTGGGTTCCCAGGAAATCAGGACCAAGTGGGCTGCTCATCAGGGCTGGGGTCAAAGACTATGCCAATCAGAGAGATTTGCCTTCCAGCAGATGGAGAGTTTGCTCCCAGCTGCACACTCTGCTGGACCATCAGGGTTCTGTAAGGCATTGCCCCAGGTGAAGAAACACCCTCTCAGCAGGAAACAGACTTCTACACATTGGTTTAGGACAAGCAGCAGAATACAGACCCAAGAAAACAAGTTCACTTGGAATATATGGTTCTCTAAGTCAATTTTGAAAAGATGCTTTCACATGTATGTGAAAGATGATTTCCAAAAACACAGCACTGTCACTGGCTTTTCTGGAATGACCATGGTCAAACTCAGCCCCCAGCATGTGAAAGCAGAGTACACACTCTCTAGCTTGTGTGACTCAGGAGAGACCAATGTCTTAGCATGGAAGAAGGGGATACACACCTTTCATTGCTAGTATTTACTGAGAAAGCTTAATGGGACCTTTCCTGGGTCTGAACCTCAGGATTGGAATGGTCAACTTGCAGCAGGTAGCAAGCCCTGTCCCTGCTGGAACATGCTCCAGTTCACCATACTGCTGGTCAGTGCATCATTAAATCACCTCACAGGCTCCCTTGATGGTGTGATTTAAAGGCTTCTCACCTCCTGGAAACTTTCACTCCTTCAGCAGAAATTTCAGAATGAAGGCAGGACATGAACTTGAGCCTATTCCACATGGAAAGTGTGAAAACTACAAGTCCCATAATTTACTAGGTGCTAGCTGCTGTCTGCCCACTAATGGTCAGGCAGTGTCTTTGTGGGTAAAGTCTGCATCAGGCCAATCTTGAGCAGTGCTCACTTTTTACATCTGTGATATACTGGGCCTTGACCCAGAGCTCTTCCAGATAGTCCCTGATTCTCCAGCTGAAGGGGACACTGTTACAAGCACCCTCAGGAAGGCTCATATGGTTCTGCACCATGATGGTAAACATCTCACTTTTGTATCTGCAGTTAGGTGAGGTGAACGAGAGGTGAAGGTGCTGTGGGCCAGGGGTGGCTCCATGGTAGGGTGCTTGCTTGGCATGTGCAAGGCCTGGGTTCCATCCCCTGCAACACATAAAAATAAAACAAGGCTGCACAGACAGTTGCTGTCTCCTTTTATGGCCAGGGCTCCTGCTTAACAAGAACTGGAGGGCTACCTCATAATCCCTGTTTATAGACAGAATAAAAGCAGGCTGTCTATGCAGGGCATAGGAGGGGTCCAAAGCCTCAGGCAGAACCAGGTATCTAGGGCCTGTACCTGTCTCTCTCCTGCATCTTATTGGCCTATATTCCAGAACTGAAGTCCTTGCAATCTGAACAGAAAGCTTGGGGAAGCCCCACACAAAATAGGGAACAGTATAATGAACATGAGCTTGATCAAGGACATATTCTTTCCAAAGGGAAGTGTCCCCACTGCACACAGAATCCAACCTGACTTTCTGAACTATCACAGGTGCCCTGAGAGGAGAAAATGAGGAGAGAGACAGGACAAAGACCTGCCAGGATGCCACAACCTCGCAGAAGGAGCTGGCAAAACATTCCTTGGAAAGCAGTGTCTACATTATCAATCCCAGGAAAGCGACTAAGGGTGCTGTGTGGATTTTTATTCACCTTATATTATTCATCACAAGCAGAATGTTCAACACTTACTGTTACTAAAAATATACATCCACAGCTGCCCAGGCTGGTGAGTCTGGTCCAATCAGAAGCTTCAGGTTGCCATCTCTGTCAATGAGCGAAATTATGCTGGCCAGCAGAGGGGTGACTGTGCCTTGGACCCACTTCCAAAGGGTATGTCTGCAGCAGGGGTGGGACAGGGGACAGGGGACAGTGGCTCAGCATCACAGCCAGTGATGTTCTTGACACCTCCTTCCTCTGTGTCAACAAGCTTTCTAGCCTACAAGCCAAGGCTACAAATTGAAGTTTCCATCACTTTTAAGTATAAGAGACTCATAAATACAATTGTCTTAACATTATAAGCAGGATGTATGGAACTTAATTTTAAATCTAGTAATAGTAACTAGTGCCTTGAAAAGGTGAAGAATTATTTGCTGCATTTTATATGATTTTTTTTCAGAACAAGACTACTAGGTTCTAAGAACAAATCTAATAATGACCAAATTCACTATAAAATTAAATAAATTTTTTTAAAAAAATGTAGCTATAGATAAAATATAATAAAGATGAAGAGACCAAACTAAATTTGATACAAAGTTAAATAAGAAAATATGTTTATCAAGAATTCGGCTTTTCTTAAAGATGTTTCTGTAACTAACCCTGAGTACTTTAGACTGACAGTGCTTAATTGGTTGAATTAACTACATCTCACGTTCATGCTAAAATGATATATATTTTACATAATGAAAAGTGCCACAATTTCTTGTGGTAAAGGATATAATTAATAAATATTTATGTTGAAAAAGAAAGTGAAGCCCTTTGTAGGGAAATTTTTTTTCTGAGTATACAATACAAAGGATTCTACAGCGAATTTAAAAATATCTACTGAGAAAACAAACATCCCATTAGTCAAGGACATCCCTTGTCTTTAGACCCCAGGCTAGAACATGCACAGAGGATGTAGGGAAGGCAGTGAAAAGACCCTGGGTTGGAGCAGCTGAGAGCCCTGAAAAGTGCTCCAGAGTAATGCAGTCACCACAGAGGGTCTCCAGGAGACCAAATTTGAAATAATTTGAGAATTAAAAAAAAAAAAAAAACAAATGAAGGCAACAGGCTATATAACATGATGAACTAAAACCCAGAAGACTTCTGCCAGAAAGGACTCCAAGGAGGCCAGGTATCTAGCCCCAAGGGTATGTGATATTAAGTCTGAGAAACACAGTGCTGGTGAAGTGTCACAAGATCCTGTGACAGAGCAGCAGTTTCCCAAGGGCCTGCCAGCCCCAGAAATGGGCATTGAGGATACAGGGCAAACAGGTCCAATTATTCTTGGGTGTTGCTGGTGACCAGAAGAAACTGGTCCAAGGTGCTGTAGACCATGGGACAGTGAAAAAGAAGGCTGGCAAACCCAGTAAGGCCAGAGCAACAGTGGCAAAGGGGCGATGGGAACATGGGTTGGACATGTGCTAGGGAAGGGAGACCATCCAGAGAAACAAAAGCATATTCAGTTTCTGGGCTCACAAACTTCCTTCAGAAGGTGTAACTAGGAAAGAAGTCAAGGAGCACTGCAGAGAGAACTCAAAATGGAAAAGCTCCTGTGGTGAGGAAGCCAGCACCCATGGGCCCTGGCCGCCCAGGACTCTGCCATCACCCACATTTCCCCTGTGAACCACGTGAGGCAGCAGACCTGGAGCCATGGGGTCAGAAGAGCAGAACTGGAGGGATCTTGGAGGACGACCTCATTGGCCTAATATCACTCTGCCCACAGGTAGTTTCAGACTCTTAGACTCTCCATCTGAGACCCTGAGCAAACCTCCTGTCCCCATAGCACAGGCTCTTTAAAGATTGTCTTAAGTCTGAAGAAAAGTGTTACGGTTTTGTAGAAAAAGGATCACGGATAATAAAGACACTCCTGGGTCCTATTTTTGTACTTTCTGTTACTTCAAGCAGTAGCCTGAGAAGATAATTTCTGTTACTTCTCTGCACATCTCCATCTCAATTTTAATAACCTTGAATGGCAACCCTGCTGCTATTTATGACATGCTGGCCAACATCCTATGAGAACAATATTTTTTAAGTTCTCTATAATGAAATAAAGTAAAGTACACAAAAGCAGAGAGAGAAAGGAAGCCAACAATCTCTATGACCACCATTCAGGTGGCAAACATCTTCCATGACCAACACCAGGTGGTCAATAAACACCCCAGGATCACAACCTACATGGTCAACAACCACACATGACCATCATCCAGGTCTGTTTTGGGATTTTGGAGCAAAAACATAGCTCTGCCCTCCTCAAGTGGAGAAAAATACAGCTGGTGTGCTCCTTCCCCTGAGATGGTATAGCAGGTCCCTGCACTGCCCACTGCTCATAGTACCTGAAGGTGCCGGCCTCCTGGAGTGCATCCTGGTTTGCAGCTTCTCTCCCCACCCACTCCTTCTTGCTGCAGAGCTTGTTCTCTTCTTGATTCTTTAGAAAGATGGAGAGGTGAATCTTGGATATCCACAAAAACAAGGCTGTGAATAGGCAAAAGGCACATAATTTGGCCACCTGTCAGAACCAAATTAGAGGCTCTGCTGTGTTGCTTGACCAGTTCTCTTGCAGAGGGAAGCCACAGGTCCCCTGGCCAGGCCAACTCTAGAGCAGAATTCAAGAGATGTCCTTAGATTCCCGCTATGCCAGCTGCATCTGCCAAGACACAAGAACCTAGAAGGGCAACTCGCCACACTCGGCCACCTTATCCCCACTGCTCAGAAAGGGCCTGCTGGGGTAGGATGAGAAGCAGGGATATGTCTCATACCATGGCACACAATGTCCCTGTTCAAGAGGCTGAGGAGGACGGTGACTCTCTTCATGTTGCGTGTGCAGCTTTTCTCATCACTGAGCATCCCCATGGCACTTTGCACACAGCTCCTCAACAGTCTGGTGGTGTCCAGAACCTGTGCCTGCCAAGGGAGACAGTACATCATCTGATGCTGCCATGTCCAGGATGGGTGAAAACTGCTGCCCACACAAGAAGGTGACCTTGTGTCCACATGCACAAAACAACAGTGTCTAGTCTCTATAGTGAAGCTGACCTATTGACCTCCCCCAGCTGATCCCTGTGAATTGGACAACTCCCAGAGGATCACTGTCATGGTGGTAGCTGATATCATGAATTTGGCCAATGGTTGAGGGACAGGGCAGAGCTGACTAGGAGCCTTCATAAAGAAGGAAAAAGCAGATCTTGTCCTAGTAAATCCCCAACAATTCCAGCATAAAGAGAAGGCAGGGCTCAGCATGACCCTGGCACAGCTGCCTGAGCTCCTCCAGCTCAGCCATCTGCAGCCAACAGGGAAACAGAGGAGAACTCACATCACCTCCCCTCAGATTGGTAGCCTCTCATTCCATCTCCTCTGAACTCTCCTCTTTCATTTCCATTCCTGCCACCCCCCCTGACTTGCTGGTCTCTGCCTCCATCACCTCCTCCTGGTTGCTTTTTGATGCAAGCAAAGGGAACAAAATCAAGTCACCACTTGGAGAAGGAAGGGGGTAGGTGGTACCAGGTCTTTGCCTAGGCTGAGCCTCACCAGGGTTTCCTGTCTTAAATTTCAGTGGCAGCCCCAGTTAAGGGGACATTTGTCATCCACTAGTCAGGTGCCCCACAGCCCGGGCTGAGGGCCTGGCACATGACCCACAGAACACCAGCTAATATACTGGATGCTGCTCCTTGGCCTTCCCAAGACCCTGGTTATATTGACCATGCACCAAGCAGTTCAGTGCCACATCCTGAGTTCCTACTATGGGCAGGTGTCAAGACTCAAAAGTGACTCAAATGTGGCAGCCATGACTCCAGCTTCACAGGAGGCTGGCTAACTTGGCACCTTTCACCTGCCTTTCTGCCCCCACCTCTGCAGACTGCCACCTTGCAACTCATGCTTTAGGCTGCCTCCTGGCATGAACAGGTGGCTGATGGTGACACTCTACAGCTTAGTCACATCAGCAGCTATGACTGTGGACCTCTTCAGGTCATCAATGTGCACAGATCACCATAGCCCTGTGAAGAACAAAGCCACCAAGTCTTCTCACATCTGTCTGCTTTTTTCTTGTTATAATCAGGGATACACCTCTGTCCAGATGTTTAATCACACTACTGTCAGAGGGATGATTGGTACCTCAAAGTCTACATCCCCAAACACACCAAAACCCATTAAACCCCCTACATCACATCAGCTCACACACCATCAACGTGGGTATCAAGGCTGATTAACTGCCATGCAAAGACTACATGATATGGATCCTGCCCACAGTTTTTTATGTGCATCTTACCATACTTACTGTCCCATAATTAGAAAGTGCTGCAAGGTGCTGACAGTTTGGCTTTCTATCTATGAAATTATTAAACTGTTTCCCTCTTTCCAAAATACCAATTGTCTTATATAATCCAGCTGGTGACCTTCCATAGAAAAAGGGATGGACTGATTTGAACACAGTACTTCTCCAAGGAGCAGGCACAAAGAGTTAACACTAAGTGCAAAGGGAAGATCTCTGAGTCATTTGTATAATAAAGAGTAGGAGCAGGATTGAATCCTGTGCACTCCTGAGGTAGGCCAGGCCATACTGACATAGCAGCAGCAAGTCCCAGGGTGATGGCTATGAACAGTGAGCCCAGAGAAGGCCAGAGAAATCTGGAGTTGGTGTCTGACATAGACATGGGCAGCATGGGACCCGAAGAAGTGGCCAAGACATATTTAAAGACAGTCACTCATCTTTTGGCCCTACCTCCATGGAATCCCAAGTTGGATGCTCTGCTCCTCATCCAGGAGAGTTTTGTTGCTGCAGTCTGGATGGGCACGAATAACTGAGCCGCCACAAAGCCAGGTGGGTTCAAACAGCAACTACTTTATTTCAACTCTCATGTGGCACTTCCAGAAAAGCCCCACACTGGAAATCCCTCCTCCGGCACTTCCCCAACCAATGGGAACTCTCCGGGAATCCCCACGAGAACTCCAAAGTAGAAAAAGAAAAAAAAGATTTAATATATGCTCACATCTTTGAGTGGTGCCTGGCTGCTTGTAAGCACTTATTTAATATTACTACTAAATGAGCATTAGATATTTCATTTTAACATAAACATTCCTTTCTTGTATTTTGTTTTGTTTTCTCTGGTGCTGGGGACCAAAGACAGGACCTCAGACATGCCAGGCAAACTCAGTACTACTGAGTTACACCTCAGCCAGGTCATCCTTTTATAAACCTTGCTAAATTTATAGGAGGCCATTGTTTTGGACTAAGCTCTTGAACTGGGCCCCCAGAAACCAGAGTAAAACTCAAAACAGACTCCCCCATGCCAAAGCTCCATGTACTCCCACCAAGCTGCAATCTGGACTTGAGGGAAAATCAGGAGCACGAAATGCTGGTTCCCCAATGGGCCAGCCCCAGTGGCAAGCTGCTGAAGCTCCCCGCCTTCATCCTTAGGCCAGAGCTTACCTGAAGCTGACCAGTCAGGCACTTCCCCATTGTCCCCTGTCCTGACTTCCCAGGACACCACCCAGGGACCAATCTGCTTTTTGTTCTGTGTCTGCTGTCTCCCAACTTCTCTGCCCTTCAGGATGCCACTCTGTTTTACAGAATGAAGCCTTGCCCGGTCCTGTATGATCTCTGAACTAGTTTTCCCTTTGACAGACTCTGTTGTGGGGAGCTTCACCTCACATTCAAGCAGCCCTGAGTTCCTTGTATTTTGTTGATTTCATTAATAGCAGAATACCTATTGAGAAAACAAAAATCAAAACAAAGCAAGCAATGGAGCAAAATCTAAGGTGTGTGATGGCTGATGGGTGTCCCAGGAGCTGTTGAGGCTTTACCACATTCCACACAATGCGAGGGGCCACCACATCTCTCATGAGAGGAGGGTGTCTTCCAATTCATAGGATTACTTCCTCCCACTGCTGATCAGAACCCCCATTCACCCTGAAAGACTCAGGCCACCCATATGCCAGACGATGGGGCTTACTGGCCTTCCCATTTTGAGATAGTAGAGTGTGGTATGGTGCCCCTTGAACACCCAGTGGCCACAGACCACCTCCCTAAAGGATCTGTCTGGGCCTTAAGTTACAACAGGTTCACCATGTTGTAAAGGGGCAGAAATCACTCTTACATTATGTGAGGTAATAGAATACAGCAATTATGAAAGCAACAGATTTATGGATATCATAAAAATATCCAATAAATATTAATTTATTTTTATAGTCTTACTGCCCTTAAACTTATGATAAGTTCTTTTCTTTCTTTTTATGCAGTGCTGGGGATCAAATCTAGGGCCTCAGACATACAAGACAAGTGCTGTACCAACAAGCTACATCCCAGACTAAACTTTAATTTGAATTATATGATTCATAATAAAAATGATCAAAAAAAGACTGCAAATGACTGTAAATGCAGCTTTAACACATTCTCCTACACACTACAAATATTCCATTATTGACGCATCTTGCATTTCACAAATTCAGTGCCATTAATGACCTTTTTGTTCCACCTTTTCTCTCTAGGTTTTCTAGCCCATGTCAAGAGCTGGGAGGGAGAGTCATTCATATTTCCACACTGTTTTCATGGAAAAAATTCTTCAGGATGTCCTGGGGACATTTGGCTTCCTATGTTTTTCCAATAAAATTACTAGCTGACACAATGAGTTGAGCACTATGAATACCATCACCAAAATTCATCTGGACAATGAGGATTTTACATCTGATTATCTTCATTAAGCTTCCTCTGAAAGAAAAAGGGAATCACCCAAGTGAGTCCTCTGTCCTAAAACATGGGCAGCCACAGCTCAGGAAGCTAAAGTAGGAGGCTCACAAGTTCCAGGCTAGCCTCAGCAATTCAGCAAGACCCTATCTCAAAATTAATAATAATAAAAATTAGCGCTGGGGATGTGGCTCAGTGGTAGGGCTGCCCTGGGTTCAATCCCCAGCACAAGTGAAACAAAACAAAATAAAACAAACATGGATCACAACACTCCACAAAATGAAGGGAATCACAGGCCATGCAGAACCCAGCATCCAGGTGGGGTCTCCATCCATAAGGTGAGGATGCAATCCACGGGAGAAGGAAAGGGCCACACAATGCTCAGGAGACAGATGGACATGACTGTCTTACAACTGGGGCCAGAGGGGCATACCATGAGGCTGAGCAATGACCGTCTCATAGTATTCAGAGTTCCTTACTGGTGGTTACCACACTCTGGCTTGCCACACTACATTCCCAGGGCAGGGGCCAAGGTTAATGGGCAGGTATGACACCTCACCAAACTTCCTTGAGGAGTGAGTACTCAGTGTCAAACTGCTGCAGTGACAAGATCACAAGTATCAGGGCCAAGCCCTTAACTTCTACCCATAGGGCCTTGCAGTCATGGCTCATCAGCAGTCTGGAGAAGGCCAGCCCATGAGGTGTCTTTTAAGTAGCACCAGTTGTGATCCATACCCCAACCTGACTGTGCAGCTTTCACCTATGACACTAAGGGCATCTGAACATGGGCATGTAACATGGGCACACAAGTCGTCAGCTGGAATTCAAGCAAGGGCACAGAACACCAGGTCAGAACCAAGGGCCAGTGGGCACTCAGACAGAAAGAAGCCCAACCCAGAGCAGTTTTTATATACAAGGAGTGGCTGAGGCAAGCAGGATCTCCAGGGTCAATAGATGGCAGAAAGAAGGCTTGCCCTGACTAAAAGAAGCCTTGATCTCCTCCTGAGATTCCAATGTCTCTCTTCCAGCTTTGGACGCTACCTGAGAGCCTTCTGACCCTTTAGCGCTCAGCACAATGCCATTACATCTTGTAATAGCACAATGCCATTACATCTTGTAATCTGACTTCATGCTATCAAATGGAGTTAGCCACTGGCAAATCTCCTTCCCCTCAGTAGTTTTCCATTTTCTTCCATGGACCATATCCCATGGTGAAAACCCAGATATTCCCAGGCACATAGGACCTCAGCTATCCAGACCCCATTTTTTTTGGTACCAGGGAACAATGCAGGGGTTTAACCACTGAGCAATAACCCAGCCCTTCCTTTTAATTTTTATTTTGAGACAGGGTCTTGCTAAGTTACTTAGGGCCTTCAAAAATTCTGAGGATGGATTTGAACTCTCAATCCTCTTGCATCAACCTCCCAAGCCACTGGGATTACAGGTATGTGCCACTCTGCCTGGCTCCAGACCCCTTCTCTGGACCTGTCCTTACTGACAAGCTTCATATTCCAACATCCAACCACATAGCAGACATCCACAACTATCCAAAACAGATGTCACCACTGGCTCCCAAACCCATTGCTCCTTCTTGGGGTCTCCATGATGATTGCTCAAAGCTGCAATGAGCTCAGGAAGGCTGTCCTCCAACTCCTGCCACCCTTCCATGGTTTTGATGATTAGCCCAGCCACACTGCCTGCTAACAATTTGCAGTTTGCACCATGCCAGAAGCTTCCTGACAGATCTCTCCTCTCAATGTCACTCTCTTACTCCACTGTCTTTTCATCATCCAGCAATTAGGACATGTCTACATACACTTTTCTTCATAGCTCCTCTCTGAGCAGTCAAGACCAAGCCCAAGGCTGTCCACAAGCCCCTCCACATGTCTCTCCACCTACTCCATCTGCACAATCCAGCACTCACAACCTGAATTTCAAGATCTGTCAGCAGTCCCTTCCTAGACTCCTGCAGAGATGCAGATTCAGACTCAACACCTGTGCCTCAAGGAGCCCTCTGCCTCTGACATCTACCCAGCCAGCCCTCATGGCCAGCCTAGGAGATGACTTTTAAGGAGAACCAATTATGATTCATGCCCCCCACCTGGCTGCACAGCTTTCACCTGTGACACTAAGGGCATCTAAATGGGAGGCATCCTCATCCTCTACTCTTAGGCTGTCCAATGATGAGAAGCAGGCCAATATCTTATATCCCAGGTGGGCCCAGTATTCTGGGAACTGAACATTGTGCTAGTGCTGCTCTCAAAATAGAGCTCTGCTCACAAACATGTGAGAGAGGCCAAAATGGACTTATCCTCATTGTGCCTAACATGGAGGGACATACGGGTTTCCCAAACTGAACAGTGCCTTAAACAGGTTTGAGACCTTCTGGCACTGGAGATAGAGGGCTCATGGGTGAAAGAGAAAAAAGGAAAGGCTGTGGGGGTAGTCACCTCTGTGAACATGTCATGGCACTCCAGGTCCACATTGTGAAGATGGGCCTGGAGGAAATCTGCAAAGGAGTCATGCTGCCGCTTGTTCCAGTATTTGTGTGACAGCACCTGCACCACAAATGAGCCCAGAGTGGATGTGCTCAGCTGCACCACAGCATGTGGTGTGGCACAGTACAGTAGGACCAGCTTGGCCTCCTCAGACACCCTGTGGTACACCTCCTCCATCAGGTCCCCAGGGCTCTGCCTCCTCACAGCCTGCAGCACCACGGAGGCACAGGCGTCGGAGTGGAAGCTGATAAAGACATCAGCAGGGCTGTACTTGTGCCCAGTAAGGAATTGATGGGCCTTCACATCAGCAAACTGCTCTGCCTACTGCATGAGCTCCTGCACGATGTTCTTCTGCCACCCCTGCAGCACTGAGCTGAGACCCAGGTAGTGCTGGTTAAAAAGGGGCATGGGGAACTGATCGTACACCATATTTTTCTTCTCAATGACAAGCAGGTGGAAGTCAGGGTGGACCCGACACTTGACACCATGGGTGCTGAGCCCGAGGTCCACGTACTTCTGACCCCCGAGGTAGATGTAATACTGGTTGAGCACACCGTACATAGAGGTGCTGCAGCTTTAGCAGCACCACCATCTTTCCTGTCTTCATGCAGATCTTCACCTGGTTGATATTTCTTCAGATCTGTGTGTGCTCCTGATCCCAGGGAAAACTGGAACCAAAGATGATCTCAGGCTACTGGTGCTCACTGAAGAATGATTACTTCAGGATCTGCAGGGCCATGTAGTTTTTGGTCAGTATGAGCAAGTAGCGGGATTCAGCTTCTTCCAGTTCCCCAACTCTGCTTGATGAGTTTCAGGGTGCTAACTGACCTCTCCCATGCACCTGGCCTCAGGTAAACTGGCCAGGAAGTTGTCCAAAGCAGGGATGTCATCTTTGCCCCTGATGTTCTGAATGACTGCCTCTGCAATATCCTGTGGAGAAGG
Organism: Callospermophilus lateralis; assembly: GCF_048772815.1. Lineage (NCBI taxonomy): Eukaryota > Metazoa > Chordata > Mammalia > Rodentia > Sciuridae > Callospermophilus > Callospermophilus lateralis. The sequence goes on along the minus strand of NW_027514380.1, from coordinate 12,759,125 downwards.
CTTCTTGTTAGATGCTCTGGCAGTGGAAAAGACCATCTTGATGAGGCTATAGTAGTTGTGAAGCCCAAAGAATTCCTTGTTATGCCTGCTGCACACTGTTTCATAGGCTTTGGAAAAAGGAGTGAAGTACCCTTGGACCCTGTCCTGCACCAGGCTATCTGAAGAGCAGATCCCTCTGGCACTCTCTATGAGCTCCTTTTCACTGGGCCTGCCATGGGACACAAACTACCCTGGTTCTCTTGGCAGGATCAAGGGCCCAGTTGAAAATACCTATGAAGCCAACTTTTTGGTTGGGGGCAGGATCACCTTCAATGCACCCATCTTCCAGCAGTGGGTGCAGAGCCTTCAGGGACATTTTGGGGGAATCTTCTGCCAAGCCAACCTCATCCAACACCACCACAGACACATATTGCTGCAGGCCCTTAACATGCTGAAAGTGAGCACACTTCTTGAAGGTGTTCATGATGCCATGTGGGGTGCAGTGGGGGCTACACTGGAATGACACCAGGTGGACCTGCTTCAGGCTGTGAAATAGAGTGGAGTGTGAGGCCTGGCCCTGAATGGCATCTGCCATGATGATGGTCTTGGCAAGAGATTTGGAGCTGCCAGACTTTCCCACCAGGAAGAGGGGTATCTTTAGCTCAGTGCAGTTGATCATCCTGAAGAAGTTCTCCTTCAGAGCCAGGTTCCTGGCTATGGTTTTTCTCAGAGGCATCTCACTCAGGAAAAGATCCTGTGCATGCATGATCTCATCCAGGATGACCCTGCTGTCATTATATGGTTGTGGAAAATACCTGCAAATGGCTCTGCAGTAGGATTCCATCTCCTTTAGGGATTCATGGTAACAGACCCCCACATCCAGCACCAGAGACCAGAAGATGGGGTCTCTCCTGAAGTTATTTTTGCTGACACTGATCTCATAGAGAAAGGTGTTCAGCTTCACCAATAGTACTTTGCTGTGGCCATGAAACCAAGTGGACACTTTCACACAGCACTCCACATCCCAGAGGCTGACAAAACTGCACTTACTTACACTGTTGCTCATGAACCTCTGAGAGGCAGAGAGCACTTCTGTGATCACATGACTCTCATCCTCACTGATCCTGATGTAGTCCAGCAGTCTCTGCACAATCTGCTGGATGTAGAACTTTTCAGCAGTGTTATTTAGCTGCCCAAAATTTCACACTAGAGGAATCAGCCTCAGGGGCAGGGCATAGACATGGTACACCAGCTGCCTGAGGGGAATAGAGCACAGCCTGTCTGCTGTCTTCTCTGTACTGACCCTGTATCCCAAACCACCTGACTCCGAATGGCAGATGGTCTCCTGGGAGTGCTTCCTGAAAGAATTGCAGGCATCTATGATGTATGTGCAACTCTGAGTCCTCCTCCAAGGACTGGCCATCCACAGTCTAGTCACACAAGACTTCCTTAATATAGCTTATGGCTTCTCTTGTGTTGGCTTTGTCAAAAAACAAGATGGTGTCTAACTGGTGTTGGTTCATATTGGATAAGGCAGTTTTCTCAGTCTCTAACTCCTTGAAATGAATCATGGCTGTGGTTGTTCCTCCATGGACCTTGACCTGTTTTATGGTCTTAGCCCAGGCATCAGCATGCTGCAGATCATTAAGGAGTTTAATGAGCCTGGTTTTCCCACAGCCGGTTTCTCCCATGATGATAACTGGGATCCCACACCAGAACATCATTTAAATGGCCAGAATCTTGAGCATGTTTTCCATTGTAAGATCATATGCATTGTCAGGGATAAGGGCCTGAAGAATTCCTAGTAGCTGGCAGGAGTCTCAAGAGTTTCTCATGTCTGAGCAGGTTATCAAAGTCAACATTGAAGGGAACCCCCTGAAGTAATAATCCCCTGTACAGTTCTTCTGTCATGGCATCTTTCCTGATTATCTCCCCATTGAGATGGTTGATGACATCAATGCTGCCATTCTCATTGGGCCAGAGATGGTACCTCTGAATGTCATGGTCTCATGGTCACCATTGAAGAACACATATGGTTGAGGCTCTGACTCCCACCTCCTCCAGAGAGTGAATGGGGCAAGTTTTTCTTCATCAACCCCATCCATGGTGACTGTAAGCTTCCCTTGGCTTTGGTCAGAAGTATGAAGTGTTGGTGTATCAAAGTCTCTTGCCATGACAACCATAAAAGTAACCACAAAGTTCTTGAAGCCCTGTAGTATATCTCCAGTAAAGTCTGCATTGCAGAACACAGAGGCCTCACAGTCCTTGAGCTGAGAGTTGAGGAACCAAACAAAGTTCTGGAGCTCAGAGCAGGAGGGGTTTATGACCCCACAATAAATTAGAAGGTGCTGGATGCACTCCCCTGAGTCTTCTTGATATTGAAATGTGTCTAGGTTTTGTTTTGATGGAATCTTTTTAAATATTGGAAAGGTCTTTGGAAAGAAGCACTGCAGAACTCTCTCTCATCTATTCCAGGCTCTATGAAGCTCCTCTCAGGGCTCAGCTCCATAGCTGTCACTTCTTTGGGAGGTCTGCAGGTGACTCTGGGGAAGATGTCAAAAAACTGAACTGAGGGACATGTGGATTCTGCAAAGAAGAGACATAAATAGAAGTTAAAATTTGTTTTCCTGAAAGACGCCCATATGATTTAACCCTCCATGTGGTCTCTTGTGGATAGGCCTTTATGAAAACAGTCTATTGAATACATGTGGCTTTCTGCAGCCTCTTGTTCACAGAGGCTGGCATCTGCATGTTAGAGCATTACAGAAGCTCAACTATGGCAGCTGCATTATGAACCAGAAAACTATTTCCAATCCTGTGGCTTGATCTCTCCACCATGTATGAACAGATGTGCAACAAAAGGCACCTTTTCACAGTTGAACTATTTTTTTCAGGTTTTCATGCAGTCTCAGCTAACAGATTTCCATAAATGAAGTCTCAATGCCATCTTCACTAGCAGTAAAGGAGACAGTGGCCATCAACAGAGGAATCTCCCACACTCAGAATGCCTGGGATTCAACCCAGACTTAGGACCAATCTGACATATCCATACAAATCCAAGATGCTATCAATCAACACGAGAGTATCATCATTATAGATATCATTAAGATTTAAGTTCAAGCATGCATTTTCTCTTACATGTACTCATAGCTCCCCTAATGTGAAAGTAGAACACAATCAAGATGTGTCAACACAGGCTACAGGCCACAGAATCAAAGGTGTGCCATGACCACTTGCAAATGCCCTGTGTAAATACCAGCTTTGTAGACCTTATTGGCAGTACTGAGTTTCCTTCTGAAATTTCAATGATATTTAAATAGAATGGGTTCCAAAGCCACATTTTTCCACTTATATCCATTAGGTATTGTAAAATGAGTATTTTGAAAAGAAAGACCCAAGTTCCAGGGTGTTCTTAAAGACATAGAAGCATGGGTTTGAAAATACACAATTGCCAATCATTCTTCGCAAATCCCAGCACCCTCCTGTCTTCTTCCTTGAGAGAAGGGTACTGACTACAGGCAAGTAAAGAAGGAAGGGACTCTTCATACAAGGAGAAGCAGATGGGGCCCTGGGAATGTGAGACTTCTGATGTAGCCATTCAGTTGCCATGTGAGCACTTACCAAAGCAGTCACATCAAAGTGGAATATCATGGACATTTTCCAATACTAAGCATCTCAGAAAGAAAGCAGGGAGCCCAGGACCTGGCCTTCATCCACCTGAGAGTCAGTCAACTGAACAATCTTCAAAGGCACCTTTTCACTGATGAATTTCTTTTTCAGTTTTTCATGCAGTCTCTTCACATAAAGAGATTTCTGTGTAATGTTAAAACAAGGAAATTAGATCCTAAGCCTCTGGATCCAATAAGAACAGATTCAGATATATTAGAAGTGACTTCTCTGCCAAGAGTAGTGGCACATGCGTATAATCCCAGGAGCTTGGGATGCCAAGATAGGATAATTATAAGTTCAAGGCCAGCCTCAGTAACCTAGTAAGGCCCCAAACAACTTAGTGAGATCATATCTCAAAATATAAAATGAAAAAGGCTGGGGTAAGCCACCCCTGGGGTAAATCCCCAGTTAAAAAATTTTAAAAAGTTACTTCTCTGTATAAAATTCAAAACTGATGCAACAGAACATCATATTAGAGAACAACTCTACCATGAAGCCAGAGTCCCGAGCTGTCACCCACCCAGCATTCTCACATTATCCATGATGACAGTGATGGAAGTGTAATAAAGTAAAAGCATAGGCATGTTTCTTGGGGGAGGAGAGAGCAGGTTGTGTCTGGAAAGGGCACAGTGATGCTCACAGGTTGAAGTCGACAGAATGGAAGTCACCACCTCTTTCCAAGGAAACATAACAGTGACTAAAGGGAAGGTACAAAGGCACTATTCTCCTGGAGCCAGAGCAGCTGTGCCTCTTCTGCTCACACCAACGCTGTTATGCTCGAATTTAGGACCCCCAAAAAACCACCAGAGACCAAGATCAATGTAAACAGCAAAGAGGTGTTTATTGCGAGCTAGCTCGGTCCTCCACATGTACACAGCAACTGGTGACACTGAAAGGCCCCAAGCCCAGGGTTTGCAGCAGTATTATACATTCTTTGGAGAAGGCAGGGACCCCCACATACATCATAGTATCTCTTAGCAAATCATCACACACCGCGGGGAAAATCAAATAACAACTCTAAAACATGATTAGCACATTCACTGGCGGGAACAAGTTGGGTAGGGGTGATTGGTTGCTACAAAAGGGGGATTCATTTGAACTGATTGGTTTAATCCAAGAGGGGTGTTCATGCTGAATTACATGGTTTCCCAACACCATAAACTACTGGGAGGGTCATCTGGCACCCCAGGGATTTCCCTGTCTCATGCAGATTGGTGGCTGCTAGGAGGTTACTATGGATCTCCACCTAGCCTGACTGAGTCAGGGACACTTGGCACAGCAGATCTCTCCTGTTATTTGTAGATAAACCACTTAGCAGGGTGGGAATGTGCCTAGGAGCGCTTTGTGGGTCTTTCCAAGGACAAAGGTCATGTCCCTTCTTTGCACAGGCTTTGCTCTGAGATAGAGGCTGGTTTTTCAACACAACCTGGAAAAGGTCAAAGGAGGTAATGCAGGAAAAAAGTGTATGGAAGTCCACACAAGGAGAGGAGCAGGACTCCCAGGAATTACAACCTGGGTGGAAAAAAAATCTAGGGGATGCACTGATTGCAGGGAGTCAGACCCTCCTGATACTCACTTTCCCACCTGCAGAGGGGTGTCATCTGAGGTGCCCACCGCTACAGAAGCAGGGGTCACTGGGAAGCCCTGAGAAACTGCCTGCCCACCCCAGGGCTCTCATTACTACTTCTCTCTCCAAGGCCACGATCCCCACACACATCTGGTCTCTGAACACAGCTACTGGGACCCGGTAGTGATGTGCTAAGTAGGAGGGGTGCTTGGGGGATGGGGTGGACTTTGTTCTGGCTGAAAGCTGAGGGCAGGGAACAGCACTCCTGGGATGTCACATACCATCACCAGCTGGTAGTCCTCCCAGGGACATTACGTGCACAGGCTATGGAAGAGGGCCTTTGCCTGGCAGGCCACCTTATAGCTCAACTAGTCTGCAGGCTGTAGACCTTTTGCCCCCGGGAAACTGGGTCCAGGCCATAGTGCAAGAGCAGGGCCACCTCCTCAAACATGGTCCCTGGGGTACAGAGTAGCACCTCATTAAAGGTGGGCAGGGGATGGCCTGGGACCCGCATGTAGATGGCCAGGGCAGCCAACAGCACCTCAGAGTGGCCACACATGACCAGGTTGGGCTGGCCAACCTGCAGGCCCTCAGGGAGAGACTGCTCCACAGGAGGCCCACCCATCCTGGCCAGGTGAGCCAGGCAATAGCCCAGGGCCTCCAGGACCAGGTAGCCAGGCAGAAAGACACTCATGCTTTCCAAGGGCTGTTTCATGATAGCCCTCAGCTTGGTCATCAGGCTGATCTTAGAGGATTGCAATGGTGGTAATTCTTCCATCACTGTCCTCACACAGTGTCTGGTGGCCTCCTTGAACCCCTCGATGGCCCTTATGATGTGAGCTGGGGTGCAGTTGTCTTTGATGAAGGACAGAATCATGAGGGCAGCTTTGCTGGGACTCTGCTTCCTGAGCTCAGTGCTCAGGTGGACCAGCTGCTCAGCCATGTAGAAGCTGAGGTAGAATTGCTCCCTGTGATTCCTCCTCACCAGCTCCTTCCAGTCATCCAGGAAGTGCTCCATCTGCCTACAGAGGGCTTCCAGCAGCTGGGTGACATCCCCACTCTCTGTCAGCTGGCTTACCAATTCCAAGTGGAAGTTCATGCAGATGGAGACGCCATTCCTGGGGCAGCAGTAGACCTTGGCAGTCCAGGTTTGGAACAGCAAGTTTCTCACAGAATATAGGTTCAGGAAGGCTTGCACAAGCCACTGCACATGGCAGAATAACTGGGGGAAACCGAGGCATGAGGCAGATGTCACAGTGAGCTACTGCAGGGGGACATACCAATCTAGACACACAAAAGTTCTACTTCAAGTGGCTTGGGTTCATTCCTCCCATAGGGTCACTGGGAAACATGATCAGGCTAGGGAGAGGGCAGCCACCTTCAGGAAGAGATCAGGTGGCAGATAAGAATGTAGACTGTGGGCTGGGCTGTGCTCAGTGGTAGAGCACTTGCTTAGTATGTGGTAGGCCCTGGCTTTCTATCCAGCACTGGGGAAAAAATGTCAATTTTAAGTGCAAATAAACTGTAAGAAAAGAACCTTTACATGAGAGAGAGAGACTATTATATAAATCAATAACCTGTGTCAACAATTACTTCAGGTTTTTTCAGTACTGGGGATTGAATCCAGGGTAGTCTACCACTGAGCTATGTTTCTAGCCCTTTTTATTTTGAGACAAGATCTCACTAAGTTGCTGAGGCTGGCCTTTAACTTGCAATCCTCCTGTGTCAACCTCCTGAGTTGCTGGAGTTACAGGAATGTCCCATCACACCTGGCTTGGTTACGTTAGTTTTGACGAAGAGTACCCATTAGAATCTTGAGATGTTTGATTTTACCAATTTACAGAGTAAATGAAGCCATTCATACTTCTTCTTAAGGACTATCTACCTGATCACCTCCTGTTAAATGCAGTGGATTGACCAACAGTAGTGACAGATCTTTCTGATGCTGTTAAGGAGGAGCTGAGGCCTCCAGGGTCTGTCCCACCTCAGATGTGGCTCCAGGAAAGGTGCACCCTGCAGACCCACGAGCTACACTTTCTGGAGCCACTCTGTCCACCAGAGGCCAACCCTGCCTGTTTCCTTTTGCAGGCAGCGGGGCAGTGAGCATGCCCACCCTGAGGCAACAGGGGCACCTGCTCACCTCAGAAAACCTCTTCACTTCCATACTCTTGTGGTCTTTCTTGCCAGACATCAGCATCAGCTTGTTTAAAAAATCCTTCAGGTCTTCCAATGTATAGGAATGATCTGGCTCCAGGCCACTGTGACCCCCAGGGAGGATCAGGTGCATGATGGCATCTGGTGAGATATAGGATGCAGAACATGTTTAGAAGCAATTTTCTGGTGGCTGAAACCCTGACTCTGCAGCAGGCCAGTGCGCGCCACCAACACCATACCTAGAATCTGGGAGGACTCACCTTCTGGTTGCCTGTGGATGCCCTGATCTCATAGATGCCTCTGCTGTTGATTGCTGTGGCCAGGGACAGGGAAGAGACCCATGGCTTTCCTTCACTGTCTTCAGCCAATCCAAGTTTCTGGCAGAATCTCACTGTTGGGACAAAAGCAGAGAACAGGGACCAAAGTTTGAATGACTATCTTCCTTCCTGTCCTCCTCATTCCTCTGCTCTTGCTGGGCAAACTCCAGCCACCCTCTTCCAGGGCTCTAGGCATAACTTCTTGCCCATTTCCTGAGGTTGCCTCAGGTACCCCTTCCTGATACCCCAGGACACTGACCACTCATTGTGGCTGCAATGGTGCCAGGTTCCTAGCTGACACTGGAGTGCACATGGCCTGTACTTATGGATGATTGGTTAGATGACTACAGGCTGTGCCCTCTGGTGGCAGGCCACCATCCTCCTGGGTTCCCAGAACAAAGAACCTCTGAGGAGAAATGCCTGACTGAACAGGATCCCTAAGTTCTTAATGTCCTGCCATGGTCCCTGAGTATGACCAAAAAAACTTTAAGAGAATGTGAGCTTCTAGCAGGAAAACTGCAAACTGCTCTCTCTGTCCATCTCTCTACCCTTCAACCACATGCAGGACCAGCTGTCCCAAGGCCGGTACAGGTCTCTGGACATCTTTGCTCATTGGGTGAGTTAGGTAGTGAAGGTTAACTCAGACTCTGGTATAGAAAATTTACTTGAATGTTTATATTTTTCTGATAAAAAATTAGTCAATATCAATTGTTAAAAATACCCAAAAGTAATAAAATAAAAGACAATTACTACCATTCAGAGAACCACTGTAACCCTCTTTTAAACTTCCTATTGTGCTGTTTTCACACTTGTCTTGTAGGGTGGAGACTGCTCTTGATATGCAGTTCCATAGCTCTCTTCCAATCCAAGACAAAGAAAGCATTTCCATTCATGAAGAAAAGATGGTTTTCAACATCAGTTCAAATGGCTGCCTGTGTGGCCTCAAAGCACAGAAGTTCCCCAGGGTTGCAAGATCACCATGTCTTGGAACAAGGATCAAGACTCACCAGCTTACTGGGGAGGTGAGGATCATTTTTCAGAGCCTTCCAGAGTTCTTTTAGCAGTTCCATGAACTCACTGAAGCTTGCCTTCTTGTCTAGCTTATACAGCAGGAACGCATAGCCCTGCACAGCATCATGGAAGCAGACCACCCAGTCCACATCAATGTCATTTTCTTCAGCCAAGATGAAGGCAAGGTTCACAAACACCTGGAGCTCGATGATGCCTGGAACAGAAAGGGGACTTGCAGAGGACCACTCCAGGATGTTGCACAACTCATACCTGGGGCATGATCCTTAGTGAGGCCATCAATAGACACTAAGTACACATCTAGGGCCTACTCCCACTTCCTGCCTTCAGTTAGGACTCCAGAATACCTTGTCTTTTGCAGGATATGATGACACCACTGAACAACATCTAACCTTTACCAAATAATTCCCAGGCACTGTACTAGGCTTGTGTGCACCTTATTTCCTTTAATTCACAAACATCATCACTTAAACAAAAACAGGTTCAGTTGGTAAATAATATGTGTATAATTAGTTATTTTTTAAAAATTGAGACAATTCTTCTGAGTTAATTATCAAACAAAGATTATACATCAAAGCAGACTCAGGAGTACAAGCAGCACAGATTTGGATGAGAGCTGGAGCCAGCATAGCCTCAGTGCTAGCAGGAGGTATCCTGCCAGGCCTCTGTGGTGCATAAGTGCTGCTCCTGCTCCATCTGTTTGGCCTTTCTTACCTCCCCTCCCCCACCCTCTATCTAATCTACACAACCACATTGGCTGCCCAGCCCTGGACTGGGAGAGAAATGCACAGATTCTGTAAGCTTGCTGCAGCAACATTCCCCTGTGTGCAAGAGCTTGCCTTGTCCTATAGCAGAATGAGTTGGAAGGCAGAAAAGGAGTCAAGATACTGAAGAAAATAATGCCAGCATCCAAAGATGAAGAGAGCAGCAAAGAAAAGAGTTTTAGTCAGAACTCTGAAAAGCTGTCCTGATGCAAACTACTGGAAGCAGACACTGCCTTCCAGCTAACACACACATGTGATTGAGGGGGGATGTCCTCAAGTTCAGGAACAAAACTTGGCAAATACCTGAAGAAGAGCTACCCCTGTACCTCCCAGAATCTCATGCAGCCAGCTGACCAGCTCCTTCTGCAGGGCCAGCTTCTCCAGACACTGACAGTGGGGCTCACCAATGTCTTGTAGCAGCTTCTTGGCCTAGATGAACTGCAAGCTGATCTGATCCAGTCTCTCATGGCAGGTGGCCTCAAAGTCATCAGTCTGCAAGATGAAGCTCTGCTGAGGGCTATTCCAGAGATCACCCATGCCTGCCTTCCCACAAGCCTGGACAAGAAGATGCTACAGCAAGAGTGTGACACACTCTTGCACCAAAAATAGTATGACCTCCATGGCCCTCTTTTATATGCTGCAGAAGCTACTTTCCACAGTACCTAAGTGCCATGATGAAGCCTTCGAGGACTTTGAAACCTGTTCTGCACAGCAGCCCTGACAGATCCGGGTTTCTCTGTTTATGAGAGTTACAGACTTGCTGAAAGTTTCAAGATTAACTATGGACTATTCCACACTCTGCTAAATTTTAACCACTATCATGCCTGTTGCTACTAAACATAGGCCACACACACCTTAAAAATTTGAGGCTAAGAAACAGGAGGGAGAAACTCAGGCCTGACCTGTGAAGGGAGCAATGTACCATTTGGTACTTCCTGTTGGAACTAGGAAAGGTACCTGGACAATTGACAAAATATTTCCTTTTGTGCTTTTATAACCTAATGAAATAAGATTCCTCTGGAAAGAGGATGGTTTCTCTCTCCTGAATTTTTGGTTCTCATATCAACATAAGAAAACTCACTAGTTAAGGAACAGTCACACTATCTCAAGCAAAGGTAAAAATGCAGGCCATGAAATGTTCTAGCCTCAGTGCAGCCCAAACAGAGCCTTTCAAGGGGTTGTCACACTGCCGATCTTAGAATCCCTGGGGCTTCCAAGGAGTCTGAGGTTGGCCCCCACCTCAGAGGAGTCCCCAGCAAATAACTAAAAAAGTTTATTAAAGTGTAAAGAACACTGAAGTCACCAGTCAAACCAAAATCCTTTTTGACCTTGCAGATAACCTTGGCTGAGCTGATTGCCTGGTGAATGCTATGGTACTCCTTGATCTGCTCAACATGCTTTGATATCCAGCCGCTCAGGGCCTAAGGGTGTACTTCACACATGATCTGATCTAAAGTCAGGTCATTGTATTTATCTACAAAGTCTTTGAAGATGACATCAATTTCTGCCAAGGTGACATCTCTTAACTTCAGATCCTAATATAGTTTCATGAACCTTTGATAACAAGGTGAATATAAGTACTTATAGGCCTCTATAAGTGCAATAGGTCACCTTTCACATTCCCCTTTGAGATCATTAAATGACTCTGCAGCTTCTTCCCAGAAGATCTGGAAGATACGGCTGTCTGTCAGTGAGTCTATCCTTTCAGCCATTTTCTGGACCTCAGGGCCTAGGTTGTACTGTGTCATCTGTTTACAGGCCGAGGACTCCATCTGGCTCACACTCATGGTTTCATTCAGTCTTTTGCAATTCAGGTCTTCTAGGTGTCTTGCTTCAATCTCTCCAAAATCCACTTTGGAAACCACAAAGAAGCATGGAAGTTAAACTGCTAGTCATGATAGCTTCTTATTTTACTTTCCCAGTACTTCTAATCACTGCCTTAAGAAAACTAAGTGAACACCATTGCTGGGATTTTTGTCACAGGAAGAATTCATCCCTTCTCCCCTCTACCCTGCTGTGGGCTCATTCATCAGTTTTCATGATAAATAACAGACTGTAAGCTCTTTTGTGAAAAGGACAGTTGGAAACACATATCCATCTCCTTTCCTCCCAAACCCAACTCCAGTGACAGATTAGAAATTGCTTTTTAAAAGATCATAACCAGCAGGAATGAGGACAGTAGAAAAGGAGCCCCATATCAACACATACTGGGAAGTAGAAAGATGACCACGCCAGTGGCAAGTGATACTCCAGGGGCCCAAAAACACAGACCCTGAGGCCACAGTACACATAAGCTCAGCCAGGCCAAGCACAAGCACCTGGTAATAAAGGACACTAGTTTCTAAGGTCACCCTAGACTGAGGGAGGCAGAAAGGGAACAGGAAGTGTGTTCAAAGTCTGTTAAAGAAGCAGTTGATGAGAGTTCACCTCACCATGGAGGCTGCCCTCTGCCTGTCAAGGGACAGGAAGGACCACCTGAAGGGCTCTCAGGCCTGGAGGCCACTTCAAGACATATACCTGTGTTGGGTAGTTACAAAGGACAGGGTGTATTCAATTTAAGGATGAAGAAGACCACACAGACACCAGGGCAGGAAACTGGAGTAGAGGAGCTCATCCTCCTACTCTCCCTCTTAGATCCAGAAACCTGGCAGTAGGCAGGGGGCTGCAAAAGTGACCAGTCTTAAAGAGAAGCCCTCAAGAGCCAGATCAATTCAAGGGTAGCCACAGAGCCTCAGGGGCCAGGGACCAGAAGCCATTAGCCTATCAATCCACTTGTGGTGACTGTCTTTATAGACACAAAGAAAAATCTCCAACCAGAATAGAAAAAGCTTTAGCATGGGGAACATACCAAAAACCCAAAATAGGGCTTATGTAGCTCAGTGGTAGAATGTTTGCCTACCATGTGTGAGTCATGGGGTTTGAAGCTCAGTGCATCATAAAAAAGGAAAAGCCTAGATTTCATCCTCAGTGTGCAGTAAAGAAAAGAAAGGAGGAAAAGCCAATGGAAAGAAGCAAATTGGATGAAGTGGAAAACTACGCAAGGAAAAGAAAAATCTTTAAAAATACCAATAATCTTCAAAATATAAGATACTTCACACAAGATCCATGACAACAGCATAGTATATAAATGGATCTTTAAAGCAAAAAGGGAGGGGCTGCAGTTGTGGCTCAGTGGTAGAAAGCTCACCTAACAAGTGAGGCACTTGATTTGAAGCTCAGAAATACATAAAGATAAATAAATAAAGGTATTGTGTTCATTTACAACTAAAAAAAATAGAAAAAAAGGTGCTGGTGTGGTGGCATATGCCTGTAATTCCAGTAGCTTGAGAGGCTGAGGCAGGAGGATCACAAGTATAAACTCAGCTTCAACAAAAGCGAGATTCTAAGCAACTCAATGAGACTCTGTCTCTAAATAAAATACATGGAGCAGATGACAGTGACTTCAGCCTTCCTGACACACAGAAGGAGGTGGAACAGACAACATCGATTCCAGCCCACTCCATGGTAGGAGGAGAGTGACCATGCTATGGCCCCATCTACTGATGCATGGGGTGACTTTCCCCTGTCTTCCATTTAGTGACAACAGGCAGGACCAACAAGACCATCTTCCAGGTTACTACAGGCAAGGTATTGGTAATATGCAGGGTCACTACATGATTATAAGTTGGAAACTATAATACCTCAAATCCACACTGTGAGAGAGGAAGACACATGGATGACATGAAGAAACAAGGGAGGAAAGAGCTTGAAACACACCAAGCTGATACAATAATAGATTCCATTGACATTCCATTCCAAACGTACATAATTAAAATGATCTGCAGAACAAAGAATGAATTAAAAGAGCAAATACAGGCAACAATTGACTGTTCCACCAAAGAGATATGAGAGGAAATACAGGTAACAAAAGGTTACTTCAAGAAAAACATAGAGACTGTGAAAAAAAAAAACAAACAAACAAACCAGAAATCCTTGAAATGAAGGAAACAATAAACCAAATACAAAAATTAATAGAAATCACCAACAAAGAACTAGATACTTGGAAAACAGAACCTTAGGCAATAAAGACAAAGTATATAATCTTGAAAATAAAGTTGATCACACAGTGAAGATGGTGAGAAACTATAAACAGAACCTTCACGAATTATTGGAAAACATGAAAAGACCAAATATAAGAATTACTGAGATAGGGGGAATGCACTGAGATACAAACAAAATGAATGCACAATCTCTTCAATGAAGTAATAATAGGAAATCTCCCAAGCATGAAGAATGAATTGGAAAATTAGAAACAAAAGGCTTTTAGGAAAGCAAATATACAAAATTACAACAAATCCACAACAAAGCACATTATAATGAAAATGCCTAACATATAGAAAAAGGATAGAATTTTAAAAACCACAAGATTAAATTTTCAGATTACTTATAGGGAGAGACCAATTTGGATTTTAGTAGATTTCTCAGCTGAGACCTTCAAAGCTAGGAGATCCTGGAACAACATATATCAAGCTTTGAAAGAAAATGGATGCCAACCAAGAATCTTTTACCCACCAAAGTTAAGCCTCAGATTTAATGACAGAATAAAAAATCTCCCATGATAAAAATTAAAAAGAATTTACAATGAAAAAGCCTGCACCACAGAATAGTCTTGACAAAATGTTATATGAGGAGGAAATAAAAAATAACAATGAAAAATCAGTAAAAGGAGGAACTACACTAAAGGAAAATCCACTCAAAGGAGAAACCAAGTCAAGTTAAAAACCAAAAATAAACCAAAATGACTGGGAATACAAACAATGTCTCAATAATAATACTGAGCATGAATGGTCTAAACTCATTATTCAAAAGATATAGATTTATAGATTGGATTTTTTAAAAAAATCCCAAAATATGCTGCTTTCAAGAGACTCATCTCATAGCGAAAGACATTCACATACTGAAGGTGAAAGTGAAAGGATGGGGGAACAAACATACCACTCACATAGGCCATGTAAACAAGCAGGAGTTTCCATCTACTAATTGATAAAATGGATATCAAACCTAAGTTTGTAAGAAGAGGTAAAGAAGGACATCTGATACAGTTTAAGGGAACCATACATCAACAAAACATAACAATCATAAATGTCTATGCCCCAAACAATGGAGGTTCTATGTATATCAAAAAAAACCCTTCTCAATTTCAAGAAGAAATTGATCACAACATAATCATACTGCATGACTTTAGCACACCTGTCTCACCAACAAAAACTAAACAATGAAACTACAGAACTCATTAATATAATTAATGATTTATGCATAACAGACATATATCGAGTATTTCACCTGTCATCGAGTAAATACATCTTCTTCTCAGGAACACATGGATCCTTCTCTAAAATAGACCATATATTAGGCCACAAAGCAACTATCAGCAAATACAAAAAATAGAGATACTACCCTGTATTCTATCATAGCATAAGGAAATGAAAGTAGAAATCAATAATAAAATAAAAAATAAAAGCTTCTCCAATACCTGGAGACTAAATAATATGATATTAGAAGAGAAATGGGTAGCAGAAGACATCAAGGAGCATTTAAAAGAATTCTTAGAGGTAAATGAGAATATCAACACATCATTTCAAAATCTCTGGGACACTATGAAGGCAGTGCTAAGAGAAAAGTTGATTGCAGTAAGCTCATTCATTAAAAGAATAAAAAGTCAACAAATAAATGACCTCACATTACATCACAAGCCATTAAAAAAGAAGAAAAAATCAACACCAAAAGTAGTAGAAGACATGAAATAATTAAAATCAGAGAGGAAAACAATAAAATTAAAACAAAAGAGACAATTCAGAAAGTTGACAAAATAAAATGTTGTTTTTTTGAAAATATAAATAAAATTAATAAACCATTATCCAGGCTAACAAAGAGAAGGAGCGAGAAAATTCAAATTACTAAAACTCATGATGAAAAAGGAAATATCATGATGGATATTACTAAAATACAGAAGATAATTAGAAACTGTTTTGAAATTTATACTCCAATAAAATAGAAGATCTCGATGACATCAACAAATTTCATGAAACATATGATCTATTCTATCTGAATCAGGAGGAGTTACACAATTTAAATCAATTTCAATCAAGGAAATAGAAGACATCATCAAAAGCCTACCAACAAAGAAAAGCCCAGGACCAGATGAATTTTCAGTTGAGTTCTACAATACTTTCTAAGAAGAACTAATATTAGTACTCTTCAAATTATTCAGAAAGGGAGGAATCCCTTCCAAACTCATTCTAGGAGGCTATCATCACCCTAATACCAAAACCAGACAAAGACACATTAAGGAAAGAAAACTTCAGACCAATATCCCTAATGAACAGACACAAAAATTCTCAATAAAATCCTGGCCAATCACATACAAAAACATATTAAAAGGAGTACACCACGATCAAATGGGATTCACCCCAGGGATGTAAGGTTGGTTCAACATTATGGAATCAGTAAATGTAATACATCACGTCAATAGACTTAAAGACAAGAATCATATGATCATCTCAATAGATGCAGATAAAGCATTTGACAAAATACAGCACACCTTCATGTTCAAAACACTGGAAAAACTGGGAATATTAGGATCAGACCTCAACATTGTAACAGCTATGTATGTTAATCTCAAGGCCAGCATCATTTTAAATGAAAAAAAAATTCAAAGCATTACCTCTAAAAACTGGAACAGGACAGGGATGCCCTCTTTTACCACTTCTATTCAACATAGTCCTCAAAATTCTAGCCAGAACAATCAGAAAACAGGAAATTAAAGGGATATGCACAAGAAAAGAAGAACGTAAACTATCACTATTTGCTGACAACATGATTCTATATATAAAAGATCCAAAAATTCCACCAGAAAACTTCTAGAGCTAATAAATTAATTCAGCAAAGTATCAGAATATAAAATCAATACCCATAAATTAAATGCATTTCTATACATAAGTAATTAATCCACTTAAAGAGAAATTAGAAAAACTACCCCATTCAAAATAGCCTCAAAAATATAAAATACTTGGGAATTGACCTAACAAAAGAGGTGAAAGACCTGAAAACTACAGAACACTAAAGAAGGAAATTGGAAAAGACCTTAGAAGATGGATAGATCTCCCATGCTCTTGGATAGGCAGAGTTAATATAATCAAAAGGACATACTACTCAAATTGTTACACAGTTTTAATTAACTTTCTATTAAAATCCCAATAAAAATTCTTCATAGAACCAAAAAAAATCATAAAATTCATTTGAAAAAATAAGAGACCCAGAATAGCCAAAGCAATCCTTAGCAAGAAAAGTGAAACAAGGGACATCACTATACCAGACCTTAAACTATACTGCAGAACAATAATAACAAAACAGTTTAGTATTGGCACCAAAATAGATATGTAGACCAATGGTACAGAATAGAAGATACAGAGACCAACCCACATAAATACAGGTTTTTCATACTAGACAAAGGTGCCAAACACATACACTGGAGAAAAGATAGCCTCTTCAACAAATGGTGCTGGGAATGCTGGAAATCCTCTGTAGCAAATGAAATTAAACTTCTATTTCTTACCATGCACAAAACTCAACTCATAGTGGATAAAGGACCTAGAAATTATACCAGAGACACTGTACCTAACAGAATAAAAAGTAGGTCCAAATCTTCATCATGTCAGATTAGGCCCCAAATTTCTTAACAAGACTCTTAAGGTATGAGAAATAAAATCAAGAATCAATGAATGAAATGGATTCAAACTCAAAAGCTTGTTCTCAGCAAAAGAAACAATCAGAGAGGTATGGCAGCAAAATTTTCCCATACATGTCAGAGTGCTAATTTCCAGGATATAGAAAGAATTAAAAAAACTCAGTACCAAAAAAAGAAAAAAAAATTAACAACCCAGTCAATTAATGGGATAAGGAACTGAACAGACACTTCTCAGAAGAAGATATACAATAAATCCACAAATATATATATAAACTGTTCAACATCTTTAGTAATTAGAAAAATGCAAATTAAAACTACTCTAAGATTTCATCTTACCCCAATCAGAATGACAGTTATCAAGAATACAAGCAATAATGAGTATTGGTGAGGAGGTGGGTAAAAAGGTACACTCATACATTGCTGGTGGGACTGCAAATTGATGTGTCGACTTTGGAAAGCAGTAAAGAGATTTCTTTGAAACTCTGGAAAGAAACCACCATTTGACCCAACTATTTTATTCCTCAATCTATACCAAAGGACTTAGAATCAGCATAGTATAGTGACATAGTCACACAAATGTTTACAGCAGCTGAAGTCACAATAGCTAAACTGTGGAACCAACCTAGAGGTCCATCAAAAGATGAGTGAATAAAGAAGCTGTGGTATGCATGTATACACAAACACACACACACAAACACACACATACACACACACAATGGAATATTACTCAGCATTAAAAGAGAATAAAATTGTAACATTTGTAGGTAAATGGATGGAGTTTAAGAATATAATGCTAAGCAAAGTAAGCCAATCTCAAAAAACTAAAGGTGGAATGTTTTCTCTCTTTAGGGGATTCTGATCTATGATGAGGGGAGGATGGGAAGAATGAAAGATCTTTGGATTGGGCAAAGGGGAGGTTGGGTAGGGGTTATAAGGGTAGAAAAGATGGTGGAATGAGATGGACATAATTACCCTAGGTACATATATGATTGCACAAATGATGCGCCTCTACACAATGTACAACCAGAGAATTGAAATGTTGTGTTCCAGTTGTGTGTGATAAATTGAAATGAATTCTGCTATTATGTACAACTAAGTAGAATAAATAAAAAATAAATATAATAATAAAAAAGAAATTACTCAGTCCACCAAAAAAAGATATAATCCATGCTTATACAATTACATCAAAGTGAATTCTACTGTCATTTGTAACTAAAAAGAACCAACAAAATGCAATCTCAATAAATTCAGCATACTACAGTTATTCAACCACATCAATGTTTATAGCAGCTTAATTCACAATAGATAAGCAATGGAGCCAACCTCAGTGCCCTTGGACAAAAGAAAAAAGAAAATGTGGTAATTGTCCACAATGGACTGTTACAATTACTTACTTATAATGAAAAATTATTTTATGTTTTTTTTTTGGTTAATGGATAGAAATGGAGATTATCATAAGTTAAATAAGCCACATCCCAAAAGTTAAAGATTGAATATTATGTCTGACATGTGGATACTAATTCAAAATAAGGGAGGACATTAAAAATAATCAAAGTAAGATCAGAAGAGTAGATGAAAGTGAATGAATATAAGGGGGGGAGGGAAGGGATAGAAAAAGTCAGTGTAATGGATGCAACTTAACTTTCCTATATACCTTGTGAATATACCATGAATGTACACACTGAATCTCACCATCCTGTATATCCACACGATACTAAGGAAATCAAGGTAAAGAAAAATACTAGGGACTGAATTAGAACAAATTATTTTCCATGCTTTTATAATTATGCCAGCATATTCTATTTCTATGTATAACTAAAAAGAACCAATGAAAAATAAATATTTTATTACTTTTATTTTTTATTTCTTTATTTCTAAATAAATAAAATATAAAATAGGGCTGGGGATGTGGCTCAGTGTTTAAGTGCACTTGAGTTCAGAGTTCAGAGGGTTTTGGTATCAATACCTGTTACAAAAAAGAAGGAGAAGGAGAAGAAGAAGGAAAAGAAAAAAAAAGAAAAAAGGAGTGCCTTCAAATTAAATATATGTGAGAACTGAAATGAAGAGTTCAATGCCCAGGCTGCACAAGAAGTTTGAGGAGAAGGCTCAGAAAGCAGAGCCTAAACAGGAGAGATGTTATGAGAATCAGACAACTATTTCAGGAGGCCCAGCAGCGCTAATGTTAACCCAGCAAGAAGGAAACCACAATAAACCAATTCATGAGAACTCCCTAGAGCTCAAAGACTAGATCTGCCATGCCCAGTCCTGGAGATGGAAAACAGATCAACAGTCAAGTACAGTTGAGAAGAATGGACCCATGAGCAGAGACCTTCCAGAGAACCCTGAGCCAGGGTGCCATGCAAACTCCTGGCACCTTCTCCTCAGGGATGTAGCCTGAAGGCCAGCCAGTCCTCTTCCCTTGGCAACTCTGTGCAGACTGCCACTTTCTCTCCTCCTCTCCTCCACCACCACACAAACGAACCACCCCCTTTGGGGGCTCAAGGCCTCTGGTGACCTGACCCTCTCTCAGCCCCTCTTTGCACTCCAGAGGTATCTGCCAGGGACCACATGTAACTTCAGTTCAGGCCCCTCTGTAGAGAGGCCTCTCCTGAGCTCCTGAGGGCTGCACAATTGTGCTTTTACAGAACCCACAAAACCTGGGTCTGTCAATTCCTGCCCCCCTTGAGGCTCACAGAACCACCCTGGGGCCTCCATATGGGCAAACTGATGAGGTGACCAAGCAGATGCCATTCCTGGTAAGGAACCAACCAGAGTGGAAGAGATGACCCATTCAGACAGCAGGAAGAGCATGGTCCTCAGCCACATTAAGTGCCAAGATGGAGAAACACAAGGAGCTGGGGAGACATACCAACAACAAGGCTCCAGGCAGGGTAACTAGAACACAGGGCACAGGGGAGAGCAGGGCAGGAAAGCACTGAGGGGTCTCAAGAGAAACTGAAACAAAGTCCCTTACACAATTTTATTGAACAGCACAGCATCTTCCAGGACAATCTGGATGCCTCAGCGGGGCATGCATTTCCCTTGTGCTAGGCCTCAGGCATTTCACCAACTCCAAAAGTGGCCCTAGACCCATACTGACCCATCCTGGTGTCATCCAGGGCTGTATAGAGGTGGTCAATAAATGAACTGCAGGAACAACCCTGAACTGTGCTCTGATCCTCATGGCAGCCTCCCAGATGACCACCAGACCTGACAAGAGGCTCCCACATGCCCTAACATGTTTCTGTTTTGGTCAATTTTAGTTCTGCAAATTTTGTTTTTATAGCCCAAAGAGAGCATTTGAGACCACAGATCTGGGACCCCAAACAACGAATGAGGACATTTCCTTCTGCAGAAAAGAAAATCCTAAATAATTGACAAACTTCCAAAGCACCATCTATTGGAAACTGGCACCAACCTGGGATGGATAAAATAGTACCACCTGGAAAAAGCAGACACCTTATCAACAATCATTCTTAGTGCCTATAATCCCAGTCACTCAGAAGGCCAAGGCAGGAGGATCCTAAGTTCAAAGCCAGCCTCAGAAACTTAGTATGGCTCTAAGCAACTCAGTAAGACCTTGTCTCTAAATCAAATAAAAAATGGCTGGGAATGTGGCCAGTGGTTAAGCACCCCAGGGTTCAACCCTGGCATAAAAAAATAGAGTTTATGGGTGGTATTTTAAAGAATTAAGTCTGAAAGGAATAAGGTGAAAACATAGACTTAACCATCTCCATTCCTATGTCACAGTTCTGAAGTGGAAAAAGTTTAAAAAGATAGTCACCCCAAGATGTTACTCTGCATCACCCACAGCAGAAACTCAGTACCCACAGTTGAGAAGCTCCAGAGCAACATAGAGCTCTCCACTCAGCAGCGGGAATGCTGCCCTAGACACAGCTGAGAGAAATGAGTGTGAAGGCCAAGGACAATGCATCTTCAGAGGCAGAAATCAAGTCAGGTTCCCTCTAGGGCACGAGGGCGAGGATGACTGCAGGCTGAGGGGCACAGGGGCCTGAGCAGTGCGGCAGGAC
Organism: Callospermophilus lateralis; assembly: GCF_048772815.1. Lineage (NCBI taxonomy): Eukaryota > Metazoa > Chordata > Mammalia > Rodentia > Sciuridae > Callospermophilus > Callospermophilus lateralis. The sequence goes on along the minus strand of NW_027514380.1, from coordinate 12,737,889 downwards.
ACGGGCTCTGCTGCCATGTTGTGTTGCAACATGAAGAGAAAGGTTCTGGTGGGGAAGATGAGGCATAGATATGTGCTTTTTTAGGGGGAAACAGGCCCTAGTGTTCTGTGAACAATAGAATTAAGGACAAGGAATGGGTCATGTTTTTTCATGAGGCTAAGAGTGAAGTGTGTAGTCTACACAAAACAGAACCCAGCATCTAGGAGGTGCCAAATAAATACATGACAGCTGACTTGACCACTCTGTCTCATCCAGGCTTCCCCAAATACCCCAAGTTCCCTTCCAAATCAGCCTGCGTGGAATCTCAGACCTCTCCTGGGTATAACATTTGGTCCATAAATCCCACTCACCGCTGGAGGTCTAAGTCCAATGATTCTGAAAATGAATTCAGAAGATGAGGCAGGGATCTCATAAAACCTCAGGTGTTTGGTGATCCTGCAGACAGCTTCATGGGGCTTCAAGACCAAAGTCAGGAGGATTCTCATGAGGTCTTCTGAAGAGTCTTACCACCACCAGGAGTCTAGAGAGATCATTGAAGTCATTGGGAAATGAGAAAACAATACCAATTATCAATTACCAGTCCCTTCTCATTTTTAAGATGTACAAGTATACCTGTACTCACAGCTCCTAAGGAGGCTGAGGCAGGAGAATGGCCCAATTCAAGGTTAGCCTTAGCAAATTAGCAAGACCTTGTCTCAAAATGAGAAACAAAAAGGGCTAGAGTGTGGCTCAGTGGTAGAGAGCCTCTGGGTTCTATCCCCAGTACTGCAAATAAATTAATTATTTAAAATAAAATAAATGACCACAAGTAAGGCATTTACTTGATCTCCTCCAGGCTATCATAACAATAAGCCTTAAAGCTGTGACTGTGATAATAAGGGAACACAGTCCTTTTGACTTTGCTTAGCAGTTGGAACTCTATAAAAACCAAGTTAAATATTTTCAAATACATTCCCTTATTCGAAAAAATATCAAAGAGTGACTCTTTCTAATAATTTAAACATAACTTAAGAAAAAAATCAGAGAGATATAGGAGGGAGGGAGGGAGGGTGCTAGAAGAAGAGTGTGCACTGTGTATGGAATTCTTTCCACCTGGTGTGAACGGGTATTATATTTACTAACTGACAGCCTGGTGATACAAGAAAGAACCCTGCATAGTCACAAAGACTTGTCATGCAGGGAGACCCTGTGCTGTGCCCCACGTCCAGACATCCCAGGGGCTCAGAGGAGGGAGATCAGCAGTGCTGAGAGGCTCCATGAACACCTGGGCACCTGGTGCAAATTCCTGTTCTGTGTTTCCTGTGATGTTTCTCCAGGTGGCAAAGGTCATGCACAGGTGCAGGAGTAAATGATTCTGCAAGGCAACCTTTGATTTTTGTTTTAAACTCACCCAACTTACAAAAACCACAGAAGCAAACATTTAAAAAAATGCAGGGCACATACATTTTCATTCTGAAAATGATCATTTAAAAATAAATGAAAACACAAAGGCCAAAATGTTGGGTGGGAATTAAGCAAAATCTCAGCACCCAAGAGCTATGATTGGCTTTTTTGTTTGTTTGTTTTTAGTCCTGTAGACTGCACCCAGGCCTTGCACATGCTAGGCAAGCGCTCAACCCCTGAGCTGCATCCAAAGCCTGATTCATTTCCTTTAAGAAAAAAAAGAAATTAAAACCTGGATGGCTGGATTCACAACTGCAGAGTACACTAGGGCACTTGCTGGTGTACCACCTTCCCCCTTTGACAGGAGGTGGCTCACACAACATAGGAGCCTTGTAGCAATTGGCTGATCTACTTACATGACCTTATAGTTGTTCACGAGGTAAATGAGCATTTTGAAAACCTTCCCAACATGCTAAGGCAAGGAAGAGAAAAGGAAATATGAAAGTATCAACCAGGAAACAGGTGTTCATGCTTAGAAGAAAGTAGGGTACAGGGACTTGTCTTGTTCTCCCTGCACATTACACTTCAAGGGCTCAAGAGCCAATCTTCATTTTCCACTGGTAAAATTTGTACCATTTTCATGTTTTTTGGTTGGTGTTCTTTTTATTGTCTTTTGTTTTTCTGGGGCTGGGGATCAATCCCAGGGCTTTGCCACTAAGCTACATCCCAGCCCTTATACCATTTTCTTTACCCCAAAAAGCATCAAGGGAAAAACAGCAACTATGACACATGTGATGTTCACAGAGCCTTCTAAGACTCATAATTAATAAGCGGCTATGTTCCTTTGTGCTCTGTATAGTAAACCAGAATAAACTCGGGGAAGTCAAACTTTAACCCTATGAAATAATGACTTCTTATTTCAGCAATTCTTAGCACTTCCCCCAATCTGCACTTCAGGACAGAAGATCCACAAGCATTCAATGTTCAGCGTGTTACCTGCTTTTGCTAAGCAAGGACCTGACAATCTACTTCCAACCACAAACCTCCAAGACATCTTCTGAATCTTAGAGATTTTCTGAAGCCGTTGCAGCCTGTTGTGAGCCCCTAGAAAACAGTCCAGGACTCAAGCAGGCATGAGACTCAAGTATTCTGTGAAGTTTTCCATATATGGAAGGAGGCTTCCCAGAGGCAGCAAACTTAACCAGGATCAAAAGACATACTCATCCACACACATCAACTGCTTCCTGCTCTCCATGAAGTCAAGAAACTGGTTCTTGAAGGAAGAAACTGGGACAGAGACCAGGGCAGCAGTGAGAGCACTGAACAGACTCAAGACAAGGAAAAGCAAGGCTGGGAAGGTCCAGAATTCTAAGATTTTAAAGTAGATATCAATGCATCATGGAAACAGACATACGGAGTGAATCAAATGAAAACTGAACAAAATAGCCAAATGCATGCCACACCTGTGATCCCAGAAACTCAGAAGGCTGAGGTGGGGGATCAAAAGTTCAAGGCCACCCTCAGCAATTTAGTGAGGCCCTGTCTCAAAAAAAAAAAAAACAACAACATTAAAAATGGACTAAGGATGTGGCTCCTTGTTTGAGCATCCCTGGTTTCAATCCCTGACACTAAAAAAATGAATTAAAAAAAAAAAAAAACATTTCCATTTGGCTTTTATTTCAAAAGGTTCCAAAACTAGATGAGAGATGGGAACAATTGAGCTCACTACCTTGATCCCTAATGATGGCACTGAATCCCAGTGGATGGAGTGGGCAAGGGGACAGGTTATTCCACACATGGAAATTATCTGTGTGTGAATACAGTGATGTTTTCATGTTTAATTCAGGCTTATTTTAAGTTTTGTACTTAAATTTGATTTTAAAAAGTTTTTTTTGTGGTGTTGGGGAGACAAACCAGGGCCTCGCCCATGCCAGGCAGACCTCTGTCACTGAGCACAGCCCAGCTCCCTTTGATTTTTTCTTTTTATGTAGTTGTGCTTTCCAAGTCTTCTCTGAAGAATCTTTCCTCACTCCAAGATGACCTTATTTAGAAGCATGCTGTTAACACATCAAGGCATGTAAGGAGTTTTCAGAGAGCCTTCTGCTCAGCTGTAGTTAGGGGCCTGCACTCTTGGACAGCAGCACCTTCAGGGTACTGAGAGTGGTTCAGCTCAGAATGCAGCCTGTCTTGTTGCATGTGCTCATGGGCATACCTGAGAAGGGTATGTGTCCTGGCATGCAGGGTTCCAGAGCCCCTGGGTGCCATCTGGGCCTCCAGCTTTTTCCCCAACATCTGTACCATATTCATTCTCCTGCCAATTGTTTTACAGTCACTGAAGTGGAGGCACAGAGCTCCACAGAGCTATAGATCTGGATCTGCTGGCTCCTTCTCTCAGGCCCTTGTGTGGGATTGGATTGGATTCTATACCCTAGGGTTTAGTCCTACTTGGTCCCTTTGTTCTCTAGTCCTCTGTGACTCTTGCTCTGACTTTTATCTTTTTGGTGGTGCTGGGGATGGAACCCATTGCCTTGGCCAAGCTAGATAAGAGCTCTATCACTAAGCCCCAGCCCCAGCCCTGGCCTTATTCTGGCTTTTTAAATTGGTGGAATGCATATTGCATAGTATTTAGTTTGGAGTTTTGCATCTGGGAGTCTGATTTCTCTTGTTGAAGCACAGTTCTCAGTGGGGGCAGTGGTGTTCAAGCCCACCCTCCATCCCACCCAGGGGGGCCTAGCAATACCTGGATACACTTGTGCCTTTAAGACCTGGGGTGGGGGCAAGACATTGTCTCTGTACCCTTGCCCACCCAAGACATCCATTCCAGGAGGCCCGAGCTTCCCACCCATGGGACACTGCAATGCCTTCACAATCAGAGAGCAGAGAGTGTGGAAGTCCTCTGCTTTTCCTGGCCAGTTCTATGGCCTGAGCTTTATGGCTAGCAGAAGGAGAAGCTTGCTCCAGCCCTACCAAATGCACTCATCACCCACCACTTCAGCTAAAAGGCAAGGTCAGAGATCAGGAGATTTTGATACTCAGGGCTGAGTATTGGGATATACAGAGTTGCTAAATGTCTGTCATACAAATGAGTAAACACACATTAATATAGTCATAAGAGGAAGACTGCATAGCACTTTGGCCATGCCAGTGATCCCAGTTGTTTCAGAGACAGGAAGATCATGAGTTAAGCGCAGGCCAGGCAACTTAACAAGACCCATCTCAAAAATTAAATATTTTTTTTCTTGGTGGGGAGCAGTTCTGGGGATTGGACACAGGGGCACTCATCTACTGAGCCACATCCCCAGCCCTTTTTTTTATTATTATATTATAGACAGGGTCTCACTGAGTTGCCTAGTGCCTTGTTTTTGCTGAGGCTGGCTTTGAACTCTGGTCTCAACCTCTGAGTACCTGGGATTACAGGCATGGGCAACCATGCCCAGCTTCAAAAATTAAAAATTTAAAGAACTGGTGATGTAGCTTCGTGGCAAAGTGCTGACATATCATTCCAATATGCATTTACATTAATGCAGTTTTATAACTTACTCATTTAGCAATTCTTCCTGAAACTGAGAGAAGGAGGTTCCTCAGCTCAGTTGTTTTCAGACTGGCTCACAGAGTCCTTTCTTGGAGGGGCCAGCTGCATATAGTAGTTCAGGGAGGATGCCAAGCCAGTCGAAGACCCTTGCAACAATGCATCTGGAAGGGATCCAAGACCTACTGTGAGCTTTGGATTGCTGTGTCCAAACTGCCTTGTGGTCTGATGTCCCAGGAGGGAAGGGACAGTCACTTGCACCCAGCAGAGGGAGCATAATACACACCTGGACTGAGTCCCAGACCAGGAGGCACAAGGTGGCAAGGGGGACAAGTTCCTGGCCCCCAACCCAGTGCACCAGGATACCACAAATGCCAACAGACACCCACTAGAGTCATTTCCACCCACACCATACAGCTGAGGTATTGAGGTGCTTGGTTTCTGACTAAGGAATTCACATAGAGCCTAGGGTTTGAACCAGGCAGTCTGACGATGGTGGACCTAAACACAAAACAAATGTTTTTGTTTTTAAACTCGAATTAAACCCAGAAACCTTCTACCACTAAGCTATATCTCCAATCTTTTTTATTTTGAGATAGGGCCTCCCTAAGTTGCTGAAGCTCAAACTTATAATCCTCCTGCCTCAGTCTCCTGAGTCGCTGAAATTATAGGCATGTGTCACCATGCCCAGCTACAAAGTCACTTTTTAAAAGGAATGGCACATCATGTATGTTTCATGGGCACAGAAATTGATGCTTCTTTCTTCTCTCACACCCATACACAGCTGTTGGTAGGTATCCTTACAACTGTCTCTCTTTCATACAGGGCACAGCATCTGCCTGGATCTTTAAAGCTTAGGAAACCCACAGGTGCTAAGAGTTCAGGAGAGGCCACCTGATGTTACCCAAGCTCAAACCAAACAGAAGCTGAAGAGACCATGATCCTCCAAGCACAGCAGCTCAGAAGAGTACTCCCTTGCCACATAAAAGGCCACGGCTGACACAGCAGGGGCGGTGTGTTTCCACCAGCACAGGTGGGCCAGCAAGAATAGCATCCCTGTGGGTTCTGCAGCTAACCTAGGTGACACCTGCAGGCAGGCCTGGGCCCCAGTGCTAAGGCATGCTGAGTGTGAAGAGGAAGGTCCTCCCAGGAGCACTTCTATCATGTACTTTATATTATTCATTTATTTTTCCAGATGGGGTTCCACTAAGTTGCCCAGGCTGTCCTTAAGCTCTTGGGCTCAAGCAACTCTCCTGCCTCAGCCTCCCAAGTAGCTGGGATGACAGTGCTGCCATGGTGCCTGGTCCTGTGAAGCTTTTTGAAGTCAGGGTATTCAGGAGAACACAGAATTTATCAACACTAGCAATGACTTACATGCCAGCAAAGTGACAGGAGCAAGTAGTGACATGACTGTGGTTTTATTTTTCCCCAGTGTGCACTCAGCCTTTCTCTATCACTTATCTCTATAATCAGAAAAAAATCATGATAAATGTCTACAAAATCTCTGACAAAACAAAACAAAACCAAAAAACATGGGATACCTCTCAGATGTTACCAGGATGTGGTGGAGGTCGCTGTGCAGGGCATCTGGTGAGCAGGGACTGTGGCAGAGAATGGAGCACTGTGAGGTCAGGTCACACTCCGGTAAGCAGAGCTTGGTATCTTCCCCAAGGAAGAGACTGATCAGTCCCATTCTCAGTGTGCTCCACACAGGGCAGCCTTCACGCAGAATGTCCCCACTTTTTTCTTTTAGAAATGGTCTTATCTGCTTTTTAAAATACTCCCACAAGTGTTTCTTCACCTGAGGCAGGGGGAAAAGAAGAGGCATGACCATGGAGTTCATGCCCTGGAGGCTGGAAGGCCCCTTTGGCAGGGGATCAATGTCCTGAGGACAGAGAGCTCTGGGGAAGACCCCATCTGCCCAACCTCCCCACCTTCCCAGCACATGAGCTTTTGGAGCAGCAGGAGCACATCGATGCTCAGTCCCAAAGCATGTAGTGAGGGGGTCTGGGAGGCCCCAGGATGGTCATGATAGCTCAATGTCAAACTGAGAGAGAATGCCAGCTCTGTCCCCAAGTCACAGTGTGGCTGAAGGGGAAAGGATGGGCTCCACCTTTTCTTTCAACTCTGCTTAAGCCCAGAAAGAATGCAAAATTGGTGCTGGGAATGAGGCTCATGGGTTCTATCAGGAGGAGAGATAAGGAGAGAATTTCCAAGAGGTGGTGCAGAAATGAAGGGATGGAAAGGCCCTCCTGACCCCTCTACACCTGCCCTACTTAGTCACAGGGTCTCAATATGCCTCTAATAGGTCAGGGGACCCTGACCACCCACACCAGAGATACTTATGATTGGGGGAAAATTGATACCTCTTCCTCTCTGAGGCCCAGGTTATGCCAGGGCTGTGCTTTCCCTTCATAAATCATAGGCACCTGGAACTGGGTAAAGAAGTTCCACAGGTTGATGGGATTCTAGGTCTGGGGATGTTGAAGATGTGGCTCAGCATGATGTTGGCTGCCATCTTCTTCCCCTTCACCACCTCCTTCTTTATCTTATTAGTAAAGAGGTTGTAGAATTTTTCCAGTGTTCCAGGAGGCCTCATGCAAATTATGTCATCATATTGATGCCAGTCTATGGGTGATAGCAAGAAAAATGTCACACTTAAGATTAGGCCTCTACAGAATGCTGATTTAGATACTAAAATAAAATACTGTTCTAAGTGTGGCAGCTTAGTGTGCATTTGCAAACACTCCCTAAAATGTCATTATGTTGTAGTAGGATTTAAAATATTGAATCATGCAGTGATCTTTCCTTAGAAGGAAGAGGTTTAACCCTGAAGCAAAATTATTGAGAGTTGCCTATATCAATTTAGAGCTTTTTGTACTCCAGCAAATGTAGAATTATTTTTTTCAGATTATGTGTCTCCTAAATTAATGATATCAGGGTAATATAAAATTGCATATTCTTCCTCCATATTATATTGGTTAAGCCTGGATTTTTGCTTCTGTGTCTTCCTTTCACACAGAGCCATTCAAGGCTCAGTACCCCCAATACAATTCTGTGGCAAGGGTTTGAGCTCAGTGAAGCTAGGTACAGAGGACTCAGAACAAATGGACAAGCAAATTAATATTTAAAATACAGTAAGCTCATCTAACTGCAGGCTCCATGTTGACTTACAAGTTGATCAGCAAGTCCCAGAAATTAGAGGCTAACTGAGCTCATGCAGAAAGGCTGTGCTTCTTTGCTTTTCCAATCCTGTGCACAGAGCTGAGATTCAGATGTGGCTGGAGTGAAAACAAATTCAAATTTCCAAAAGGAGAAAGAGAATTAAAAACAGCAACAACAGAAGTTCCTCAAACAATGACCTTGGTGACAGCGACTCTGTCTTAGCAGCCTGGAGTGTTTAATATATTTAAATGGTTCATCTTCCTGCAGTGGACTTTTAATAAATCTGCCAGGTGAGAAGCTGTGCTTCATATTTATTCATGTTCTCATCCCCCATCAATGTATCTACACATCCTGATGTGCCTCGGTGCATGCAGCCCCAAGAGCCTTGTTATTACCTTCATCAATAACCTGGTGCTTCTGCTCCCTCTAATCCTTCATGCCTTCCTGTGCCCTGCCACAGCTAATAAGTGCGTTGCCATGATCACTGATTCATATGCATAGGCACCTGTTCCCTTCATTCAACTTGCCCTGCTAAAGTAACACGACAAAGAGACAAATGTGATTTTGACTGGATCTTGTCAAGTAACAAGGAAACCAATCTGGAAAATTCCCCTTAGGGGCCAATTTATACAGACAATCAATTTTTACAACTGGGATTAATCTCTTCTTTCTTCCTTCCTTAGCCATAATACTTGGAAATAAATACAAATCATATTGAGTATTATGTTAACACATTATTACTTTAAAATGGTCTAATATTCATGCAAATATCTACAATGAGTGAGTTGTGAGAAACTGCCAATATTATATATTTCCAAAAGTTTAAAAATACACATTTATCCCAAGTACTAACTTTTATAGCCTAAGTTTGATTATGCAATATTAACCTTTTATATTAGGATAATAGATATTTTAATTCTGCAATTATTTTAATGCTTAGATTTAAAATGTAATTACATCATTGGTGTCATTGTGTGCACCAACATATGTACAAGTAGCCTGCCTGTCCCAGTACTTAGATCTGAAGGACTAATGGACTCTGTTCTTCTAGGTACAGGCATTGAGTGAGCCCATTATAAACCCTTCAGTCCAAATCTTAACACTGAAATCATGCTATTTTAAAGGAAATGCTGTAGTGTAATATATTAGCATTTCTTCATAAAATCATTACATGGAACATGCACAAAGTGGGATGTCAGAATTGAACTTAATAACTTAGTGGCTGTAGCAGTTTTAGGTTGGGACTGTATTTCAAAATTCACAAAATACCTCTAGCAATGCTACTTCAGTACCATGGTCCCATTCTCCTGTGTTTGGGGCTGTGTGTGCCCATGCAATACAAAGATACCTAGGTACTCTCCTACCACTGGCATTGTGAAAGTTTGCCCACATTCCAATGTTGAACTAATATTTGAAACTGTTGCAATATAAAATAAATTAACCAAAATGCAGGATGTATACAATCTAGATATGACAACATTCCTGGTTATAACTTTTAAAATTATGTACTAAGTATTTATTATTTCTCTCAACAAATTACAGCCATTTTTGCAGAAGGCATAGAAAGTAATAATTTTCTAAACTAAGCATTTTTCTATTAGTTTCCTTTTTTGATGGAGTTTTTATTAACATGGCATTTCTGGCTTTAATGAGGATTCAGCATTTTTAAAATCAAATTTTATTTTTTAACTATTTTACAAAACTCTCTTTACAGATCGCATAGTGTTTGAAGTTTCAAGCATATCCAAATATCTGTCATATATAATTTAGGCTGTTAGTTGTGTTTATTATACATGAACTCTGTCTCCAGACTTTGCATTAACTGTACCCCTGCCTCAAATACTTTTTTGGTTTCTGAGACTTTCTTATCTCCTCTCCTCAAGAAACTGGGTCAAATATCCTTTATGAGAATTACACTGCTCTGTGACTATATTTCAGGGTTGCTTTCTCACTATATCTAGTCTCTTTGAGGAAAAGACTTTAGTATGTTCATGATTATTATCTTTGCTACTTGGCGTGAAGCTTGGCACATCATAGGTATTAAATAAGTATTTGTGGAAGAAATGGATAAAATTACCAGAAAAAAATGTTACTTAGTTTCATTTTTCTTCCAAATTTAAAAGTCATTATAAATCCCATATGTAAAAATATTCACTTGTTATCTTGATGAATGCTATACTTCTTTATATAAGTGAAAAGTTTCTATTATTTGGTTATATTTTGAATTTGGGACTAGCAAAATTGTTTCTTTAGTGAGAGGTCTCTAGTTTCCCTTGAAGAAAAAAACTGTAAATTATCTATTCAGACAACATGTAATTAGCATCTCATGTTATTCATTAATATAAATTTCTGAAATACCTGGACTTACTTTTTAAAGATTCAGAGTTTTATGTACCTTAGTTGTACAGCTGTGAACATGAGTGAGAAGTATGGTCCTGTGCCCCCTGCCCATGTAAGTAAACATACAATGTAAAGATTACATTAGTTAAATGTTTTTTTTTTTTTTTGGTTGTATTGCTATTTACCACCTACCACAAACTCTAGTTATTTTGGATCCCAATAAGTATATGTTCAATAAATTCCTGGGAGAAGCAATACTAGAATGCAGATCCTTAATCAGCATGTGCCCTGTGAGTGAGTGGTTAAAAACATTCACGAACAATTTAATAGATGGAAGTTACTGTCTACATGTCATATGCTTTCTGAAAATTAGTAAAAATGTCCTAATGGGGGTTAGTTTTACATAATGTGTCAATCTTTCAGTTAAAGTATATGTCAAAGATTAATCCATATACATTCAGTAAATTTTTCAAATTTAATCTAGCAAAAGGAATTGAGAAAGATAGTGTTTGTGTGGCCTCTAAGAAGATCTTGATTCTAGAAGACATAAGGTAAAACCTCTAAAGGTCAATAATCATGAGGCTTAGTTCAGAGAATTATATTTTAGGATTTTACAGAAGTTCCTCTTCTGCCAGACCCCAGCACCAGACTGAGAGAACAACCTCTTTTGTTCTCTCCACAGTTCCTTCTTTTAATGCCTCTAGCAAAAACATTTCCTACTAACACAAAAATATTTTCCTCCTTTAGCAAGGAGCTAAACCAAGGAACCATGTCAGCCACTACTGCCACTAGATTGACTGAGCATCAGACAGTGAGTGCAGTCTTTACCTGGCACCTGAGCTCCAGGTAGACTTTGCACACTGGTCCTCCATACTGCTCCAAAATCCTGAGATCATGTGGTCCATCATATCTTGGTTGTGTTCAGGTAGCCACTGTCCTTAGGTTCTCCAGTCCCTGCTCCAAGTCACACCTCTGTTCATGGCCCATCTTCCCAGGAACGCTGCTACCACCTTTGCAAACCAATGAAGAACTCAGGATCCAGGATGGTACCAACTTGCCCCTAGGTGCACACTCCCAGCTCTCAGAGTTCTTTAACAACAGGCACATGTGGCCCCATGTCATATGCTGCCTCTGGGCAGTGGCTGCAGCACCTGCCCAAATGGAAGCACTCAGGGCTGAGAAGAGTGACTTCCTATGCCCCTGATTCCCCTGCATGCTCAGGCTCTTGATGTTCACACCTTTACCCCACACTCTGCCCTGTGCCTTTTTTTCCATTTCTCTATTCTATGTCCTTTATTTTGTATTCCCATTTTCTTGGGCTGCCAACTCCCAAGATGCAAACATAGCTGCAACAAGGTGTCAGGCTGAGTGACGGGGTGCAACAAGGGAAGGGTAATACACACACACCACACAAGCACACAATCATAGCCTTACTCATTCCCACAAACTTATGCATCACACAAATACAGACTCACAAAAACAGTTCATGCACACAGATACGCATACACACAATACCTAGGTATACAGTTGGACATCTCCAAACAGATGCACATTCATTATCATATATGCATATTCCAGACACATATCCTCATGCACATACAGCCATATTTGTTTACCCACACTCACAGTCCAGACATGCAAAGTCTCTCCTTAGTCTCCACAACTATAAACATTCCCAACCTCTACAGGGACCTGGAAGGTGGCTAGCTATGAATCCAGAGGCAGGCTAAACTCCAGTCTGGCCCAAGGGAGAGTGAAAAGGCAGTGGGATAACAGAAACCTGTTATCTTCCTGTCATAGAAAGCAAGGTGTGAGGAGAACCTACATACCAAAGAAGTAGTCCACACACTCTGACCTGGAACCCTCAGTGAGGGGCCTTCTGGCTCCTAGAGTTGTCCCCCAGGAATAAGAATGTTGGAGTATGGAAGGAAGTCTTTATGGTCCCAAACTGAACCTCTCCCCTTTGTTGAAGGCTGAACCACCTTAGGCATCCCCTTTCCACATCAACAACCCCCCACACTAGGCCTATCCACAGGATCTTGTCTTTCCTTTAAGATCTCCTCACTGATACCTGTACCTCCACAAAATGGGGTCTCACTCAGATGCCTCAAGGTAATGTCCCCCTCTGAAGCATCCGCCCCTGCACACAGCTTAAAGACACCAGAGGTACCCTTACCTCTAGCCCAAGACCCCAAACTAACAGGACACACTTCCTACATTGCAGAAGATGCCCATCCTAGGTGAGCCCACCTCTAATGTGGCAACTCCTGTCGCCAAAGTGTACCTCTCCAGAAGCCGCTATCCTCCAACCCAAGGCGCCTACACCCTCCCTGTGGGGCTCCCAGTACCTACCTCCTTTGGCTTGGGTCCCATAGTTGGCGGCTCTGAGCTCTGGTGGCAGCAGGTCCTGCATCCCAGCTGCAACAGCTTTGGCTCCTACACTCCAGCAGCAGCAGTGCTCTATTGGCAGTGTTGGTGGCTACTGAGTTCTGGACGCCATCACCTCTGTAGCGTTAGATTCCACGCTCTCATTGCAGTGTCACTGCCTCCTGTACTCCAGTGGCTCTGGCTCTCCCTGGGTGGCGGCAGCGTTGGCTCCTGCACTCCAGAGGCTCCCATGAACCCGATGCTTTCATGCTCTGGTGTGGAGGCTGCAGCAGCAGCAGCGGTGGCAGCGGAAGCAGTGGCTCCTCCTCCCATGATTTGGGAGCGGCTTTGGCTCCTGCGCTTTAGCTAAGTCAAGGGCTCCTGCACTCCAGCCACTCTGGTGGTCGGGCAGGGGCAGCGGCTTCCATGCTCTGGCGGCAGCATTGGCTCCCGCACTGCAGCGGTTCCTACACCTCTAGCTGTCTTCAAAGCTCAAGCTGCAGCAGCGGCTTTGTCTCCTGCTCTTTGGGAGCGCCATTAGTTCTTGCGCTCCTGCAGCTTCCTGGCGGAGGTGAGTCGAGCGGTGGCAGTTCCTCCTCCTCCTCGCATATTCTGGAGATCGCGTGGACTGGTGGACTTGCTAAAGGACAAGCGCAAGTGCTCTGCCCTTACTCAAGGGGCTGGTGGCATGAGCAATTCCTAAATTTGGACCAATAGGGTTGCTACTTTTTCCAAATCCTTATTAGCATAAATGTGAACCAATAGGGTTGACCCAAGAGGTATATAAACCCCTAGCTGAGGGCCCTCCCTTGGAGAATTGTTGTGGGCTGCTGGGAGTAGGTTGCATTGTCTGAATTCAGAAGCCTGGAACCCTGCAATAGTGTCTGTGGTTGGCTGCAACACCCGTTGGCAGAGTCTCCCATCAAGGAGCTTGGCTCAGAGGCCTGCCACTTACTAGGAACCCACCCGCCAAGTCAAGCAGAAAACTCAACTTTCACTACAGGGAGCTCTTAGGGAGGTATGGGTGATTATCTATATAAATCAATATAAATGAGTATGTAGTTTATTTTCGTATAATTTCACACGTTAATTTTTCAAAGTAAAAGAATTGGTTTAAAAGTTAGACAAATTTAACTAATTAAAGCAAATTTAATTTTTTTTTTAAATTAGACACAGGCAATATATGGGGATGCATTTCTATAATCCCAGTTATCAAGAGGCTGAGGAAGGTGTATTGCAAGTTCAAGTTCAAGGTCAGGGAATTTTAGGTAGACCCTACTTCAAAAAAAAATTTTATACCTTTATTTTATTATTTATTTTTATGTGGTGCTGAGCCAGTGGCTCACATGTGCGAAGCAAGCGCTTCACCTAGCTGAGTCACAACCCCAGGTTGGATGTGTAACTCAGTGGTAGAAGGCTTGCCCAGCATGTGTGAGACCTTGGGTTCAATACCCAGCCCTGAGAAAGTGAGAGGTGTGCAGGCACATGCATACACGCATTCGCAAAGGAAGAGAAATGCAAGAAATAAATGTATGGTATAATCATAGATGTCGAAGAGTTTACGGTATTATAAATTTGTAAACTTTAATAAGAGTAAAACTAGAAGAAAGTTATGGTCAGCATTAAAAATTTTATGGAATGACAAAACTTTTGAACCAATTCAGGAACATTGGCAGTCTTGCCAACATAAAATGCCAGTTATATGGCTCTCCACATACGGTCACACTACCCTGCTTATCTTGACATTGATATATCTCATTTTCTGTGACTCTCCACCAATAGCCCAGCAACATTGAGAGTTCTAATATGAATATAAAACAAGTTCTTATATATTTCATTAGCTTTGTTTTATATGCCAGTATAGAAACCAATTCCCAGCTCTATGTACATTGCACAATATATGAGTTGTGCCCTCAGAGAATAACAGAGTCTATGTAGAAACTAGTACCAATGAACCTAATGTCACCAATAGGAACTATGTTTTGTGGCTTTTTACATAGATCCAAGCAATCCTGTAAATCCTGACATTGTATAATTTCAATTTCATGTGAATTCCATGTCAACCACTAATATTTTCCCTTATCCTGTAGGAACACTCCATTCTCATCATATAATCACCCTGCATCAAGGACTCGATCAATGCATCCTGACTGGGATGCCTACTGTATTCTTCAGCCTCCTCAATGCCACAATTTCTGGCAGCTCTTGATTGCAGGTATGCTGACTTTATTCCCTGACACCTATCCTTATTCATCCTCTCCAGAGGCTTTTATGGTTGCTTTTCCCTCTCAGTGGAATGTCTTTTCTGCCACTCTTTTCCAAAATTACTTCCTCATCTATAAAATCTTAATTTGATTGTGATTTTTCTGATAAGTTTTTTTGATTCTCTTGACATTATTAATTCTATTCTGTAATTGACACTGAGCATTCTTAAGAGTCTTATTATAAGTATACCTTGACCGTTATTTGTGTCATTAACAATTAATATCTGTTTCCTACATTAGAATAAAACTTCACTAAGGGACTCTTTGTCTAGGCTTTAACTGTGTGTGTCAGACATTAACATCAACTTTAAAATGTGTCATCATATCCAAAGCATCTGGCAGTGTCAGTCATGTACTAATAACATTCTTTTTAGTCATCTGGCCAATTAAATAAATTTTTATATGATTTAGGATAATAAAATATGAAGTGTGATATAGTAATTTGGGGTTATTTAAATACTATATTTATGAAGAAACTTGTAACATTTAATGTCATAATTAGAATACTATATGATGTTTGAAGTACAGTCAGTCCTGAATATCTGTGGGATATGTAGGAGTAGATTCAATCAATTATGATTTTGAAGACATCTGGAAATAAATGGAATCTTAACTATACATGTACACACATTCATTCTTGACACTTGTTCCTAAACAATATTGAAAAATATATTTTGTTGAGATATTATATGTAAAAATGATTGAAAGTATACAGGAAGATATGCAATAAATAATATAAACATATAACACTACTGTATATAATAGATTTGAAACCCAGCAGATTTTAGTGTGTGTGTGTGTTTGGGGTGGGGCTTAGAATCACTCCCCCATGAATACAGAGGAACAACTGTGCACTACAACAAAGGAAAGGTGACTGTTTTTCCATCAGAAATACCATTGTTTGCATTATTTGATAATAGAATAAACAGAACTGTATGTCATTTACTTATTTAGGATGCTTATGCTAAAAGAGGACCTTTTCAGCCATGATCCTCAAATATTAATTAAGGTCATGATTTGACCCAGCAAAAACTTAATTGAAAAAAATGTATCATAAATCTATTAGTATGTATAATCTGTTCAATACCCTGATTTTCATAATTTACATGTCTTTTTGTAACTCTTTACATTTTTGCTTAAAAGCTTATTTTTTAAATCCCTATTAGTAAACTTTATTTACATTAATATCCAAAATTTCAACAAAAATATCTTCTCTTTTTCAATTTTCTCTTTGAATCTAGTTCCAAAATTTTAGAAGTCCACTCTCCTGCCTCTCCTACCCCTCCTACTCCTCTTCATTTTTTAGAAATTATTGTGCTGTACTCTCTTGGTGAAGATAAGTACTTAGTAAAAGATGAGGCTTTCAAAATGTGACTAAAGATTTTGTAAATCATTTCAAGAACACTGAATTGTGGTAGTATCTCTGAATACATATTTTATGCATTTACACATATTTTAGTCTTTCACAAATATTCATGAGTTAGGATCACAAACAGAAATCAGATATTGAAGATTAGTACTGTATTTGAAAGGAATTTGAGCAGAAATATGAATGAAGAAGAAGCTTGTCTTTGCTGAATAACAAATTGGCTGCAGCCATACTCTAGCTTTATTCCCATTTCTTGTTATTTAATATAAAATGATTGTTTTAAAACTTCTAGGTAATATGCTTGAATGATTAGATTTATATGTAATTCTAATTAGATTGAATTCCTTATTAAAAATAAGGAAAACTGCCATGATTCTAGAGATTGAGTTAAAGGAAAGCACAGTTGGAAATTAATTTAATTCTTTTTCGAAATTTGATCATTCAGTAAGGGCATCAAAGGGATAGCTTTCAAACACTATTACAGCTCTGGATCCAAGAGTCAACACATCCCTATTATTGTTTCTCAAAAACCTCCATTTACTCATAATAATTTATTAGTATAAGACGGAGAAAACTATCAGGAACTCCAGGAGGCTTCACATCACATACTTTTGCTTCTGTGGTGAACTCAGATGGTGTCAGCACACAGAGCACTGTAACCCTGGCTGCATCTTCAAGAAAACCTGATGCCTTAGCCAGGATGCAGAGAGAGTGTGAAGCTGCTTTGTCACTATTGAGGACAAGCACTCTAACCTCTAAGTCCTGCTTAACTACAGTGATGAATGATTTTCCTACTTTTACCAGGACACTCACAAGAATTACACTTAAGTGTTAAGTAACTTTTATTATTGCAATTTTGTTTTGCTTTTTAAAAGCATCTTGAAATCCTGATAGAGTTGCCATAATTTTGATCCTACAAATTTGTGATTGTGTTGAATTATTTAACTTGAATCATAATTTCTAAACTCAAGCCTATAATAAAAAAGAAGGATAACCCATAACACAATATTTAATCAATGATTTAATTATCATATTGGAAATAAAAATTACACACAGTTTAAAATAGTACAAAACACAAAATAAAAAATGACCAAATAACACTTTATATTACCAGGAAAATATTTCACTTTCAAGGTCAACATTTAAAGTTGCCACATATTTTTTTTTCCATTAAAATATTTTTAAAAATTAAATTAATAAGAAATGCATGATATATTTAGTATAATATATAGTATTTATGCTCTATATATTGTAAATACATGTAATAAAAAGAAAAATAAGTGCAAAGAAAAATTTACTGATTTAGAAAATCTAAATGGAAAATCAAAATATTTTTCTTTAAATGGGCATATTGAAAGACACTGATTTGACATTGACAAAATTAGATGTTACAATTGACATTTATCTTTAAGGAAAAGGAAATAATGGGAATTGGATTGCTCATTGCATTTTATTCAGCAGAAAGAATTTAATCTCTATTTCACTTTACTATATATCAAGCACTTTGTAAGAGATAATTAGAAATTCATTGTATCAATTAATCTTCAAATAACCTTATATTACTATTACTACATCAATTTACATCTGAGGAAATTGTCAAATTTACAAAATAATTTTCAAGACTCTCATGTTAAGATATACAAATAAAAATTGAAGCAATGTTGCAATTTTAAATTAAATTCAACTATTGATTGTCAGAAGTACATTTTATCCTAACCATTGAAAAGTGTGAGAGATTACTATAGAATTGTGACATCATTTTAATATTTCTATCATGATGCATAACACACATGAAATATTTCATCATCCATCATTATGTTCATTTAATTTGAATTATGTTTTGTTTTACCCACAAATAGCTCTCTGCTCTCTCATGCGAGGGTTAGACTGTTTGGGAGACACGGAGATGGGGTGACAGAAAATAGCACCTGGAGCTTCCCCAGCAAAGGTGGAAGAAAAGCTTCTTGCGTGAAACCTTCAGGCCCAGGCCCTGAAAGTAAGGAGAAAAAGCTTCACTTAGAGGTACTCTTGGGAGGGTTTAGTCAGGAGGGTTGGAAAATACCATCTTATAGGAAAATAAGATTGTAAGCAGGGTGTGGTCTTGAGCCAGGATGTAGAGGGGATGATCTAATAAGGCAGGACTGCCATGAGGAATAAAAAAGAATGGACAGGGAGAAGTTCAGACTTTGTACAACGAATCTGTCTTTGGGGATAAGTAGAGTGGGCAGGCCAGGATTGTGGGGTTTAATGTCCAATACAAAGGATATGATATCACATAGACTGAATTTGAGGGTCCTGGATGCCCAGTGGAGTGTAGCTGTGTACAGGAGTGATGTGAAGCTGCTAGGAGGAAGTAGCCCAGAGAGTTGAAGACCCTCTTCTTGGTTGCATAGGTCCCACATATGGCAGGGAGTTGGTCAGCATTCACTGACCAACCTTCCAGATCTGAGAACCAGTGCAGAGCCCAGTGACAAGACAGGCTGAGCTGGATGTGGCATGGGGAAGGAATAGGGGGCAAGTAACTCTGATGGCATGGATTCCCAGTCAACTTAAGACCTTTTCTGCCTTTGATGTTCACTCATTATTTTTACTGAGCACCTACAGTGTGAGTTCTGCTCCAGGTGCTGGGGCTGCTGTGGGATGCTACAAGCCAATCTTCATCCTGGTCCTGCAACCAGCCCCACCCATCTCTTCCAGAGCCCCACACCGGATAATCCCAGGATTTGGAGTGTTTCCTACTCATAAAGGCACTGAGCTAGGAACACCACCTCTGGTCAACAGCCATGGTTTATAAATGAGGCCTCCAGTTACCAGGGAAGGCCGGTGCTACCCAAGGTCACACAGCCAGCCAATACTTCACAAGCTGATCCATGGCTTCCCAATCTTTGGGGAGGGGGGGGAACTTCTGGAAGGTACCTGACCCAGCCCCATCTGGGCCCTGGCAGGAGGGCAAATAAAAGCAACATATTAACAAGGTCACAATGGCTGGGGAAAATTGAGAACACAGTGCTGGGGACCTAAGCAAGCAAGGAGCAATCTGAGAGGGCTCCCAGGAGGTGGTGAGGTGCCTGAAGTCTCACGCTGGCTTAAATCCCTCTGTCCTCCAGCCTCCTAAACCCCACCCTCTTTCTAGATGGGCCCCTCACCCAGCTTCAGACTTGGCCTGACATTTCCTGTGACATTTGCTGCAAAGAAATGGAATCATAAATCCAAAGGTTAAACTTGTACATTGCCTTTCACTGCTGGGCAACATCATGATCCCTCCCCCCATCAGGAATCCCAGGGGTATAGATTTGTGTGGGATTGCCCACTTATCTCAGGGCCTCTACTTGCTGAGGGCCCAAAGGTCTCCCCTCTCCACTTCTCTAAAGCACCCCAGTCACCAGGTCCCCAAATGGGTTCCTGGGCACACCAGGCCCTGAAGTTTGGCACATAGGGATTCTATCAGAGAGAATATTACCTACCCCACTCTAAAACCAAGGCCCTGAGATGACCTGTAGTCAAGAAGAAAAGAAAGAATTTCAGTACCATTTTACCCAACTGACCCCAAATTTGACCATAAAACCCTTGTTTGACATCTACCAACTGTGGAGCTTCAATTCTATAAACTGTGATTCATGAGGGCCAGTTAAGAGTGCTGAGGTATTGCCTGGAGGGCCAGAGAGCACCACTGGGAATGAGGTAGGCTATATGAATGAGACTAAATCAGCTCTTAACACCCCTCTATCCCAGATTAGCTCAGGTCCATGTATCAGAGTACTGAATGGGGCTCACTGTGTGCCAGGCCCAACTGGGCTGACCTGGGAACTCTGGTTTCCGTACACTCAGCAGTTCCCCAAGGCTGCTTAGGAAGGTCTACCAATAGCGCCTGCCTCCTGGCCCCACCACCTGTGTCTGGCTACCCTAAGGATGGTCATCAGGGGCCATGGGCAGCCTCCATCAGAACAAGGCATCAGACTGCCATCAAACAAGGAAGATCAGTGCCACCATCATTTCAGTCTCTATCCTCCCACACCAGGGCAAGGATATGGACTCCACCCACAGATAGGGAAGACTATTAGACTTATCTGGTAAGGCTGGAAGCTATGTGAAGAGGGTAGGCAAGAAGGGGCCCTGAAACAACCTCTGCAGAGATGGCCATCCTTAGAGCTGAGAACTTGCTGGGGTATGTGTATGAGAGGGGAGCTGCATCTCTAGAGTCCAGCTACCTGGCTGTGGCCAGTATAAGAGGCCAATGCAGGTTTGAATAAATATATTTTCTGGAAGGGATTACACACACACTAGTAAAGCATGATGAACAAGAATAGTTTCAAATGTGCAAAATGTTTAAAATACAGTGACAAAAGAAGAAACTTCAGCAGAAATTACACAGTGTGGTAGGACCCAGCCAGACCCACATACTCCAGAGATGGTGTAGAGAGACACAGAGGTGTGGAACTGTGTGGCCACCCTGCTGGCTGGGCTTCCAGTGCTGGCTCTGTGACTGCCTGTCCTTTAAAGCACTTAACCCAAGGTGAGGATCACTTTTCTTCAATTGTCTGGTTCAGAGTTGGTCTGCAGGCCAGAAATGAATGTACAAATGAGTAGATGGTGGTGAGTAAATGCAAACATCTAGAATTTCGTCACAAGCAGGATGCTAGTGACCTTGTTCAGGGTGTGGGTGCAGGTAGCTACAGGGCAAAGACACTAAAAGGTGCAGAGACTGGCCCCTGAGAGAATACTCATGGGGCTGGAGAGGAGATAGGGTGCACAGTTCTTAGAACTTATACCATGGGTTAGGGTTAGGGTTAGGGTTAGGCCTGAGAACATAATGATTCTTTAAAGTGTGTGGCACAGAAGGTCACCTGCCATCTTCCTTTGGTGAAAGGGAAGTCACAAGTGTGGATATTAGCAGGAAAACTAGGTCCTGTATTGAGAGTTTCTCTGTGAGGCAGTGACTAGCAGGGTTAGAGATCCAGCCACTCTATGACCATGAATGAATGGTGAGTCTGTGGCCCAGCCCCACCCTACCAGCTCATGCAGTCCCTGAGCTCCAGTCTCTTTAATCTACAATGGAAGTTAGCAGAGTTGGGGCTCAGGGCCTAAGGTCATGCCTGTGTCACCATGGGCAGGGGCTGTGAAGGGGTCACAATGAGTGCCCCGCTCCTGTGGTAGTTTTCTGTGACTGCTGAAATAGATCACTGCACTACAGTGGCTCAAAAAATAACATGCATTTATTCTGTCACAGGCCTGGAGGTCAGAAGTCCAGAATGCATCCTGGGGATCTAGAATCAAGGTGTTGGGAGGCCAGGCTCCTTCTAGGGACTCAGGAAGAGACCATTGTCTGACCTTTTCCAGCTCCCAGAGGATACCACATCCCTGGACTCCTGATCCATTCCTCTAATTTCAAAGCCAGCTGTGCAGCATCTACAAATCTATTTTTCTGGCTTTCTCTGCCCCTCCCCCCTCTTTCCTCGTCTCTCTCCCTCTCCCATTTTCTCTTCTTTCTCTTCCCCTACACTCACTCTCTCTCTCTCTCTCTCTCTCTCTCTCTCTCTCTCCCTCCCTCATCTCCTTCCATTCTCACATTCCTTATCTTATACTGACCTCCCACCTTCATCTTTCCCCTACCTTGGACCACCCAGATAATTTGGGATAATCCTCCATCTCAGGCCCTTAACATCATCCCCTGGGCAAAGTCCCTGTGATTACAGACCATAATACATTCACAGTTTCCAGGATTAAGAAGTACTATTCTTAGGGGCCCTCATTCAGTTGAGCTCAGCTTTGATCCTAATTTCCTAGGGATTAGGGCAGACTTCTCCTCAATTCCTCTCCCTTTCTATTTCTGTCCATCCCCAATCTGGGTATTTCTGGGGCTAGCCCAGGCTCATCCCTGCACACATCCCTGGTCTTCCACAGTCCCTACTTGGTCTAGGATCACAGGTAAGGAACTATGATTTTAGTCATATCTCTGAGACATTTTCTTCCCAATTCTCCCTGGGTCTACTTCTCTGTCACCAAACTGCCCTTGGAGGAAGATCTTATGAGGATCTTCAGTCTATGATGGAGACACCATGGCCCAGAGTCTCTGGGTGATTTGTCTGTCAGAAGTAGATCACTGGGCTGTCATCTTTGTACTCGTACCACTATCAGCACATCTCCAAGGACTCCTGGACTCCATTCCCTCCCTTCCCACTTCAAGCCCAGAATCTCTGATAACATCCTCTCTCTACACTTCCCATGGCACTGATGGCCTTCAAGTGGCTTCATCCAAGGATCCTCTCACTTTCCTCCTATTTTGATCTTGGCCTTGAACACTCCATGCCACTCTCACCATCTTGAAACTATTCACCCTTCTGGGCCCCTCTCTCTGGTCCTCTATGCTGGTGCTGCCCTGTCAGAACTATTGGGAACTGACTCCTTGTGTACTCTGGGCCTGCTGCTTCTTTGCCTGCTCAATCTCTTAGCCTTGCTGGGGATTGATGGCTGCTGGAAACTGGTAATTTGGCTCTCCTTGTGGCAGCCCTGTGCCAGAATGGGCTTACCATTCTGAATGTGCACTGGAGGCAGGCACCTAGTGATAAGGGCTGTGTCTCCAGCAGCCTGTCCTCAGAGGTTAAGTTGGGTTCTGGACTGGACCTTACTGAGCCCTCCATGTTTGCTGTTTCACTGTAAAGTTGCTCCCAGTTCTGCTGCAGGTATGATCTCACCAGCCATGACCTGTCAACATAGTGACCTTGTCTGAGGGTTGCTTTCAGGGAAACTCTGAGATGGTATCTGACATGTTTTATATCAGGTGATCCAGACCACCTTGGAGGCAGATGTCGATACTACCACACCTTGTGGATGAGGAGACAGAGGTTCCAAGAAATAAGGCAGCTTGTCTGAGTCCCACAGCTATACAGATGGTGAGTACCTAGGTCCACTGGGCAAAGGTCAACCCAAGATGACTACATCTTCCCCCATGCCTGACTGTAATGGAAAAGCCAGCTTAGGTGCCATAGGTATTAAAGGCCACATGGATAGTGGTACCCAACTGCCTGGCCTTAGGTCACTCTCCCTCCTATGCAGGCTGTGCCTATACAATGCCAAGAGAAGATGCTGAGCATGTTAACACTATTGTGAGTCTGTGGAGTTGGAGGACCTGGATTACTCTGTCTACTCTGTCTCAGTGGGTCCCAAAAGCAAAGCAAACCAGGTATTTGTGTGCCCATTTTCCAGATGAGAGAACTGAGGCTCCAACAATGAATGGATGAACAACCATGATCACAGTTAGTTGTTGGGTGACCCATCCCAAGGCTCTTTCCACAGATCCTCATCCCTGTGGCCCATGTCATTGAATCATTAATTCAATCACACATTCATTCAACAGTCCCTTAGTGAACGTAGCTGTGGTATGGGCCAACTGCTGAGTGGAGGGACATGAGGACCACCTACCCTAGAGGAATTCACAAACTGGTGGGGGACAATTTGGAATTTATACTACTGCTCCCTGCCTCAAGTTCCTGGAGTGAAGCATCACCCACGCAGACCAATAATGTCAGATGCAGCACAGGAATCTCCCCCTTATCTTGGGATAAATTTAACCAACAGAGCATCCATGCAATGCTTCAGCTGCCTGTGCTTGGCCACTTTGGCCATGTCACAGTATCTCATTGACCCTCAATGACTCTGAGACTTGAGGGCTATGGTTGCCCATCTCATGATGATTCTGAGAGACATACACAGTCTGCCCAGACTCCACATAGGCCAAAGGCAGCAGACCCAGACCTAAACTCAGCCATCCGCTCCAAACTCTATACCCAGCTCAGACCTATATTGACCCTAGGGAGTAACAGCCTCACCACACAGCAGGTCTAAGGTGGGTAAGCCCCTCAATGTACAAGAAAGAATGTCAGGGTCCAGTAGCTGATGGGCCCTGGAATGAGACAAGGTTCTCAGAGTCAGAAGGGGGAGAGAGACTTGCTTTCTCTATAGCAAAAGTCATAGCCCAGAATAGCACAGGTGGGTGTGGGGGATCCCTAGAGAGGCAACTCTGGGGCTCTAGAGGAGGGAGAGTGAAGTGGCTGCTCAGGTCTGGGGGAGGGGAATCAAGTGACTATTTGGGGCTCTAGTGGAAGGGAGAAGCAGAGTCAGTAGCTCCTCCTGAGTTGAGCAGGTTGATTCTCCCATCTGGTCCATTCCCCCAACTGCAAGACCTACAAAGGCACCAGGAGAGTATCCTCCACCAGGTCTGGACAAGAGAACACCAATATCCTTCATACCATAGTACTCTGACCCCCAGCCTGTACTTCCCATCTCACAGGTCCAAAACAAAGTTTTCAAGCCAACTAGAAATTTGAACTTCTAGGAGTATAGATGACATAGTCACTGTCCACTGTAGTGCCCACTGACATTTAATGTTAGTGAACTTTGTCCTTTCTTCCTGACACATCAGCTTCTTCACCAGGGTCTCTGTCATTCCTGGGCCATTTTCCCTGTCTCCAACCTCATCTCCAGGGAATTTTCCTGCTATTGTCTGAATTCTTGAGAATCTCACAGAATGCCCAATCTTCATCCCCTCATCAGGATGGGTTTTCTATGGTTCTGAAGAAACCACATGTCACGACCTTGAATCAAAGCTCCCCCTGAGGCTCCTCAATGAGATATGCATGAAGAACAGTTCTAAATCAACCTGGATCCCTCACACACATGAGATTGGATGACTCTCAAAGTAGCATTGACATGGTCTAGGAAGGTTGCTTCCTTCTCAAAAACATTTTGTTGTGCAAAGTCCCCAAGAGTCAAGAGATTGTTTAAAAGAACCTTGCATGAGAACTCCCTCCATCTGGCGTGACCTGAAGGAAATGCTCACTTATTTGGCCTTCTTGAATAATTGTAGAGAGGCCATGGGAACATAAACACAGAGACATGGCAGAGAGTGCTAGGGCCAGGGTCAGTCTTCCTGAATAACTGCCTAGTTACTTGGAATCTCAAACCTAATCTGTTAGGGCAATAATTACACAGAATTACTATAGACCAGAGGGGCTCTATGCAGAAGGGATCTAGGCCTATTTCCTGGGGTCTCCAGACATTCCTAATTTGTGCCTGTTGTTCTCACATGATTATGACTACTGTCTTCTCCACTCCCAGTAAAGTCCCAGTATAGATGATGAATTTTGATCATTCTATCTCAAATAACTGTCAAACAACTCAGTGATGATTATGATTAGAAGGAAGAACTAGATAAAGACAAGGATGGTGATCATGACTGAATGATTTTCCTCAACTCATTAGATCAATTGTCTTTATCTACAGGCTGAATCTCTCCATTTCACAATATTATTTTCTCATTTTCTGAGGGCCAGGCCTGATGCTGAAGGCTAATAAACCCTAAATGTCACTGACCTTGTAGATGAACAAGATGGCATAAAAGATATTATGCAGTGTTCACGGGGGAGCCCATGGGAGTTCCCTGAGCCACTTCTGCTTCTCTCCTGTTAGGGTGCATGTCTAACTCCTGCCTCTGGCCTTGGACTCCTCATATCCTGGGGACTGGTGCCAGGTTCCATCCTAGGAACTTCTTCCATGGCACCCCCATATGGGCATGACTCTCTGACTACTCAGGACCCAGAAGCTTTTTTTCTCCCAGGTCTCATGGAGAAAAAAAGGACTGTCCCTAAACATAGTATCCCCAGCTATACCAATGCCCAGCCTCAGCTCCTCTCCCCCCACCAGCTCCTGGACCTACAGCAGATGTCTCACCACAGACCACTTCCTCACAAGGTGACCACACTCAGAAATTTGGAAATTCAGGTCTGGCAGGATCCTGGAGATCCTCACAGGGCTGGGTAGGGGATCTTCCCAGCTGTTGCAGCTGCAGCTCTAGATGCCCATGTCCTCCCCTGCTCCATACTGATATACACTGAGAGCTAAATTTTGGCAGTGAGAGAGGAGTCTGGGTCCAGCTGGCCCTTTTCTCAGTGTCCCTGGAGTCTGGTTTGTCTCTCCTTTTGAAAAGGGGTAGGTATGCTATTCTAGTGCTCCCCTGTAGGAAGGACTAGCCCTAGCCTCCTGCTGCCTCATTTCTACTCACAGTCCTCAGAGACTCTCACTATGAGTATAAGGTGCTTATTCTTCCTAGGCCCAGTTGTCCTCAGCTCCCTGCTCTTGCCATCCCCAATGGCTCTTCTCAACTCATGTGATTGTCCCACTGCAGGGTGGGGAATTGGGGATTCTGAGACAAAAGATGACAGTATTGTTCTGGGGACATAAGAATGGTTCTGAGTCTCAGAATTCTCAGTTAGGGGCTAGCTCTGTAGAGCCAAGCCCCTTTGGAGAGGCTTCCAAGATCTTAAGAACCCTGCCTCCTCTGGCAATATTTGGGGAGTAGAGTATTTTCTACCTCAGCTCTCCCCAGGAATTGGGAGAGACTCTTTTCCCCTAGTAGAATGTATGCTATCACAGACTCCACTGGCCTGGAAGGGATATTCTAGTTCCTTCTGTTGATCACTTAGTAGAGGTACAGAGAGGGAGTTTTTCTTGCATAAAGCACACAGCAACTTTGTATAAACTCTGTGTCCTGGGACTTTAACAATATCAGCCAAGACCTGGGAGGACCAGACATTTTAAAACACCTGGCATGATGTGAGCCTGAAACTGGATGGTGGTTTTTTAGGCAATTTTAATTCTTTAACTTCAATCTCTCCATCCAAGTTCTTAGAATGCCTGACATGGACAGTCCAATATGGGGCAGCAGAGGCCAGACATGGGGAGCTGAGAGCTGGAAAGAGTTGAAGCTCTTCATGGGGGAGGCTAGACATCCAGTGGCAGGCTGCAGGAGTTGTTACAGGAGGAGGGATGCAGGGATACAACTCTGGTTCTGCATTCCTGCAGTGTTAGTTTTCCATCATCCTAACAAACACCAGAAATAATGAACTAATATGAATAAAAGGTCTCTTCTTCCTTTCAGGTGTCTACATTTTGGTCCATGAGCAGTTGACTACATCACTTTGGCCCTGAAGTAAGGGAGTCTATCGTGTTGGGCAGCACATGGTAGAGAGGATCTGCCCACCTCATGGCAGGTAAGGATAAGAGGAAAAGAGAGAGGAATGGGGACTCCATTAATACCTTGAAGGGCACACTGTCTATGACTGGAGACCTTCCACAAGACCCAGATCTTAAAGGTTTTGCCATCTCAACACTGCCATAAAGCCAGACTGCAACATCAAGGACCCTTCTACCTGCACTCGCTGCTCCACTTCCTGCTCTAGAACTTGAGATGGCTTTTAAAAAACTTGTGAAAAGAGACAAAAGTTAGAAACTGTGCAATGTTAGCAAAACAGAATCTTACAGTGTTTTAGTTTTTTGTTACAATAATATTTCATGAGAATTTTCATGTTTTTGCCATAAGACTGTAGACAAGGGGCCTGAAAGGAAATGAAAAAAAAAATTCATCCAAGACTTTCAAACCAGAATTAAGCTGGTTTGCTACATCATGTTCAAAGGAAGATGTGTTCAAAGGCAAAGATTAATCACAATTTTGTTCACAAATCTCAATTTAAAGGAGTCCTATGTAAGAAAAACACTTAGAAATTATATCCTTGCATGGACTTCAAAAGTTGATCTTACAATTTAAAAAAAAAAAAATAGATAATTAAAAATTTTTTATCCAGAAGAGCTGGACATCAGGCTGGCTGCTACTATAACTTGGACAATTTATTTCCAGTCACATTTCAGCTAATTGCTGCATGGAACCATGTGATGATGCTTTGGACCCCAAGCACACTTTGTATTGTTTGGGATCCAGATTGGGGTCATGGAAGACAGGTTGTTGGACATGCACTACTCCTACCTCATGGATTCTGAACATCTTCAAACATGCTTGGAGAACATTATTGAAAATGTCCACATCCTTCAGCCCCAGCCATGGATGGAAATTGCCACCCACTTGGACAAGATTTCCCTTATAAGTACAAGTAATGCCAAACCCATAGTTTCTCCAGAAGCCAGTTTTTTTTTTTAGTAAAAGGAAAAAAACAGTTGTCCCTGGGAACTTTCCCATCATAAATAATCTTTCAATCATACTGTCTAAAGATGATTGTGGAATGTGTTTATTGACCCCAAACTCTATTTGCTCAACACTGTTGCAGGAGTTCCATGGTAAACACCAGGTCAACTTCACAGAAGAAGTGCAAAGATTTGTTATGAAATGGGAATATCTTACCCTGAGGGCCGGAACAATTTAAAATTCTAAAGATGAAGGCAAAACCTTCATATCACCTTTAGGGTACTTACTGCTATGATTTTTCATCAGTTCCACTAGTTTGGCCTTATCAGGGTTGGAGTCAGAATTAAAAAGTAGCATAACCACTTTGTTGTACTACTCAAAAACCTCACAAACATGTCAAAATGTCCAGATAATAGCATCAGTATATGACATTTTCATCTTTGGGCTCTTTGTGTTTGTTCTTGGATCCAGGGAACTGGAAGGGAACAAGCTACTTCAGGGAATTGGAGAGGAAGAATAGGTATCCAGACTTCTGGTTGATTCTGTTGGTCAGCTCCTGAGTGTCTAGTTCCACGTGCTCCACTAACTGGATCTTGATGAAAATATTCTTTAGGTCTGCATGCCTCCTCACACCAACTAACATCTTTCCTTTATACTTCCTGTGTAAAAGCAGTAGGCTTAGAATGTACTCTGCCCCATACTTGGGATTCACCACAGGACGATAGCCACAATAGATCTCCTTGAAGTCCATGATGCATACCCGTGTCTTGGTGGTGGCCTTAATCATTTCCACTACCTACATGATGATGTCATCCAAGGCTTCCATCTAGGCTGAGTCCATTCTTCTTGGGAGGGGGGGTACAGGGTGGCTAATGGTCCACAGCCAAACAGAAATTCTTCCCAGTCAGAAATTCTCATTGCAGAATTTCCTCTTGAGGGCAGGACTGAAACCTCAAGAAGGAAGCAGGGATTACCAGATGTTGGTCCTCTATGCATCTCTGTGTTGCTGTATTTGCTCATTAGGATGATTTCT
This sequence comes from Callospermophilus lateralis, assembly GCF_048772815.1. Taxonomy (NCBI): domain Eukaryota; kingdom Metazoa; phylum Chordata; class Mammalia; order Rodentia; family Sciuridae; genus Callospermophilus; species Callospermophilus lateralis. Next base: position 12,708,468 of record NW_027514380.1, on the reverse strand, counting down.
CAGTGGATCTGCATTGTGTGATGACTCTGCTCTGTAATTTGGCAACTGAGAATGTAGCTGTGCAGTTTGTACTGGTAGCCTGGGTTTTTGTTCAGGGTAAGCACGATAGCTTAGTGAATCTTACTGTTCTGGAGATCTCAGATGTACCCCTTCTTCTTCTGTTCAGAATGCTCATTTAAAAAAAAAGCTGATGTATCTCACAAGACACAAAACATTTCTGTAGTACTCAGTGCTGTCTGCCTGAAGAACAGAGACTCAATGATATTTAAACTCCTCAGGAAACTCTTCAGATGATCTCTCTTGATGTAAAGATCATCATCTGCTTCCAGATCACTGTCCAAGCAGTGCTCATGCAAATACTCAAGTATCATGAAAGTCTTCTGGGGTGGGTAAGTGCTATCCACACCCCATAGTGGCACAATTGGAAAAAGTACAGGTGTGTCTTAACACTCACTAGAGAAAAACTCCACTTTCCCAGAAATTGTTTTAGGTCATGTTCTGAAGGCAGCCATAGCAGGAGTCTGAAGTATTTCTGGGTGGTCATGACTCTCACAAGAGAATTTTCCTGTCATGCGAGGCCGCCACTGGGCCAAGCCTTGTGGCCATAGCTGTGCCCTACAGACATCTTCTTGTGCCCTGCAGGCCTGGGATCCTTTTGCCCACCAGCAGTCCTTCAGGCTGGTATGGCACAACTAACTCACTGGTTTCAGCTCTGAAGCACGGGGTAAGACAAGCCTGTGAGGCCAGCCCAAAGCCCAGCAAGAGTCAGATATGAGGCAACAAGCAGAGCTAGGCTTGCCAACTTGCCTGGAGCCATGCCCACACCAATCTCCCTGTAGGGCCACTTTCACCGACTATGTTCAGAAGCCCTCCCACCACAGCTCCCAGCAGCAGAGACTTGTTGCCTTCATGCTAGGAAGCCTGGTCCCAGCTTCTCAGCGGGTGCCTAGGGCCATCCTTGCCCATGGCAACCCTGGAGCTGACAGCAGGCCTGGTGCTGAAGCTTCATTATGCACACCTGCCTGCACAACAGTGACCTGCTCCTTTAAGAGGGGAACGTGCCCTGCTCATGCAAGCTTTGTCTCCTGAGCAAGGCTGCCATGACTATTCTAGCTTTGGCAAAGAAGTGTGGGGTCAGTGAAAATTCATTGGCAATGGCGCCTGCTCAGAGATCTTGGCCCTGCCCTTATGGTGCCCCGGCAGGCTCCGCCCCTGTTCTCCATGTGGCCTAGACTGCTGCTGCTGCTGCTGCACATGGCTCACCATTGCCCTTTGATATATTTTGAGTTAATTTTTGTGCAATGTGAGAAATAGAGTCTAGTTTTACTCTTCTACATATTCCACTATGACCTTATATCATACTGTTTCTGTGACAGAGTCAGAAGCTCATGGGGACCTGTGAAGCCATGAGCCAAAAATTAATCTACTCTCCTCTAACTTGTTCCTGTCAGATATAATGGTCACAGTGAAGAAGAGCTGACCACCACAAATGGGACAGTTGCAGAGTACATTAGTGTTTCTGATAGTCCTGCCCAGCATGGAAGACTGAGGAGAGTCCTAAAACTTAAGAAGGGTAAGAGATGGGAACTTGAGAACCTGGGAAATTAATATCTCTGCTAAAGGTACTTACATAGATGAACATAAATCCTAACAATGACATACCCTTGTATTTTAGTTTCTAACATATTATATTATAAATTAAAAACAGGAGAAAAAAGTTCACAGTTTGAATCAATAATGGAAATGAACACAAAAATTCCAGTGTGTACATCATAATTGTGACAACAGCATCATAAACAATAAGGAAGAGATGAGGGTAGGAGGAGAGGTAACATGGTAATAGAACTCAGGCATATGTTGGTATTGATGTAAAACACATAGAAACCACTATAAAAATAAATTTCAAATATAGATAAAAGGATATAAAATGTAACAAAAGTGGTATGATGGGGAATAAATAAACCAATCAAAATGGAAGCTGCTAGTGGAGCAGTGAGGAACCTAAAACAAAGAAAAAAACACATGTAAAAAACAGCCCATTGGCAGAAGTCTGTCATTATCTGTGATGACATTAGACGGAACAGATGAGTCTTGGTTTCTAAATACCTAAGAAGCCTGCATCCACAAAAAGTTTCACCCAATTTCCCTACAATATTGCATTAGGGAGATAAGCTTGGGTTTGATGGATTCTCTTCTAACAAAAACAATGCACCTGGTGACACAAACTTGACCTGCCATTACTTCCCATGCTCTGTCAATGCCACCAATCTGAGACACAGGACAGGATACCTTTTGGCACAACTGGCACAGAATGAGGCTTGACACCCTTGCAATAGACTCTCCAGTGACAGAAGATTTGGGGTCCTCAGGAGGGGGGCTGCTACTCTGTGAATCCTAAACAAGAAAGCAGCAGTGGAGGGGCATTCAGAGGAATCCAGGAGAGAAGCTGGGGTTGCACAGAGTTCAGGAGTGAGGCCAGCGCTGGGGGTGAACAGGAGGAATGGGCATCAGGAGAGTTTAAACTTTGTCTGAGGTTGCAGTGACCACATTCTGAGGGTCAGACTAACACAGGGTCACCCCCAGGACACTGGCAAGAGCCAAAGCACAAGAGGACTTCAGCTGGAAAATGCACTGAAGGAGGCTGATTGTATGTGTAAGCATGGCAGACCATGCTGGTTGAATTTCCTTAGGGAGAACATGCTAAGGTCCAGATGCTGTAGGAGAGAGCAGAGTGTGAGAAGATGGGGCTCCTAGGGACTATTTCCTTCTCCCAGCATGACTGTATGTGCCTCCTGCTAATCTCAGGGGACTATTTATCACTGTCCAGAAGTCATCCCTGGTAAGGCTTCTCTATCCTAAGGTCCTCCAAAGATGCCTACACAGTTTTCTCTGGCATTTTCTCCCATCTCCAGCCATACATACCTTTCCTTAGAAAGAATTTCCTATGTGGTCTTGCATGAGGGAGGGGGGAACATGGTCACTTATCCCTTCACCCTGGCTAAGGCGGTATACAACTCCCCCTGAAACCCAGAAGAAAAGGGTCTCCTGCCATCAGGGGCCAGTGCCCTCTACACTGCTGAAGTTGTACAAGATTTCCACTCCCATACCCAGGTGGGAGTGGTGTCTTGCCTGGAGGGGAGAGTCCCCTCTACCCTGGCTGCCACAGTATATGAGCTACCATGGACACTCAGGTGGAAAGGGTCTCCCAGTGGATATCCCGACTGGAGGGGAGAGTCCCCTGTACCCTGGCTGCAGTGGTAAATGAGCTCCCGACTGGAGGGTCCAGTCTGCTCTACCCTGACTGCAGCGGTGTACAAGGTCCCCCTCGACAACCAGGTGGGAATGGTTTCCCACCTGGTGGGGGGAAACCCTCTACCCTGTCTAGTGGGGTATACAAGTCCCCCCACCCACAAAGGTGGGAGTGGCCTTCCGCTTGGACGGGTGAGTCCCCTGTACCCTGGCTGTGGTGGTACAAGAGTTCTCCCCGATTCCCAGGTGGGAGGGGTCTCCCGCCTAGAGGGGTGACTCACCTCTACCATGGCTGCTGGGTATACAAGCTCACATGACACCCAGGTGGAAGGGGTTCCTTGCCTGGAGGGGAGAGTCCCCTCTACCATGGCTCAGGCAGTATGGGAACTCCAAATGACACCCACGTGGCAGGGGTCTTCCCCCTAGAGGGGCAAGTCTGCTGTACCCTGGCAGCAGCAGTATAGGAGCTCCCCCTGACATCCAGGTTGGAAGGATCTCCCGCCTAGAGTGGTGAGTCCCCTCTACCCTGGCTGCAGCTGTGTATGAGCTCCCCAGACACCCTGATGGGAGGCATCTCCCACATGGAAGGGTGAGTCCCCTCTAACCTGGCTGCAGCAGTATACAGTCCAAGGGCCTGGCCGCTCACCTAATCCCCTTATCATGTTCCTCATGTCCCTTGGGGTAGTGTGGAATCTCTTCATGTTGGGTCTGACCTAAGGGCCCCTTGCTTGGGCCCTCCAGCATGGTCCCCTAGGTGCCCCTTGCACTTCTCTCTGTATCCTGGACCTCCTGCAGCCATTCCTAACTTTCACCTTGCGCTTTCCTCTGGCAATCATATGTCTCCTGATCCTTGGGTACTTCATCCTGGGTCGGTCTGGTGGATCCCTTGCCACTTCTCCTGGTTTGGGTCCTTGCTCTTGCCCCTCTGCACACCCACCGTGAACCCCCACCGTGCCCTCCATTCGCCCTCCTCCTGGCCCCCTTCCTTTGCCAGACCTCCTTTTGCCAGGTCCCCAGCCCTGGTTCTCATCTGGACAAGGGCACCTTATGGGAAACAAAGCCTTGTTCCTCAACTAGGCCCCTTGCTCTCCCTGGATGCTTGGTCCTTCACCTGGAACCCTGATACCTGAGAGTGACCCCAGGCCTGGAGACTGCCTGTGCCCTGCTGGATCCCCTGCCTTCCTTCCCAGGTCTTGTCCACTGTCCTGAGCCCCCTGCCCACTGTGTCCTCCTTTGACCCTCCTTTTGTTCCTGTCCCTGCCAAGCCCTCTTTCCTGATCCCTTTCCCAGATTCACACCCATGTCAATGGAGTGGATCTGGCCTATTAGCCCTTCTGGCTCCCTAAGGGAAAAAGTAGCCCAGCCCCTTGCCTGGGCCCTTTGGCCTCCATCAGCCCAGGTTGTGCTCCCCAACCCTGACACCTATCCATGGACCTGGGCCTTAAGCCTTCCTTCCTGTGTGCCACCATCTACCCTCTCTCCTCTCCCTACCCTCCCCAGCCCTGCTCTGGTCCATGTGCCTTCCTGAGGATCTCCTTACCTGGGGCAGCGGAGTGGAATTGACTTGCCTCTGTGCCCTGAAGGCTCCTATGTGAAACAGAGCCCTGCCCCTTGCCTGGGCCCTTTTGGCTGCCTAAAACCTGACACCTGACAATGGATATGGGGCCTTGTTTGGACCTTGATCTGCTGGATCCCCTCCCTTTCCTCCCCTGTCCTCTCGCCTTTCATGCTTCCCCTACCCCAACCCAGCCCTCCAGAACCCTGACCCTTTGTGCTCCAGTCCCTGGGCCTGGCTCCTCGCCTGGGCCCCTTACTGCTTTCCTTCGTTGTGTGGCATAGTATTGTATGGCTTCGCATGGCATCGCTTCATGTGGGATTGGACATGAGGGCCCCTTTCTTGTGCCACCTACCTTGTTCCCCTCAGTACCCCTTGTGCCGCCCACCCGCCTGCTGTCTCCTCATCCTCACATGGCCTCTTCCTCTCCTTCCCTGCTTTCCCCTTGTGCAGTCCCCTGCTTATTGGGTCTCTCATCATCTTGGGTCAGGTTGGTACATTGCCTGGACTCCTTGCTTGGTTCCTGGCTCTCGCCCCTCTCCATACCCACTATGACTTCATGTTGAGCCCTGCTGTTGCCTTCCTCCTAGTGCTGCCCACCTGCCCAGTCCTGCCCTTCCCTGCTCTGCCCTGGCATGGGACTACATCTAGGTCCCCAGCCTGGTCTCTTTGCTGGGGTTCTGATCCCCAACCCAACAACATACATCTTCTGGCCTATTCCCCTGTGCCTTCCTTTGAACCTCCTGTTGTCCCTTTTCCTTCTGTGCCCATTTTCCCGATCCCTTTAGTAGGATGCACACCAGGGCCGGGGACTTGACCTGGCCTTTTGGACCTTTGAGCTCCATTTCAGAAAAATGTAGCCCTGCCCCTTGCCTGGGCACTTTGGCCTCCCTCAGTCAGGCCATGTTCCCCAACTCTGACACCCAGTAGTGGACCTGGATTTTGAGGCTCTCTTTGTGCCGCCCACTACCATTTCTATTCTCCCTCCCTTCCCCAACTCTGTTTTCATGAGACACCAGCCTAGGTCCTACCACTGGGCTCTCCATTCCTTGGCCTTGTCCCTTTCTTGAACCCATGGCTGCCCTTCTCAAAGATCCTGTTCCTGTCCTGTGATTTCAGGCTCATTTTTCCGTCCCCCTCCTGTGCCTCCCCTCTGTTCCCCTTGTATTGTGGTATCCTGGCACTGCCTGGACCCTCCCCTCCCCCTGTTTCTCCCTAGCCTGGTCTCCTCGAAGGGTCTTTGCTCCCCAGTGACCCCACCCCCCAATTCCAGGTGCAATGTATCCCCTCACAGTGCCCTCCTTTGGTTCCGGTTTTTGTGAGGTTCAACTCACCTGTGGCAGTGGAGTGGAATTGGCTGGCCTCTGGGCCTTGAAGGATCCCTATGGGAAACCTAGCAAGCTCCTAGCCTGGGCCCCCTTCACCTTCCAAACCTTGACACCTGGCAGTGGACTTGGGCCTTCTGCTGACCTTGCACTGCACCATCATCTCCCTTCCCTCCCCTACAATTTAACTGTGCATGCTGCCCCTACCCCAACCCAGCCCTCCCTAACCCTGATGTTTCATGCTCCAGTATTCGGGCCTGGCTGCTTGTCTGAGCCCCAGACCAGGTTCCTCATGTTGTGTGGCAGCCAGGATACAGGGAACTCACCCTTCCATGTGGGAGGATAGAGGAAGGGAGGAGGAGAGAAAAGAGGGAAACGAGGGAGGACAGTGTGGAAGGGGAAGAAGGATGGAAAGAGGGTAGGAGAGAGAGAGGAGGGGAAGAGAAGAGGGGAAAGAGATGTGAGGAGCCAGGAAGAGGAGGGCAGGCGCAGAAGGGAGGGGGTAAGAAGGAGAAAAAGATGCACTGAGGAAAGGAAGGAGAACAGAGGAATGTTTCAGGACTCATCCAGCAACTGAAGAAGCACAGGAGCCAGTGGTAAGGCTGCTGTTGAGGTCAGCAGCTCACCTCAGCAGCTCACAGAGCTGAGGTGGGATTGCCATCTTTGGTGTCCTTCCCAGGGCCCTTCTGTTCCCAGAACCCCCTACTCTGTCCTCTCTCTAGCCTGGGCTGAAATCCCATGGGGACACCTCTGTCCCCACCTGACAAGGCCAAGAAACAGTTTAGGGCTGACAGTATTACAAGTTCAGAGCATCAACCACCAGCTCAGTACCCTAATGTCTTCATATCTGCCCCAAGAGAAACACCCTACAAAATCATTGGGAGATCTGACTAGCTGGTATAAAAAGGTTGAGATAGCACTACATTAGAATCAGTTTTCTGATCAATATTGCTAGTCTGTTTTCTGATTAGGAAACTGAGGTAGTCAATGGTTAAGGCCTGTCCTGCTCTTACTGCAAGACCATCAAGTAGGAAGGGAAGGGAAGGACAGAAGCCACCATGAAGCCTGAAGGTGACCTCTAAGAAAGTCCAACCCACACACTAAGCTTGGCTTCTGTGTGGCTTGGGCAGGAACAGTGGCTGTGAGGATTCTGGGGCCTGGGATGCAAGCCTGTTGCATAGGTACTGGGAGTACACGATTTTCTCTTGTGGCTGGAAGGGGACGTTTTCAGGGAGGTCCTGAGTTGGCGTCCCCTATCCTAGAAGCTGGTGTCAGAAGGCTGTAGAGGGGTTGGGACATTGGTCAGCTCAGGATTCATATAGGCCACAGATACCAACAATCTTCCTGTGAATTGGTCACATCAGAGACCACAGTTATAAGGCAGAAAAGCTCAGCACACTGAGACCAGAAATAGAGTTGGGCAGAGGTGGAGGGGCCAGTGTCATCCCCACACTGGAAAGGATCAGGGCAACCCTTACTGTGCCTGACCCCAACTCCTGTGAGCCCCCCGTCACTGACTCACCACCCTCTACCAGCCATCTGTTCCCGTAATTCTCACTTCTTACATACAATACCCATCCTCCATCCATTCTCAGACCTGTAGACACGTGAAGGGGCAATTCAAATTCTCATGGCGCTTCCTGTGCCCTTCCCACACCCTAAGTGCTAGAGGCAGAAGGTAGCAGCAGCTCTAGAGGGGGTCAGATCACCCTGTATCTCCTAGGGGTGTGGGTCCCAGCCCCTGCTACACTGTCCAGGGGTCCCAGAGGCCCCTTAATAATTGATCTTGGCTGCAAGAATGGGCTTGCAGGTCAGGTAAATAATGGACAAAGCCACCAACCATGGCAGGAGAGCACTGGACACAAGTTGAGGAGCTTCAGGTCCAGCCATGTGCAGTGGGGAAAAAGGACTAGTTTGGGCAGAAACCTACCTGCAATCCTACTGTGACTAGGACAGAGCTGCTGGCACCAACTTGATTTTGCAAGGTGTTCCCTCTGCCCCTCTGGCCATAGACCTTGCTTCTATCCAGCCTGTCTGCTTTGTGATGTTGGCATTATCTGAGATAATAGGGCAACTTTTGACCTAGGCCTAGGGCTGAGCTCCTAAGTCTGATGATGACTCCTAAGGATCAAATTTGTTGACCCATTTTATAGATGAAGAAAATGAAGTTTGCTGGTTAGGGGGAAGCTACAATTCCTATCCCAACCCCATGACAACAGGGGCACTGAAAGACTATTTCCCTCCACACCCCTAACCCAAGATCCACTCTTTCCCCACCAAACGAAAATTTTCAGCCAAAAAAACACCCTTAATGTCTACCTTGAGCCCTTTTCAAGCTAAGGACATAGTGGCTGGCAGGGTACAGCCCTGTCTTGAGGGCCCCTTCACAAAGGGGCAACACTGCAACAGGGGCCATCTACTCACTCACTCCTCCTTGTTTTCCCTCAAACATAAGTCAAGAGGTCCCTGCCCCAGACTCTGTTCTGCATGCTGCAGATGGAAGAACATGTATAATAGCAGGTGCCATACAGGAGGTAGTGGGGGTGGAGTGGGGGTTTTAGAGGCCACAGAGGCCTGAGTTAGCCCCAGGGAATATGAGGATGTTGGGGAGAACCCCCAGAGTCCACTGTCAGCTGACCCTCTTGTGTGTAGAGTTCACAACTCAGGATCCAGACCTCAGGAATTCATTTTTTTTTTGTTCAGGCTAGGCTGCAAATCCAAGGGCTCCAGAACCTCACCTGGTCAACACATGCTCCCATCTGATGCCCACCTTGCTGGTCCCAACCTGTTAGCCTTACACTGGGAGTCCACAATTACCTGGAGGCTCTCTCTGAAGCCCATTCTGCCCTAGGACAAAGATAGTTCAGGCTGTCCAAATTCCATGTACTCAGAACAATGGCTGGTAGCCACTCCTGTTCCTCTTTCTTTAGGTGGCAGTAAACACCCACTGTCTAATTACCTGAAGGATTCTGTCTCCAAGATATCTCACTATGGTCCTGTGGCTAATTAAGTCCAGCAACTAGCATGGAATCCAGTCCTGAGCCCTCAGGAGAACTAATAAGGAACTAGCCAGTAGCTCATATGCCCCGGCCCTTGGGAGTGGGGTTTTAAGAATGGGAACTCCTGTGCTATGGCCTGAGCTCCAGCACTGCTGCATACTTGCCCTCACACCCATCTTCCCAACCTGCCCCTTCCCAGGATACTCAGCTTGGCAGGGTCCACAGTACTTGGTCTTGGCCTCCATTGTGCCCCACACTCACTCCCAGGTCTAGCACCTGACCTGAGCTGCTAACCCTGGATCTTCTGCTGACACCAAGCTAACCATTGCTTGTGAGGCTCAGAGTGTCAGCCTCTGACAGGGATGCTTAAAGCACCCAGCTGTGTACAAGGGGTATGTGCAACAGGAACACATATTCAAAGGCACAAAATCAGACAATTAGAGTACACGAGGGAAGCAAATAATGGGAGTGAATGCTGAGGGTGCACACAGTAAGAATGCACTGTTAGTATGATTAGTATGCAAAGTAAGAGAACATACTAGGGACACAGAACAGGAGTAAGTATACTTAGGCCTTGGGCTGCTGGGATTGCTATGTTGGGGCCACAAAAATCTGGGGAGCTGGTAGAGGGTCTACTCTAACTATAGTAGGAGGAAGTGATTAGGCCTCTCCATGTGTTCTTGAGCCCTCAGCACTTGTAAAACATGACCAGCCAGGCAGGTGGATGGTCTCTGCCCAGGCAGAATTTATTCTGATATGAAAAATCACATGCAGATCTTGAGACCACCCTCTCAAATTAGCCCATCCTGCCTCTCAGCCTCTTGTTAGGAGAACAGCCAGCTAGGCTGGCACTGGAGCCATCTAAATATAGCCCTGGCCTGGCACATTCTCCTGACCAGAGGCTGCTCAGGCTTCCCAGAGGACTTTGAAAGAGCTGAGGGATATGGCAGCACATGGCACATTGGCAGCACACATAGAAGCCCTGTGAGGGCTGGTGAGTGTGCCTGGCTAGGACAGTTAGAACTCCCACTGGATTAATTCCCAAGGAGGCCAGAATGGTGAGACCAGAAACCTAGTCGAGGGTGCCAGAGGGAATCCCTCAGCATAAACCAGGGGTCTACTTAGCTCCTTTTCTACAAGCACTCAACAAACTGGCTCAAGAATTGGCTGCTGCTTTTGTAAATAATGTGTTTTTCGCATACAGCCACACCTATGTGTTCAAGTATTTTCTGAGACAACTCATTAGCAGGATTGAGTTGTTAAGACACAATACCATGTGGCCCACAACACTGGGGTGATATAATGTTATACCCTTTACAGAAACACTCTGCTGACCTGGTTTGTGACTGACCCTCTGCTACATGTGGGTGTTGCCACCTTCACTCTCAAAATGGATGAGTAGAAGGCACTTAACTTCTCACCTAATGAAAAGGAAAGCAAGGGTCGGAGAGGACCACTGTCTTGCTGAGGCCAAGGTGACTGAATGTGGAAAGCCAAGAGGCATCTCACTTGGTGTAGAGTCAACTCCCCAGGAGACCAGGGCAAGGTTAGCATCTCACTGGATTGTGGGTGAAGGATATGAGAAGAGACATACCAAATTTTGAAATACTGGGAGGCCCATGGAAAAACAATTAGTTTGCTGAAGAGGCTGTCAGGAGACTTGTAACCAAACATGCATAAAAGAACCATTTAAAACTATAAAGAGCTGGGTAAGGTGGCACACATCTCTCATCCCAGCAACTTGGGAAGCTGAGGCAGGAGAATTGCCAGTTTAAGTCCAGCCTCAGCAATTTAGCAAGGCCATCAGTAACTTAGTGAGACTGTGTCTCAATTAAAAATAAATAAATAAATAGGGCTACAGATGGGCTCAGTGGCTAAACACCTCTGGGTTCAATCCCTGCTACCAAAACAAACAAACAAACAAACAAACAAACAAAAGAATAAAACTAGTTGTATGGAACAGACAGCCATCCCTAGGCACTGAGAAGTGGTGCAAAGCGACACACTCCTCACGTGGGAGGAAAGGATGATGGCATATCATGGTAGACAAATCCATGGGAGATGATTTCTTATCAGGCAGTGGTTTATCTGACCTGGGAGACCTCTGGGCCCTTGGCTTCTGCATGAGAATCTAACCTGGGGCTCTGGCTAGTCACATCAAGAATGCTTGCTGACCTACTGACACCAACCAAGTCCTTGGGGTCGGCATGGCTTGGAAGGAGTGTACATGCACAGGTCAGTGCCTCTTTACAAACAGGCAGTTCTTGACCACCTTTGGTGGCCATGGGCCCAGCCACCTATGGAGTCCCATGACCAGCAAAATGAAGGGAATATGGGCTGTTGGGGTGTCTTCTATTCTTGTCATTGTTATCACCACTCCAACTACCACCATCATTATCTTCATCATCGCCATCATCACTGTCACTGCATTGGTCATCTTTCTATCACTATGACAAGATATGTAAGAAAATAAACTTCCAAGTAGAAAAGGTTTATTTTGGCTTATGGTTTCATTTCATGGTCTTTTAGCCCTGTGGCCTTTGGGCCTGTGGTGAGGCAACACATCATGGCGGGAAGATATAGCAGAAGAAGTTGCTGAAAGCAAAGAGAGAGAGAGAGAGAGAGAGAGAGAGAGAGAGAGAGAGAGAGAGAGAGAGAGAAAGAAAGAAAGAGAGAGAGAGAGAGAGAGAAGAAAGAGGGGCCAGTGACCCATGCATGCAGTAATCTAATTTCCTTCCACTAGAAAGATTCCAACTTCTAAAACAATTTTTTACTTTCCAACACTGCCATAGGCAAGAAACCAAGCTTTCAGTGCATGGGTCTTTGGTGGACATTTAATATCCAAACTATAGCAATCATCATCACCATCACCACCACTATTACCACCATCATCACCACCACCACATTATGCAAAGCTTTTGCATGTAGAGCAGCCTGTAGCAGACCTAGAACCCACATGGAACACAGTCAATCTCACACAAGGGCAGAGAGTCCCAAAGGCAAGTGCAATATAGACATCAGACATCCCTGTGTAGATGCCTTGGCCCAAGGACATCCCATTCCAGCATCAGAGCCTTGAGGCTTTTTTAACAAACATCTGTCTCCTAAGGAGGCACTTTCAGTACACTGTCACACCACTAGACTCACACAGGGCCCAGAAGCAGGCAGGGCAGGGAAAAGGCAGAGGAAGGGAAGAGGGAGATGGGGTGTCTGGTTTCTTTGGGACAATCCAATGTGTGGATATTTCTTATTTCTGGATGTTTCATGACATCCCCACAGTGTATTCTCCAATAGCACAGAGAAGAGGTGACTATCATCACCACTCCTCAAGCAACAGTCTTGAGGCATGATGAGATCACCAGCAGGGCATCAGAGAGGCCAAGGGATAAGGCACATAACTGAGGCTCTAGAGTACCCCTCCATTATGATCAGAGCCAACTCTGAGCCCCAGAGACCACACAGCAGGGAATGGCAGCCACTCTGGGCATCCTGATGCCCTAAAGCACCTCATCCTTAACCCAGTCCTCATTTCCTGGACTGGCTGAAGGTATACCCTGTGATGGTATTTTTAGCCCTGGACTCAGATGCAGCCTTTGTACCCACTCTAAGACTAGTTGGAGAAGTTGTCAGCCCAAACTGTTATCACACCAGTAATATGAGGATGATGATGTGCTAGCATCCACCTCCCCAGGATCTCAGACATATTCTCACCTAGGTCTGGCTTCAGTCAAGATTGTCCTGCCTATCTAGAGGCCAATCTGGGTCCTGGTACCTAAGACTAGTATAGGTAGCCTTCTGGTGCGACAGTGGCCTTGTTATATGTAAGAAGGAGCTCAGCTGTGTCTAAGTTGGAGGAGGTAATGCTGGCCAGGCTGCATGGCAAACATACCTACAGTCACTTCCCAATTTCAGTCTCAGCAGAGAAAGGAAGCTGGCAGATTAATCTAGAGCCCAGCATAGCCTGCCTCACCTTGAGAGATGCCCACCCTCACTCAGCATTAAATTGCTGCTGTTTTTCATACAACACTGGTGATCCCCCTCTTTTTCCCACCAGCACATTAGACACTGTGATCTATTTTAGAGAGATGTGTTAATCCCCTTTCTGAGATGATGGTGACACAGAGCACACCCACCCTTGGAAAGGTAGGGAACAGGATGATGAAAATGTTGCCCCTATGGAAATATTCAGAGAAAGGGTCTTCATCACTAGCATCTGGGGGTACCCTGGATAGCTCCCCCCTGTTTGCTTGAAACTTATCATAGGATAAGCTTTATCTCTCCCCAAACTAGAAGAAAAATCTAATTAGTATACTCTTACAGATAGAAGAGGACTTAAAACAGGAACAGAGTTCTATGACCAAGAAACTACCAGAACAAGAAAGAATGTCTATAAATTAACATAGAATTGTTAAAATTTTTAAAAAATCAATAGAAGAGTTGGAAAACAAGGTCAAGAAAATCTCTCAGAAACAAAAAAATAAAAAGAGGAAGAAAAAATGAATGAGATTCAAAAGACAAACATAGGTCAAATATCTGTCTTAGGGTCATTCCATAGAGAAGAAACTGAGAAAATAGAGAATAAAAAAATCAAACAAATAATACCAGAAAATTTCCCAAAGTTGAGAAACTGTGTGCATCCATAACACAGGGATAAAGACAGGCCTAAATATCCAGGAAGAAAAAGTCAATCACAAAAGATGCAAGTTGGGATTAGACTTCCCCACACCAAATTGGATGCCAAAGGACAATAAAACTCTAATAGCTTCAGTACTCTGAGGGGACACCATTTTCAAAATGGCATTCTGAAAGCCTGCCAATCCAGCTAAACAAACTTGCAGCTATGGGAGGATTCAGAGAATTTTCTTCACTATAACTTCCTTAGACTGTTTAGTTTGGGTTGTGCTTCAGCGTAAACAAATGCAACCTTAATAGTGGTTAAGGGAATTCATGGGGTAGCAGGAAAAGGGCCTGAAATCTTTCCAGGGAGAAAATAAGAAACCCATTACAAACTCTGACATAGGAAATAATAATCTCATGACATGGGACAAGAGGGAAAACAAAACAAAACAAAACACCAAAAACCAAAGTCAACTATAAACCACAGGAAAAACCAAAGACCAAACAAGAGAGGGGCTAGTTGGGAGCCTCAGAAATGCAAAGGTAATCATTAACACAGGAAATGGGGGTAACAGTGACTGCCTCCAGTGAGGACTGCAGGCAGGAGTTGAGCAAACCAATTTTCCAGATCAATAGCTGGTTAGAGATTTTAATTTTGTGCAAGATATTGTTGACCAAAATGTTAGTTTAAAAACAAAAGCTTGCATATTTGGCACTGAAATATTAGAGATAATAAAAAAGAAAGGAAATTTCATCCTCCAGGTGGTGGAAAAAAATATGGGTTAAAAAGAGTTGTCTCTGAGGTTCAGGAGGAAAAGCACCTGCACACACAGCCTTGTATCTGGCTTCTGGGGTGGAGTCTGAGCCCTGCACACTGCTCTGTGACCCCCAACCCAGCCATGTGTGGCTGAAGACACATCGTGTTTCCAAGTACACTCTGGTTTCTTGATTACGGAGGCTTCTGCAATGCAGACACTTGAAGGGGCACTTTCTGCTCTAAAATTCTCTGTGCTCAAGCTTTCTTTGCCACTCTTCCTTGCTCTGCCTGATGTTCCTCCAAGACCACTTAGCCCAGCCCCTAACATCTTAAAAAATGCTCACTCTTGGATTCCTCCTTATCTTTGCCTGCTCCTGTCCTCTGTCACAAGGCACCTCCCCCACCAGGCTAGTGGGTCACCCAGCAGGGGTCACCTTCCACTGGAATAGGTTCTGCAGCCACTGGGCCTTAGACCTGACCTTGGCTGGAAATGAAGAGGCATCTTCCACTTCTGTGAAAGACCCCAATGCATTCCTTCAACAGAGCTTGCTATGTGCTCAGGCAAGGACAATGTGAATAAGTAATTGCTCTTTTGTTAATGAGTAACAAATTATTCCTATATGATTGTGTGTGATAAATGTTGCTTATTTGAAATTAAGTTGAGATGGAAATTGTTGGCAGCTTCTCACCTGTGGAGGTGGGAGCCCCAGCAGCTACTGCCTCCTAGAAAAGGAGGTTAGTGTATTTTGGCTACATCTGAGGCTGACACGCTTACTGGGTGCTCCTGCAGGAAGGAGGGAAAGAGGGTGGGATGCCCCAGGACTGTGGAGTAGGTGAAGGCAGGGAACTTCCAGCTTCATTTCCTTAGCACCTTGGTCCAGGACCCAGGAGGGGGTCAGCTTGGACTCCCAGCACTACCTCTCCTACATATCTTATCCACTTGCAGTTCTTAAAAGAAGCCTGATCCAGTATACTGGCCCAGGACACAGATGCTCCTAGGGCTGAGGAAGGACCAGCCTCAGAGATGAGACTCTAGGCCCAAGGGACCATCACAGGCACCAGTAGCCATTACTGAGCCAACAGGAATCAGTGGTTATCCCCAGATATTACTGTACTCATTCCTCCCAAGTGACTCCTGAGGAACTGTACTGTCTAATCTTTCACCCTAGAGGACACACTTACCTCCTAGTTACCCTCCCTGGATCCCTTGCTCAGGTTACCCACAGGCTCTCAATTATGAAACCTGAAAGAGCTTTTGTCTTTTCCTTAGTAATTGTCCTAACAATTTCAGAACACAGCCACCCTATCCCTTCCCTTTCTCCTCTAGCCAAATATAAAAGGGTCCCCGGAAAGCTTAGGTCTGGGACAGATTTACCTGTCCTCCCTAAACCCCGTGTCCCTAGTAGGTCTCCAACTTCCAGAGATTCCCAAAGCCCCAGCCTTCTAGGAGCAGTGCCCTGCATCCTAGACCAGGCCTCAGTACCTAGTCCTATGAATGCACATTTAAAACCTACATTCCACCCATAAGCAGTGATATTTCCCTGCCAGGCTAGGCCCTCAGGAAGCCAAGCCCTGCCCACTTGCTCCTATGAACATTCCTTCATTCCCTCATTGTAGCTGTAGCAGACCAGTGAGACTCAGACACCTCCAAGCCCACCTGTGAGGCCCAGCTCAGGCCCATATGGAGCCTGGGTTTCTTATCTGTGAAATGAGAGGACTAGGGGTAGAGGTGGGACACATCAATGGACACAATCCTGGGGTCCTCCTGACATCCACCCTCTACATTCTGTCCCTGCAAGGGTGCCTATTCTACCTCATTCTACCTGTTGCTCAACCTAGCAGGCCTCTGCATGGCTTGCTTCTGTTGACTGTCCCTGGTCTATGGTCTCCATGGGTACAGTATCATGGTTGTATGGCATGCAATATAATGTCACAAAGGTGCTTTTGACTTATTCTATCTGGTCTCATACTAATGCTAGAACAGGTGAAAACATGAGTGATTCATGAGTCCCGATGGCACAAGGTTCCTGCCTATAACCCTGCAGGGAGGTCCTGAACTCTGTCTCAGGCAGGCCCTGCAGTCTCTCTGTGCTAATTCCATCACATGAAAAATGGAGATCACAAGATTCACCTCACAAGGTACTACAGGGCCACATATATACAGGGCAAATGCAAAGAGGAAATGCTTGGCTCATCAGCCCAGTCTTCACCAATGTCCCCACTCTATAGAGAAGAAAGCCAAATCCAGATTTCAAGGTCAAGTTGGAGCTAGAAGGGGCATTGCTGGCATCTGGTCTAACCCTACCTTTGGCACACTAACTGCTCTGTGACACTCTGGCTTTCTCATGCCTGTTTTGCTCAGGCAACTCCCCTCCTCCAGTGCCTGCCACAGTCTCAGGCATATTCTCCCAGGCTGCTCTTATCCTGAATCCCTCAGGAGGCTGGTCTCTTCCCAACTCTCTTTTCATCTTACCACATTCTTGTCCCAAAGATGTGGAAAGCCTGGCTGAGGCCATTACCCATTTCCATCTGTGGAGTACTTTGTGGGGAAAGAGTATCAACCTGGCTGAGTGAGATCTCCAATACACACTGGACCTGGTAGCCCCTCACAGGGTGGGGACAAGGAACATGATGTCTGGTACCTAGCAGGAAATAAGCCACTAAGATGGGAGCTTGTAGCCCTATAGTTTCCACTGCAGATCAACATCCTGTTACCCCCAAGGGCCCTTATTACAGCTGAGACCCAGAAGCAGCATGATGAAGATTGTCATGTGACCTCTGTGCTTGGGATCCCAATTTCCAGAGTTCCCTGTACATCCTGGGACAGTGATGGTACTCCCAGGTGGAGTGATCCCAATGACTAACTGTAAGGGAGTTAAAAAGGAACAAAGGTTTTCCTGCCTTGTGCCAAAGCTGAGACTCAAATGTGCTCTGTCCCGAGAGCAGGGTGTAGAGATGCTGGGACTCTGGGGTCTGACTGTGACAGAGGCTCTGTGGGCAGGGAGGGAATGGGCAAGCCACAGTGTCAGGGAGGGCTTCATTGCCTTGAGGCTGGATTGCAGCTCTGACAGCAGGGGAAGAATGGAGTCCTTTAGGGCCACCATCTGTCCTAGCCATGACAGGTCCTCGTGGTGACATCCAGGAGGTATGTAGATGGAACGTCTTTACAGGGAGAGTTTTTCTCTTGCTAATTGTAAAACAGGAAGCCAGACACTTGTCACGCCTGTCCCTGTGTCAGCCTCTGCCTGACATTAATTGGGGTAAAGGCAAGGAGATGAAAGACAGACTAGACATGGCCCAGTGTGAAGGGGCCAAGGGTCAGGCAGTGGAGCTCAAAGAATCACTGGCAGGCCTCCCACTGGAATAGTGGTGGGAAGGTAAGTTCTTCATCTGTTCCTCTCCCCCAACCCCTCCCCACCTAAGGTCAGGATAATCCACCCTCCATATCCTCATGTAGTACCCCACTCACTCCCTCGGGGGGGGGAGTGTTCAGCATCTTTTAGCCTTCTGTTCTGAAAATTCTGGCAGCCAGGGACCACTTCCCTTTGGCCAGCAGCTGCAGTACCTCCATGAGACCTCGTGGGGGCCCTATGGTTCTCTCCACAAGCCCTGCAAGACTTCATATTAATGAATGAAGAATATGCATTATAATTCTACAGATAGTTCTCCCTGATGACCAAATAAAATAGAAATGAATTTATTGATGGTTGGATCCATGAATTAGGGATTTGGAAAAGAAAACTCATGGGCATTTACTCTCAAGATACCCCTTACATTTAATATTTACAGAGGCTGTAGGCAACTATTATCAACTGTTTTTTAAGTTTTTGGTAAAATGATAGGAAAAAATAAAAATAAATTAAAGAACTATTATATAAATATAGAAAATGCTGAGGCTGACTTTGAACTCAAGATTCTCCTGCCTCAACCTCCCTAGGAATTACAGTTGTGGACCACCACATTCAATTCCAGGAAAAGATTTCATAATATGCAATAAATTAGGGACAAAAAATGTAGTGACATAGAAATTAACTCAAGCAGTATTACTTTATTGTGGGCAATAGCCTTCATTCAAAACCAGTGTTTTCTATCCTCAAAAATTTCTAAGATGGTATAGAAGGGAAGATAAAAACATGCATAATTCTATACTACAATGTATAAAGAAAAACAGATACATCCAAGTATACACAACTAAAGAATAGAAGAGGCCAATTTAAAAAAGGCCTCTTTTTTGGAGTGAGTTTCGAAATGCCAATGATACATGAAATGTTAACATATTATTACATATCACATTAAAAAGGCTGAGTGAAACCTATTACCATATCTTATGCCTCGTTGACTTTTGAACATTAATTTCAATTTTGGAATTTTACTCTGCTTTTCTTCCAACATAAAAATATTTATGTTTTCCTTGGCATCCCTAACTAGCCCAGTAACTGTAGTGTCTACTGAATGTTCTCAGAAGGCAGAGTGACCTGCTCATACAATGAATTAAAAACCAGACTTTGAGATTTTAGGGATCCCATGGAATTTCCAGTATGTATAAGGATACCACAGGAGAGGGAATGAACAGAACCAAAACATCGTGGATTGCTTATTGTGTTGATGGGGAAAAATACTTTGGCCACAACCTAATATTTATAAACCTGTGGAGTCTACAGGTATTTGGAACTTTGTTGAACATCTCAAAGCAAGCATAGTTAATATGTAAGACAGGTGTGGTTGTGCATGCCTGTAATCCTGGTGGCTCAGGAGGCTGAGGGAGGAGATCATGAGTGAGACCTTGTCTCTAAATAAAATACAAAATAGGGCTGGTATTAGGCTCAGTCATCAAGTGCCCCTGTGTTCAATCCTGGTACCCCCGCCCCAGAAAATTGTTAATATGTAAAAATTGGGATATTTTCTCATTTTCAGAATAACTTAATATTATTTCATTTGACTACAATTTTTACAGGTATTACTTGTGAAGCATTCTCAGTTTCTAAACTTAATACATTTGAAGAATTAGTATTTCTGAGACATGAATCCAATCTTGCTTTTGTTACAAATTAAAATTAATTTTACACATTTAAATCATTGAAGAAAACATTAACATTGAATTGTCGCTTTATAAAATTACTTTCCACTTAGTGTCACATGATAGTGATGTTAGTTTTAAAAATAAGTCATTCTTAATCAAATCCAGCTCTTGCTTCTTTTCCACTTTTTCCGATGGGGCAAAGGGTGATGTGAGAGCAAAGATACACATTATACAGTGTGCTGTCAAAGACCTCATATAATAGTAGAGAAAAAAAGATTAAAATATCTCAAAATAATGTTTTGTAAGTAGTGACCTATGAAAGCAGAAGATAGGTAGGATTGATATTGTTCTTATTTTATTGCTTAGGAGAAGATATTGTTCTGAGAAGGTTTTATGGACTCAACTGTGGATGACACTATATTGGCAATAGTGTCACTTTACTTATATACTTAAATTCACTTCAATATGCATATACCTGCTAACTTTCCATGCACATAACTGCTGTACAATCCTGTTCTTTATAGTGTAAGAAATATCCAAAAGTCCAGATGACTCAGCTTTTCTGTAAGCATTTAAGGTATACCTACCTCTGTTTTATTTTAGAAATTAACAAATATTTGGATTAAGAGTATGATTTAATCTGTATATAGAGTATTTTATATATTCCCCCTGGTCAACAGATGCTCTGAATAGTATAGAAAAGCACTAGATGCAGCATAGAAGCAAAAGCTTCTTTTACTTACTGAATTGTTTCAATTCACTACATTTTCATTTACTATGAGGAGGAGAAAGCTGGAAAGGATTGCATTATTTGAAAGAGCCACTACACTTTTTCTTTTTTTTTGAGCATAATTGAGATATCTGTGAATCATATTGTCTGTGATACATGCAGAGTTAACCATCTCTAACATTGTTATGTATTTTCCTTTCTAAGCTTCACAATTAAAGAAACCTCATTCATTAATTATGTGCATTTCTGCAGTTTCTCAACAAAAAAGGAGACAATTGTAGTTAAAAAATTTTAGTCAATTTAATTTGGTTCTCATCACTACAACAAGTTTATCCAAAGCATCTTTGTTTTATGGTATGTCTTATGGCTATTTATTTGTGATTATGATTTGTGTGTTGGTAGAGAAAAGAAGGAAGGGATTGTAAAATCAATAAAAGAGAAAAAATCCATTATTCTTGAAGAAACTAATTGAATAATTTTATTATATTTATTAACTGGTTATAAGTCATCTGTTCTAATTCCCCAATGTTCCAAACTCTAAATTCAGTGTTGATCAGTAGACTGTGTCTTCTGGAATACATCATGACTTGGATATGAATTGAAAAATTAGTGTATTGGTTGTTTCAGATCCCTTAGTACAATTAAGTACCATTAAATAATATCTCATTGAAGATGCTTTACCTGATTACCAAATGACCAAATAGCCTTTTTCTCTCTACCACCTACTGAGAGATTTGTTATATTCACAAGTATGTGCTTTCTTAACACATACTTAAGAAATGTGCTAAGTATTTACATAGTTAAATTTGCTGCTCTGGGGTTGGAATTATAGCTTAGTGGTTAAGCTCTTGCCTTGCATGCATGAGGCACTGGGCTTGATCCTCAGCACCACATAGATACTTAAAATAAAGATATTGTGTCCATCTACAACTAAAAAAAAAATAAAAATTGCTTCTCTGAATAGTAGCAAGTCAGAATAGAATATATTTAAATCGTGTTCCACAAAAAATTCTGATTGTGTGTAATCAACCTCAGTTGTTCCTCTTTGGAGTTTTAGTCAGTGAATATGACAGATAAATGGCTGGAGACTTTTCATGTATTCCTTTCTATTTAGAAAGCAGCAAAAAAAAAGGACTTTTTTTTTCCTCTGAGAGTTTTCCAGATCCAACTTCAGAATTGCATAAAAATACAGAAAAGGACAAAACAAAGAGAAATACAAAAAACCTAGTAACACTCTAGAGATTAACATACATGCAGTCATTTACATGTGAAAAAAAAACAAATTTTTTCTTCACTTTCAATTTACATGTTTTATTTCTGCCAGTTTTAAACTTCCCAGCCCTTAAGCACAAAATTTATCTATAAATAGTATCAATTTAGCTCTTTATAGTACCATCTAAAGATGTTGAGTTTTACTCAGTTATCCCTGTGAATGATTAAAATATGGGTATTAGACTGGGCATGGTTGAGTACACCTGTAATCCCAATGGCTCTGAGGTTGAGGCAGGAGAATTGAGAGTTCAATGTCAGCTTCAGAAACTTAGGAAGGCCCTCAGTAACTTAGAGACACCTTGTCTAAAAATAAAATATAAACAGGGCTGGGATATGGTACTAGTGTTAAGTACCTTGCATTCAATTTTCAGTACCTACCCCACTCCCCACCAAAATGGGTATTAGATGGGAAATGGGAATGTGGAAGGGATATTAGGGGGCACACAAATGAAAGTCCATTAGAATAACAAACAATGCATTATCTTCACTAACACTCATTCAGAATGAGGTCAATTAGGCTTTGATCAGAATTTTTTTAAAAATCCTCTTTCTCCTTTCTTATCCCTTTCCATTGTTCTTATGCTATTGATTTCCCACTTTCACAGAAATACACACATACATGTAAATGTATATATACCCACAAGGACAAAAAAGATATATTTCATTATATTTTAGAGAGTAAACACATCCTTCTGAGGGCCAGCATGGAATACATGAGAATGTGTACAATAGCAGTTTTAATAGTAAACCAAAGATCAAAGGATACCCAACTCTGATAAGAACAGAAATTTTACCTGTTTAATTGGAAAACTTAAAAAAAAATTATTAAAATTTTAAAAGTGACATATTGTGTTTAAATTGAGGAGAATGAAGGTGGGGTTTTAGCTCAGTCGAAGAGAGCATGCCTAGCATATGTGAGGCACTGGGTTCAATCTTCAACACGACTTAAAAATAAATGAATAAAATAAAGGAATATAATATAATTTGAGGAGGACAAAACTTATAGTAAATTTCTGGTTTTTATTTTTTGAACAAAAATCTACTCTTTTTCATGAAGTATTAAAATATATGCAATGTCTGAATTTCACCAATTTTAATTATTCACACTATACGTTGCACATTGCTCTTATTTGTGTAATTTAAATTTTATTGTTTCTAAGGTAATCCAAATAATACTATTTGGTAATTAGATTCACCAATTTCACAAATTTAACTAGAATTTTTTAAAGTAAAAATAATAGCTTTTCAGGAGGAAAAGATTAACATTAAACAGAGTCATGAGATAGGAAGGAAAGGGAGAGAAAAGGGAAATTGCATGGAAATGGAAGGAGACCCTCATTGTTATACAAAATTACATATAAGAGGTTGTGAGGGGAAAGGGAAAAAATAAGGAGAGAAATGAATTACAGTAGATGGGGTAGAGAGAGAAGATGGGAGGGGAGGGGAGAGGGGATAGTAGAGGATAGGAAAGGTAGCAGAATACAACAGTTACTATTATGGTATTATGTAAAAATGTGGATGTGTAACCGATGTGATTCTGCAATCTTTGTAATGTTTTGAATAACCAATAAAAAAATAAAAAAATAAATGTTTTATGCATATGAAAGATTATGTATAATGCATATTCTCTATATTAAATATTAGATGTTTTAAACAAAAAAAATAAAGTTTTCCAAAGCAAAAAAAATAATAATAGCTTTTAAATATTGAGCACCTCCTATGTAATATCCCAAGAGTTTTTAACCTTGGGCATCTCTTATGCATCATATTTAATGTTATACCAGGTATGATCCCTTTATAGATGTCTTATCAGGGGTAAATGTGTGTACACATATGTACTAGAAAGATTGGGTAGAACATGGGTAAAACCATCAGTGCTGGAGCATCCTGAGTGAGCTCAATCCTGGAGCTCTCTAAGTGCTTTAAGACCTCAGGAAAATGTGGTAACCACATTGTGTTTTAGCATCCTCACCTGAGAAATAAGAATGGAAATAACATCTCCCATTCTGGCTTGCTATAAGTATAATAGGATTAAAATATTAATACATGTGCTTAGACGCATGTTGGAAAAACAAAAACAGTGTTCAGTAGTACAATTAATTTACTTTTTATTTCACTGGTGTTGTAACTTGGTTAAATAATTCAGTATATTTTAAAACCAGTATATTATAAAACCAAAACACAAAATTCCTACATGTATCTGTTCCCTTTGTGTAATTCTGTATTTTCCACTCCTCAAATATCTGGTTCATAATATATTGCTGATGACAGTAGCTGTATAACCTCTACCATATGATATACTATTTGCCCTTATATAAAGTAATTTTACTCACATGTTACTAGGTCTACTTAACTTGGTTGCTTGTACTCTAAGGTTTCTCCATGACCATATGGAATCCACTCCATGTAGATATATTGATCAACTTTTTAATTATTATTCTCATGTTAGTACTATGTGAGCAAACTATAACATGTTCAAAATAATATAAAACTAGTCATGAAGAGCAGAATGGAATCTTAGAAGGCCTTAATCTTAGATTGGAGCCAGGCAGCGAGGAAACAGTGCCTTATCATCATCTAAAATGACATTCTACTTAAGACAATATTATGAGATTAATTATACATCTTCATATGACAGGATTATATTTTTGTGTGAATTCAAAAGTAAAAAGATACCAAAGATTTTTCATAGAAGCAATTTAAAATAAAAAAGATTTGTGCCATATGAATGTCTTGAACCACAAGCATCAGATCAATTATAATTTTCATTTGAAAAACAAATCTGCATCATCTGAATATAGATATTTCCTGGAAGGATGCTTCATATCATACAATTTTGATTGGTTCTACTTATTTTGGTATGAGTAATTACAAATATATTTATATGTTTTAAAGTAGCTTTTGAATTCTGGAAAATGTGGTATTTAAATAAATGTGTCTTCTAAATTACAGACCTCTTTAGGAATGGTTGGTTCTAAAATCACAGAATATGTTAAATAAAATACAACATAAAAATTTAAATACATACCAAATTTTAAAAGACATAATTGTACCTTGGTAGTAGAAAGAAACAGAAATGTTGGCTGAGATTGTTGCTCAGTGGAAGAGCGCTCACCTAGCACATGCAAGGCCTTGGATTCAATCCTTAGGACCACATAAAAATAAAATAAAGATATTGTGTCCAACCACAACTAAAAAATAAATGTTTTTAAAAGAAATAAAAAATACACATACACAGCCTATATGTGTACAGTAACTGGATATTTAGTTCTAAAACATCCATGCTAAAAGTAGGAAAATTTGAAGTACACCCATTGAACTGGGTAATATTATAGATCTGGAATTGAAATTTTCAGTTGAATTTAACTGTCTGAAAATGAGACAGTGTTTCAGATTGTCTGTACACTATTCTCCCACTTTTCAATATTTGATAATTTAAAATATTTGACCTTAAGATCAAAAATAAAATATATCTTTATTTTTGAAACAGCTAGATGTTACTGTCTTGGACAGAATTTTATCCATTCCCTCATTAAAAGAAGTTACTACCTGACTTCTAAATGTACTTATACTGTTTTCTTGCATTTTGGATTTTTATTTTTGTTGAATATTTTATTTTTATATTGAAACAAATACAAATGTATCTTTTTTTCATTGTAGGTAGGGTTTATTTTTATTTTTTTTTGGCTATCTTTCAAAGAATTCTTACCAATTCCAAAATTACACACAGAACAATATATACTCTATGTGAATTAATGTGTTTTTGGCTTTGAGAAAACCTTTGTCTTAACTAAAAATCTTTAATAAAAAGCTTGAATATGAATTTGACTAAGAAAAAATTTACATATGTATGTACTTATTTGTATAGACACAAATATATACATACACATATATATGTTAAACACATATATATGCACACATACAAATATCATGTGTATGCATGCCTCCTAAATACATATATATATATATATATATATATATATATATATATATATATACACATACACACATGCACACACATACGCACATATATTCTTACTATTGACTTCCTAGTTTAAGTTCATATTACCAGGATTATTTTATATTATATATAATTTTTATTTATTCTTTTTAGATGCCCATTATGCTAAAGTATATTTTGTCATATTATATATACATGGAGTATAACATTCTAATTGGGATTCCATCCCTGTGGTTGTACTTGATGTGAAGTTTCACTAGTTGTGTATTCATACAGGAACATGAGAAAGTTTTGTCAGATTAACAGGGATTTTATAGACTGCAAAGTATTTTCGTATGTCTCACATCATAAGACTACATCAGGAAGTAAAACAAAACAATGGCCATTCTGACGATTTATATAGGGTTATTCAGCAGATAACACCACTTTTGGCTGTGGAATTTTGTGTAATATACCATTAATTTATTCTTCCCACAACTTTAATCACTTGGATTTTTTAATAATGATTTCTAGGGATTCTTTAACATCTCATGTCTACATTTACTACCCAAGAAAGAAGATAGAGGCATAAAGGTAATGAATCTTTTTTCTCCCATTTCTCAGATGATGACAGTAACATGACCAAAATGAATCACATTGCTGTAGTTTTTTATGAAGAAAGTGACATGTTTCCTCTTTTTTAATGTACTTAAGCATACAACTTTCCCCCTGAAATAGTATCCTAAAATATGAGGAAATACAATTATATTGAGAAGAAGCATACTTTCTTCATTAAAATCAATAGGATTATAGCATTATAGTGCTGCAAGGTGATCATTTCATAATACCAGATACTGTTTTATATACATCATATCATATGCATTATTTTAGTTATTCCTAGTTATAATAGGGATTAAACAATAATATAGAGAAATTATTTAGTAATTTTAATGTTCTTAGTATGTGCTAAATATATATCATATGTGTTCTAAAGTAAATAATTTGGAATTTAGATATGAGGTTTTTCATGAAAACAGTTAAAAAATTCAATTTAACATTTTAAGGTAATTTTCAGAATACAAACTATAACTCAAATACAGCAGTTTGAATAATTCAATTTCACTGAAATTTTTGTCTAATAAAGATTTGTTACATATGACTTTTTTTTCTTTACATTTTTTAGAACAATTACTAAAATTATTTGTAAGACTTTTTGGAGAATAAATCCTGAATGAATTTTTACATAATTCTATTTCAAACCTTAGATTCAGAAAATCAAATTTTGAAATGTTCATATTATAGGCCAGCAAATATATTAATATATACACATGAGTTTATGTTAATTTTTATGTTTCAGGGTTATTTTTAGTAACTCTGTGGCACACATCTTTATTATCTACACATTCATGCAACATGTTATATATCAAAATAAGTGCATAAGGTACACAGAAACTATATGTATCTGTACAGTGAATTATATGGGACACTCTAGTTAGAGTCTTTTTCAATTATTTTTTTAAATACATGACACTGGAATGCATTACAATTCTTATTAAACATATATAGCACATTTTTCATATCTCTGCTTGTATATAACGTATGTTGACACCAATTTGTGTCATCATATATGTACTTTGAATAATGATGTCTATCACATTCCACCACCCTTGCTAACCCCATACTCCTCCATTTTTCTCCTACCCCCTCTGCCCTATCTAGAGTTCCTCTATTCCTCACATGCTCCCCTCCCTACCCCACTATGAATCAGCCTCCTTATATCAGAGAAAACATTTGACATTTGTTTTGGGGGGGATTGGCTAACTTCACTTAGCATTATCTTCTTCAGTACCATCCATTTACCTGCAAATGCCATGATTTTATTCTCTTTTATTGGTGAGTAAAATTCCATTGTGTATATATGCCACATTTTTTAATCCATTTATCCACAGAAGGGCATCTAGGTTGGCTTCACAGTTTAGCTATCATGAATTGTATTACTATAAACATTGATGTGGCTGTGTTCCTGTAGTATGCTGATTTTAAGACCTTTGGGTATAGACCGAAGATAGGGATAACTGGGTCAAATGGTGATTCCATTCCCAGATTTCCAAGGAGTCTCTGCACTGCTTTCCATATTTGCTGCACCAATTTGCAGTCCTACCAGCAATGTATGAGTGTACCTTTTTTGACCATAGGGAAAATAGAGGCAGATTTCATCTTCTTAATACTCAAAAATAAATTGCCTGATAAATTGCAGTAAAATTCCAAGGAACATTTAAAAAGTTTTATGCATGTATGCTTTTCAATTGTTGGCAAAATTTCAGATGCCTTTTGAAAATAAGTTTTGATATAAAACAAATCGCTAAATTTATATTTTATAGTTCACTGTAAGATATACCAAGTAAAGAAATCCCTTAAGTATCTTTTTAAATTCAGCATAAAAATAAAATTTGAGATTATGAAATGTGCACCAACTTCTGAATTATAATGTCCTGTAGAGGTTTACAATAACACCTCTTTTGAGTAAAGTCTGCAATTTAAACACACCACAGCTAAATTTCCACTTGTAGTTTGTTTTAACCTAAGAAACCACTTTGTTATCAAGCTCTGGCATGCTATGGAAACAGTACAAAAAATACATTAACAATAAAATAATAAGTGTATTTACAATGAGTTCTTCTCTTTCTTCTTTTTCTTTCTTCGTAGTGGTTGGGATTGAACCCAGGGCCTTGTGCAAGTGAGGCAAGTACTCTACTAACTGCTATATCCCTAGCCCCACAATTGAGTGCTGGGGTTATGCATTAGAAGTTTTGTAATCCATATCAAAAACTTTAAAAATCAGGCTTTGTAAAAAATCATTCATAGTCTAATTTAATTTTATCTGTTTCTTCCAGTAATTAAGAAATTATCCCAAACTCAGTCATGATGTTGATCATCTTAAAGGCATGATGAGAGTCCTTTGCATTGTGAAGCTTCAACAAATGTTAGAGAAACTACTATACCATGCATATTTCCTGGAGCTAGTGACAGAGATGTGATGGGTAATAAAAGCTGTGTGATGGCATTGGAAAGCCAGTCTGCTTGGAGAGAAACTACTAAAATTACATTCTGCATACTTAGCTTTTTCATGGTGACAGAGAAATATCCTGCATAGCAAATGTGTTCAATACTTAAAATTGACATATGTCATAATTAAATGTGAGTAATAATGATAGTAAAATACTTGAACTAGCATAAATAGTTTGAAACAAATCCATTTTTTAAAATATATTTTAGTAATTTAGATTGAGTTTGGAATGTATAATTCAATTGTTGAGTTAATTGAGTCTGTGTACACATGGATTAACCAAGCTCTAATTGTTCTAAAGTTGAGTAATTTCAGAGCATTCATTTTACTTTCTGGCTGATATTTGAACAGTTCCCTTTATTCAAAGAAAGTATTCTGAGGAGATGAATAAAAGAAATCTCTAAAGCAAACTTAAATCTGAATATGAAAAAAAGTTAGTATTGTGTAAGATTAAAGATAAATTAGTCAAAATAAAGCAGTCATAAGATGTGCTTTTCAAACTCAATGTGTGCCCACTAATACATTGAATGTAATGACATAGCTAACCTACCATAAATGAATGTCAGTGTCAAGAGAGGCCACATTTAACAACCCATCCCCTTAAGTAAGATCTGTAATTTCAAATGCACTTTGTGTATGATATTAATTGAAATAATTTATCACTCATAGTAAGTAGAGAGAATCATTCACTTCATCAATGAAACTTAACAGTAAAGAAGTCTTTATTTATATTTTTATTTATATATGACAATGGAATGCATTACAATTCTTATTACACATATACAGCACAATTTTTCATATCTCTGGTTGTATACAAAGTATATTCACACCAACTCATGTTTTCAACATGTACTTTGGATAATAATGATAATCACATTCCACCATCAATTATAACCAAGAAGTCTTATATCTTAGTCAAAATATTAATAATAAGTATAAATACTTAATAATTATGATGTATAAATTCCTATTTTAAGCATTTTATTTCAATAAATTATTTAACTATTCCAACAATCCTGTTAGATAGGTTAAAAACATTTAGACCATTTTACAGATGGGAAAATAGAAGCAAACAAAAGATTAAGTCACTTACCTGAGTTTCAGAAACTAAGTTCTGCAGGCAGAATTTGAACTCAAAAAGTCAGATGGTGTTTGTAAATCTTACTGAAGATTCTATGTTTCTTCAGTCTTAGCATCTGTACTTAGACTAGCACCAATAACAACAAATTGGGCAATCAATCTTGAAAACTGCTTCCTGACCATTACCAAAAGGCCTTGCCAGATAGCTCTACCAAAGCTGCTCTGCTTCCATGTAATAACTAGTATAGTTTTGCCTAGAATACTCTCAATGACAGGCAGATTATCTTCACCTTAGCTAGTATTATTCTGTCACCTACCATTCAGGTACCAGATCCAAGAACCTTTGCAAACAGGTGCTCCTAAAATAGTCTGGACTCTGAGATTTCTGGCTGTTTTGGAGAAATCTTACATCACTGAACATATACTGGGAAGGTGGAGGAATTGAGACACATCACTCTGCCCAGAGATTTTTTTTTTCCCTTTTCTTACCCAAAGATCCCTGGTGTTACTCTGCCTAGGCCAATGCCATCTATCAAAGACATATATTGTAATCAAATACTCAATTAAGGATGATGCAATTTGAAAATGGCTCCCCATCTTGGACATAGTAAGTAGTACACCAGGATCAGTGGGTAGTCCACCCTTCACTTTTCAGAAGTACAAATCTTTCTTTCAGTGATTAGCCTGTGGGAAATGGAATACCATATTCTGGGAAGAGGGAACTTCCACTTATTTATAAATGAATGAAAATAAAGACTACTTACTGATTTCATTGTCAAACAAAAAATGATGGAAACAGTATATTTCTCACTAAAAGAAGTAAACATTAATTATGTTGTAGCTAAAAAAAATAGATAATCATAAAATCAGTAATGCATACCCAAGTAACTTCTTCTTTAATTGAATAAAGAAGAGTAATAAAGGCCCATGAAAATGTTCATGTAGCATTTAAAATTTGAGGGTTTTTAATTTTTTTTAATTTTGCCAACACTTTACATTCTATTGAATATTTGTTGTCTCTATGACCTGGCCTAAGTAGGAACTTGTGCGAGCCAGAAGAATACAAAAATGAATTAAAAAAATGAGACAATGTATACAGGGTTTAAATGAGTATCTAATTCTCCCTCCTTCAGAAATTCTGAATTACACAAGTGACAAGACACAAGTCACCCAAATCTGCTTAAAAGACACCAAAAAGAACACAACAAATTAAAGTACCCTTAGGTATATACTCCCTTTGGTCTACAAAATTGATGGGCAGATATATGACACTCCTGTAGATAATTATCTTGCAACCCAAGCAGAAATTTATACATATATTAAGTAGCTAGGCTGACTGTTGGTAGTGTTCAGTGGAAATAGATGAAATTATTGATTAATCAAGATAAGTGTAGACAAACAGGTTCAATATCAATGTAGATACACGTGAAAACCAGTATAAATTAAACAGAAGAATTTAAAAAAAGAACATATCATATGCTTTCTATAGGGTTTTGTCATTTATTATATAATGTAAATCTTCACTCATTTTTGTTTGATTACATTTTAAGGCACAAAGTCATCTGACATCAATAAATTAAACATAATGAAAAATAACCACTCAATTTCTTTGTATTAACAAAGACATTGGTGAAAATAAAACTCAAAAAATGTGTCTGTCCTCAGCCTTAGAATTGATAATGCAGCACGAAAAATGGAACAAAAATTGTTCATAGTGATTTTGCTAATTTATATCCCTACAAACAGTATAAAGTGGCTCCCTTTTTCCACATCCTTGATAATACTTGTCATCTATCTTTTGTAATAGCCATTTTAACAAGTATGATTTGATCTCCCACTGTGCTATTAAGTTGCATTTATCTGATGGTTAATGATACTGAGCATTTTTTCATATATCTGTTGGTCATTTTCATGTCTGCTTTTGAGGAAAGACTATTAGGGAAATTTTATCTATCTTTAAGTTATTTTGTGGGATTGCTGTTGAGAAGTTTAAGAAGAAATAATTACTATTGACATGACAGGAATAGAAAGGATATACTAGAGATTATTATGAACAACCATATGTCCCCAAATTTGATAATTAGTATAAATGGACAAATTATTGGGTGCTTACTCCCTACCAAGATTAATCATAAAGAAATAAAAAACTTGAATAGACAAATAATAAATAACAAGGCAGTTTGCTTCATCAAAGTATTCAAACCAAATAGGTGATAGTCTGCATGCAAATTTAAAAGAGAAACTTTTGTTACCTGGTTATGAATTTCATTCAACAGTGTCTGATGGATACTATTGGTGATTGTCTACAAGTCTTTTTACTAAGCCCTCCACACAGGAGAAGGGTCCAACCAGGGTGTGTGTGCCTGGGGTAGGATTTGTTAAAAAAATAAGAGGACTTGGAAAAGCAGAACAACAGGGGGAGATTGAAAAGATTAGATGAAAAGCATAAAGGCAAAGGAGGAAAATGTAGGGAAAGAGAGAGAAAAAATAAAATGAATGGTAGAAAGCATATTTAAAGTTTAAGTGAAACAAAACCAAATTATTAATTTTCAAGTTTATAATGAAGGTTGAAAGAGCATGCATTGAAAAGAGGTTATATTATAAGGCCATGGAATAATGCCATTAAAACATGAATTCGTCTTCACTCAAAATGGTAGAGGAAACAAGGACTATTATTTTTTATTGGATAAGACTTTCTCTACTTGAATATTTAATAAAGAAAATTTGGTATATTTTATGCTTATAACATGTACAATTTAAATTTTTGAAAACAGTTGTTTTTCAAAAAAACTTAGTTCATAGTTAGAAGATTGATGTACTTCTTCAAAACATAAAAATTAAAGCTTTGTAAACTGAGTAGGTTTGTCCTTTGTTTCTGCTCAACCTCAGTATTTCATGTATATAAGTGTATATGTGTATGCATTATTAGAAATCTAGATGTGCATTTTCTCAATAGTAAGTGATTGATTTATTCATTATGGTTTTGTAAAGACTATGTTGTGCCTCACTTTTTATCTGAAAATGTAAAGTAAATAATTGCTTCACAGTATTATGAGAATTAAAAGCAAAGCTGACTATCTCTTTGTTGAACACTTAGGTGATAATTAAATAAATAAGTGTTATATCGAATTATAAAAATATTACATCAAAATGAATTAGGCTTTCATTTAAAAATATAATTTACACAAAAATTTGGTGCATATTGATTGGATATTATGTGATATTTCGATACAAAACATTGTGCACTCTTTTTAAAAAAAATATTTATTTATTTTTTAGTTGGACACAATATCTCTATTTATTTATTTTTATGTGGTGCTGAGGATCAAACCCAGGGTCTCGCATGTGCTAGGTGAGCGCTCTACCACTGAGCCACACTCTTGTGCACTCTTTAAATAATTTTTTTTGGTAGAAACATTCAAAATTTCTTTTTCTGGGTTTCTTGAAATATGCAGTATGTTCTTTTATCTATAGTCACCCTATTGTACCATGACACACCAGAACCTCTTGCTTCTAACTAAGAACTGTTTATTTAACTTCCCCCCACCTCACCCCTATTCTCTCCAGTCTCTGGTAACACTATTTTACTCTTAACTCTTTGAGATTAACATTGGAAAATATTTAACCCATGTATCTAAATAAACTTTCAGTATGGAGAGATGTTACTTTCTAATCTGTTATTTTTTTCTCTTTTCAAAGAGTTTCAATGAGTATCAGGTCCTTCATTTACCACAGCCACACACACCCCCACACACAATCAAGTTCCAACTTAAAAATCTTTGAAAATGCTTTTAATATGTAATATCTACAATTTACTGAGCATGTAACTTGCTATGTGGTCCAAACAGACATACTTTTATTTATTATTATAATAATCTTAAATATGTTCACTTTAGGTAACTTGCAAATTAGGATAGTTTGCATAACAACACTGATTAAACCACAGAAGGAGAGCTAACAGCTGTCTAGAACTAACATTGCTCTGACAGCATTACCCTATGTGCTGTGCTTCCAGAGTCTGACCAAACAAACCAGCTTGGCTGGAGTTTACCAACAGAACATAAATCCCTCTGTCTGGGAATGCCCATTTTCTATAGAGTAAGAGACACCAGAGGTTAGATTTATATGCCTTCTTATTTGGACCCAGGATTGCAAGATAAATAGCTTTCTTAAAGTGTTGATTAATCAGGTATTCATATTATATAAAAAAGAGTGTGAGAAGAACAAAAAGACAAAATAGAAAAAAGGAATTTCCTGTGTTGTATTGGAATCTGTGTAGTGATAACTGGCTTTACCAGAAGTCGACAGTCATCTGTAGTGCTCTTTATCTTAAATGTTAAATTAGGATAGTTATAGGGAAAAATAATCTTTACTATTTTTTGAAGCTCTCTGTTATTAGATGCTCCTGAGATGTAGAGAGGCAATCAATTTCACTGCTTTGGGTTTGATATGATATGTTGTCACATTTGTTAAATTTTATATCAAATTTTATATATTTAAATGACTCAAGCAGATGTCTGATTCCAAAAAAAATTGAAGTAAATGTGAATTTTCTTATTTTTTTGTATATCTTCCTGGGCTTTATATATAAGATAATGTTAGGAGACTTTGAAAGATGGAGGAAAAATGAGGCAGATAAGCCTTTTCATACACTCAATGGTATGTTCAGTAAGTTTTATTTTTGCTTTGTGTGTCCTGTACATGGAGCTGAAAAAGTTAGTGTCCTGGAAAAAACAGTTGGTACAAAAAAATAGCCCTGATTAAATTACATAATCTTTATGCAAAAGAGCAGGAAAAGCTCAGTCTAGCAGATCAAATTTTTCCAGATAATTATCCAGCAAAACCAAGAGAGTAAAACCAAGCTGTTGTCTCATCCCCCCAATGTCAGGAAAGGGTGAGTGGGGCTCTGGACTTCTATACTTACCAGACTTGAAAAGATGTCCTACAATCCTGACAGGGTTATGGCAGGAATAGCCATGGAAACAGCCAGCAGTTCATTGTCATAAAGCCAGGTCCATCCTTCTCACAGTGCCATGGCTTCTACTTCATTAAGAACAACAAGATAACAGTCATCATTTCCTGTTGAGAGAGGTCAGAGGAGGCCTAAGAAACAGTCAGGACTGTTACCACTGCCATGAAAGGTTATGTGAAACACAATCATCATCCCATTACTGGAAAACACATAGTGGGCAAGGATGAAGTATTCTCCATCTCCTGACCAAGGAGAGAGATCAGGAGAACTCTGTTGGCAAACTGGAACTCACAAAGTGTGTCTGAGAATAATAAAGACAGTACTTCCACTGTGTCAGTGGGGGTAACTCTGCCATCTCGAATTTTACAATGGCCAAAGAAAATAAGCTAAAATTATATACAACATGCCCAAACAGAATAATCTCCATTTGAATTAAAAAAAAAGACAAAAATACATGCTCATACCAACACTAAAAAAAGATGAGAGAATTATCTGAAAAAGATTTAAATTTAGCCATTATAAAAACTTCCAGCAAGCAATTATGTATACATTTGAAAGACATGAAAATATGATATTTAACAAAGAAACTGTCCTTGGAAAAAGATAAAAAATATAAAGTAAAATCAAATATAGCTAGCAGAGTGTACAGAACACTAAATTGGAATACAGAATAACAATTTAAAAATCTGAGAAATAAAGAGAAAATAGATTTTAAAAATAATGAACAGAGCCTCAGGATCCTGTAGGGCTGTAACAAAAGATCTCAAAAATATGTCAGCAGAGACTCAGAAAGGAGAAAGCACTCAGAAGAATAGCAGGTAAAAACTTCCAAAATTGATAAAGGACACAAACCCACTAAGCTGCTTGAACTCCAAGCAGGATCAATTTAAATAAATCCACAAGAAAACACACCATAGTCAAGTTTCTAAAAAATAAAGACAAAGAAAATATCTCAATGTAGCAATAGAAAAATGATACCTCATGCATGTGGGAAAACCATTAAGAATGCCAAGTAGGTTTCCCATCAGAAACCATAAAAGTCAAAAAAAGTTTAACAATATTTTTTTTTTTAATTTGAGCTTTCTATTTTGTTTCAGATGGCTGGGCAAGGCATCTACATTCTGGAACCTCTTTACAGTCACTAAACATGTGAAAGGCACTTATACATAAAAAGGCAAGGAGAAAATTGGTCACGATTGTCTAACAGGGAACATGAGCCCCCAAATAAATTATCTTACAAAAATATCAAGCTTGCTTTTCCATTTTTCTATTACTGATAAAAATGAAAAAAAAAATACTTTTCACATTAAAAAATCTGTAAGCTGCTATATCAAGTTATGGCTATTATTTTTTACATATTAAGTTCCTCAAATAAATATCTTACACAAATTTAAGTTTAAAAAATCGGTCAAGCATTTACCCTATATTTCTTTGGCCCACTAACAGACCATTTATCAAACTGACATTAACTGGACTAGAGCTTGTAACTACAAATAGCAATATGCATATCATTGATCCTGAAGGCACACATGTACATATAATGTACTTGTGAAATGACTAACACTGCTGCATTTACTACTTCCATAAGTAGTTTCACCCTGTACAAAATCCTCTATCCTATCTCTCTCCCTCTCTCTCTCTTATTTATTTATTTTTTAATCAATACTAGGGATTGAACCCAGGGCCCTGTACAACTGAGCCACATCCCCAACCCTTTTTATTTTGAAACAGGGTCTCACTAAGTTATTGAGGCTGACCTCAACTTGTGATCCCTCTGCCTCAGCCTCTTGATTTGCTGAAATTACAGATATGAGCCATTGCACCCTGCATCTTATATCCTATCTTGAATCAAACTACAAGAACAAAAGACAATACTTGCCTATTACAGACACTGACTCAGGCATTGTAAAAAAAAAATCATAAAGCTTTTTAGACTTAAAGATTAATGAAAATGGGATAAACGCTAACACTGCTTTCAAATTCTTGAACATACAGCAAACAGTCAATGCACTCGTGTGGAAAAAACAAGTGAATGAATTTTACAGAACTCTGGCTTCTTTTCTGGTCTACTCCTGTTGTTATAAAGTTCTACAATGGTCTTGAATACTGAAAGAGTTTTAATAAAATGTTACATTAAACCAACCAACTTTAAGATGTACAATGGAAGGGTACAGGACTTTTTGTTATCTTCCCAGACACTTAACGCTAATTTGATTTTATTGTAATTTTCTATTGTTATTAATAATGTGCTAAAACCAAAATTGACTGAATAATGGTTTTGTCCACACCATTCAACTCTCTTATTGTTAAAAATGTTGTCAGTAGACACTTTTCATTTCCAATGGCCTGAAAGATTAATTTAACTTTAAACAACAACAACAACAAAAGTTAACTAAACTGGGATGAGGCAGATACAGTAAATCAATGCCAAGCATCCAAAACTCTAAAAACTAATACTTTCCATACAGGATAAAAAAAATGAGCATCCAAAGTAAAGAGAACCACAAGACTGATCAAGTAACCAATCAAAAACCACTTCTCTGTTATTTGAGCTAATAGTTACTTGGAGCTTGAAGTTCCTGCCTTCATTCTTATTGGTAGTTCCTAGAGTCACAGCTTCGATGTCAAGTGTGACAGTGGATCCAGAGGTAATGGCAGGCAATTGATTAGTCATTTCTTTTCCATTTACAAAAACTGCACCATTGGTACTAATGCATACAGCTTGATCGCGCTGCAGAGAGTCATATCCATTCTGCTTCTCTGCACATACTCCAATACTATCTCTTCTGTCTGGCTGTCTCACAGTTTCAACTCTGAATGTTAATGTCTGCCCACAAATATAGGTTGGAGCGCTGGAGTAGAGAACACCTGAGGATTCAGAATCATTCCTGAGTGCTATATTTCTTCGACTGCTCAGACTGTATTCCTCAAAGCCAGTTGTCCACTCATGAGGCACCAATGTAGAATGACCTATTTGGGGGACGCTCCACGGGCTCCACTCCTGTCAGCCGTCTCCTCGGGCACAGACTCTGAACTGATAATCAACATTGGGGTCTATGTGCAATACTATGAATTCAGTTTCAGAACCTACATAAACATCTTCAAAATGATTTGAAGAGCATTTACAGAACTGAAGCCTGTAATCTTGGGCTGTGAAGTCGTCATCCACCTTACACCATTGAACTATGATGCCTCCAGGTTTCTCTATTAGTTCTTCTATCTGCACTGGTGGGCGAAAGGCTACTGTTCCATGGTTTAAAATGTGATCTTTCACTATGTTAATAATTGAATCATCCAACTGAGCAGATAAACAAGGCACATCAAGCAGTAAAGGCACTCCTGGTAAGCTGTCCAACTGAATGTGTGAGGCCTTTTTGGTAAAGCTCCAAAGTTTCTCATTCTGTTCTTCTATGCCACCAAGAATGGCTATCTCACCTTCTCGGAATAAGTCCTCTGCAGTGTTAACTCCATGTTCCATGAGCTTCTGGCAGTCATCTAGTGGTTTAATGGTCTCCTGTTCAATGGTGTCTACCTCTTGCAAAAGGGTCACCAATAGTTCATCGAGTAGCTTCCCAAGAGTTCCCTTTAAATCATTAAAATGCTGTTTGAGGACATCCCTTGTCTGTGATGCACTGTCTTTGATCTGCCTCTGCGCCTCCCGCAGACCCTGCAGCCCGTGGCCCAGCTTGCGCCGGTAGCTCTGTGCTGCATCCACGTTCTCACAGGCCTCCTGCAGCAGCAGCTCTGGCTCCAGTTAGATGGTCCCTCTTATCAGGCCGAGCTGCCGGCGCGGCCTCCTTAACAATATTTTTT
This sequence comes from Callospermophilus lateralis, assembly GCF_048772815.1. NCBI lineage: Eukaryota > Metazoa > Chordata > Mammalia > Rodentia > Sciuridae > Callospermophilus > Callospermophilus lateralis. The sequence goes on along the minus strand of NW_027514380.1, from coordinate 12,670,072 downwards.
AAGGAGTAAGAGAAAAGAATAACCATCCCAGAATTCTATTTAAAATAAAATATATCTCAAAAACTAAAGTCAAAAACTAATGTCAAAGTCAATTTAGTTGACTGAAAACTAATAATTATAACAGTAATAAAATCGTCAGCAACAGAGCTATTCTAAATGAATGGTTGAAAGCAGATTTCAAACGAGAAAAGAAATGACAGAAATAATCTCAGAACATTAAGAACAAATAATAGAAAACAGATGTGTGTGTAAACACATTACATCACCTTCTCTTAATTAGTATTCTAAATTATATTTGATGATTGAAACAAAAATAACAATATCATCTGACATATTAATTAATACATAGATATTAATTAAAACATGTTATTAACAGTGGAAGTAAATGTACATAAAAGAAGATAAGATTTTTACACTTCATTTGAAGAGATAAAATGTCATATCATTTGAATTTAATATTATGCATATATAATATAAGATTAAGGACAAGAAATATTAAAGCTAGATCTAGAGAAACACTTAAAGATGTTACAAATATACCAAAATCGAATTTTAATCAATATTCAAGTAATACATCATAAAGCAAGAAACAGAATCAAAACCAATGATTGCACAGCAGAAAAAGATAAAATGGCAGCCCTAATAAATAAATTAATGATATAAAAATATATTAAGTATGTCAACTAAATCAAAAATAGAGAGAGGCAGAATGAACTTAAAACATAATATAATTATATTGTTGTCCTTAGTAATTTCACTTCATGTATGATAATATAGATTGTGTCAAATTAAAAACATGGAAAAACCCATAAAACATACAGAATTTATTGAAAGGAGACAGAACCAATAAATCTGAATGTGAATAGTGGAAAATTTTCAAATACTAAAACCTTATCCCATGGCTTGTAATCAACACAAAATAGAGATTAAGAAGCAGCTCTTGTTCAAAGGACTGAAGGGATCTGTGCTGAAATGGCATCAGTTGCATCTTGCCACCTCCATCCACCCACCTCCACTCCATGTACACCATCATCACAACCAATGGTTGGAAGGAAAATTTAGAGCCAGTAGTTTCTTGAAGTTAACACTTATCACATTGATATTTGAAAACCTAAATAGAAGATAGCAGACTTCTTTGCAAGTCATACGTAAGATAAAAAATACTCAAAAGCAGGACAGGATTGTCTTGCATTGGATCTGGAACTAAGCAAAGCTGCTGCTTGAGGTGCCTAGATGTGAACATTAGAGTGGGAAAGGGATTTGTAGACCATATGAGAAGATAGGCCAGGGAGGAAGGCTATAAAAATTCCTGAGGAGTACTGTAACATATTCCATGGTACAGATGAGAGTCAGTTCTGTGGCAGCCATTTGAAATAAATTGCACTGGGGAAAATATGTTTTAAAATATAAAATGAAAGTTAGATGCGTATAGATGCTTAATGGAAATGGAAGATATTTCAAAGTTTTTACCCTGTCCACTATAGTCTAAATTCTTAAGCAAAATCAACAAACGTCATTTATGTAATAGTTAATTATTTCCAAACCATGGTCACTTGCAGTATTTCCTTTAGTCTTGTCACCACGGTGAATAACATCACCATTAAATAAAAGGGGAGGCTGAAGCACTGAAAACTTAACTGAATTTACTGAAACCATATGAGTTCTCAGAACTGGTACACACACTATAGCTGTCTCAGTCTAAACGTCCATAATTAATTCATGTACCATGCTGATTTTCATGGCCATATAAATCTATAAAAGAATAATGTTTTATATTGGGACATTCATTTTTACTATGATTAATTTCATTGTGGTAAATGGTTTTCAATGACTGCATCATTTGGACATCTTAATGAGTGTCATTAAAAAAATTGCATTTCTAAGTAAGATTAGTTATATAAGATTAGTTACATCCTCCTTTGTGTGGGCAATTTATTGTCCAAAGGGGATGTCATTATACAGTAATAATGTTCTTATATTAATGTACTTTCACAGCATTGGAAATAAGAACATAGCTTGCCTTTAGTGAACAAAAAGTGTCACCTAGGAATAGCCTTGAATGCAATTAAAAAGTAAAACATTGATTTTTTTTATAAAACTCTACATTATGTAGTATTATCAACCTATACTGTTACTTAAAAATATTCTCTTTTTAGTGTCTTTCAGTAAGTTTTAACATGAAAATATATTAGTTTTTTGTAATTGATATGTAATAATCATACATATTTATGGAGTGTAGTACTATGATATTTCAATACATGTATATAATATGCAATAATCAAATTAGGATAATTACCATACCCATAACCTCAAATATTTAATATTTTGTGTATTTGGAACATTAAAACTTCTTTTTTCCCAACTATTTTGAAATATAATGAATTGTTGTCAACGAGGGCTGGGGATGTTGCTCAATGTTAGAATGCTTAACTAGTACGTGCAATGTCCAGAGTTCAATCTCCAGAGCTGAAAAATAATGGTAACCACATTGATCCTACTACACTTTAGAACACTATAACTTATTCTACCTACCTAATTGCATTTTTGTACCTGAAAAACAGATTCTCTCTAAATAATATTTCTTTGTTTAAATAGGTAGGTAGAGATATTGTGTTATTTCTCCCTTCAAAAAGACAAACTAATAAAATATTTATTACTCACAACCCAAAGTGAGCATGGAAGAAATAGGAAAAATAAGCAGAATTAGAAAATTCATCAATCTGGGTATTCCCATGAGAGGCACACATCATTTCTTCTTATAGCTACTCTCAATTATTTCTGATTTCTAGTTTTTGCTTATGTTCCATTTAGGTAGGCAGTTGACAACTAATTTGAAACTAACATATTAAAAAAATTACATAGTCTAAAAGTTGTCCTCCTTATATAATTTCTTTATCAAATATTAATATTTTAAATACATGATAATTATTCTATAAAATATTAGCATTGTGACTTGTTAGAAGAAAGAAACTCATCAAAAGTCCACTGATTTTTTCTGAAAACTTCTCTATCTTGACCTCTTTCCATATCCCTCTCTCTCTCTCTCTCCGCCTCTCTCTCTTTCTCTCTCTCCTCTCTTCCTTCTCTGTTTCCTGACTCCACCATGAGCTGAGCAGCTTCTCTCTTCTGGGCCTTTTAACCATAATGTACTGCTTCACCTTGAGTTAAAGCAATGAAGTTGGCCATCTGAGACCTCTGAAACCATGATCCCCAAATAAAGTTTTCCTCCTTAAATGTGTTCCTTTGGGGAAATTGAATCACAGTGACACAAAAGTTGACTAACAGAAATTGGTACTGAGAAGTGGGATCATTGCTATAATTAACATGACCATGTGATTCAGAAATCTTTGGAGCTTGTTTGTGGAGAAAATTTAATAGTTTAAAGATGCAAGCTGGAAAAGCTTTAGAAAACTCAAAAGTGTAGCTGAGTAATCCTAGTGGGAGCTCAAAAAAACCAGAATTATGATGGAGATGTAGACTGTGCTTATGACTTTTCAAAAGGAAATAAGGACTTTTTTGGGAATTGGACTGTAAGACACTCAAGTTATATTCTGGGAAAACAAAAAAAACTTGGTTATATTTCTCCATGTTCTAAATCTTTGTGTGAGGCTGAATTTAAAAGTGATGGATTACTAATAAAGTTTAAATAACAACAGAAATCAATGAGAGATTTTCTTAGAGTCTTACCATCTCATCAAAGTCATCATGTGTGGTTTTGTATTTTATTCCATGCATAACAAATTTTATATGTTATAGAGATATTGTTGGTCTAATATATTCATAATACAAATTTTCAATTTTACTTCAGGTTCAAAAATTACTTTTCCCTTCATAATACTTCTGTATCTTTTCTCTTACACAAGTCTAAATACTACATTGCTAGCCTGCTCTTATCCTTAATGTACTTGTTACTTTTTCTCTATTATGTTCCTTTCTTAAAATTTCTTAGCATTTTTTAAACAAACAACACTTAATATATATATTCTGTTACAAATGCAAGATCAATCAACTCTTTGGGGGGTGAAATATACATGAATCTATCAGATATTTTTTATATGTATAATTATGTGCCAAGCACTGTGTATGTAAGAATGTGATATGAAGTGAAAAAGATTAATAAAATCATGTCTTTTCACATGGGGATAGAAAACAAGAAGAAAGAAACACGACTTCAGACAAAAGTGTCCTCTACTAAATGCAGGATGGGGACTCTGAAAAAATCAGTATTTTATAAACATTAGTATAAACATCAGGGTTTTATAATAAAAAAGACTATTTTCATGTTAGTTAAAATAAAATAATTGGATTTATATAAGAATATGTTTTATTCCCAATGGGTATATATAAATTAGTAAGCATTTAGAATTATGTTTATTATTAATATGTGAAAGTCAATACATGGATTTCTTCAGGTATGAAACAAATACAAAAACTCACATTCTTTGCATTTCAACATGTGACATATGGCAAAGATAAAATAGTATGGTAGAATGTGTAGAAGACATGTTTGACTTTTTTTTTTCCTGTGAATGAATAAGACTTTTATTCTGTTATGTGGATCTCTTCCTCTCCTAATAACTACATTTGCCTTATCAATCAATCACACACTCACTAGCCTAAATTATGAACAAAAACTAATAAGTACAATAAATGAACCTGTTTTGTACTGAGAACTCAGTCTTTAGTGAAGCATGAAGACATATTCCTTCAAGTTTACCCATCACACAGTATTTTAATGCTCTTGTGCTCATTCTTTTCCCAAAAAAGTGCAAATGAAACTCATTAGCTGAAGACAAAGTACAAATGAATGAATTCCTCACTACACCCAATCCCAATAGACTCTACAGGTATTTTTTAAAGAAAATTAGATACCAATTATGAATGGGACTGTTCAGACCCTGAACATATGACATAAGTAGGGACACCAGTTCTCACAACTTGGCACATTCAACCACATATGAAAACATTTCCATCTGAGTAGTACATCTGTTAGATTAAGTCATGTACTTACAGGAGAATTTTTTTTAAATACAACTGAAAATTAATCATTTCTTCTTACATTAATATACCAG